>NW_026883087.1:0-456396 GCF_032173495.1 Musca vetustissima
GTAAAAAGAATTGGATCCATAAACATGTCATTCTGCAACCGATACTAAATGTTTCATTTGGTCAGATATAGAAGCTATATCTAAATCTGAACTGATTTCAGGAAACCTAACACATCATTCTAGACCTAACTCAGTACGCTATGCCAAAGTTCGTGCAAATCGAAAGATATATTGACTATGGTGCACCATTTACCTTAAATCGGACGAAAATGTATATGGGAGCTATATCTAAATCTGAACCGATTTCAAGAAACCTAACACATCATTCTAGACCTAACTCAGTACCCTATGCCGAATTTCTTGCAAATCGAAACATATATAAAGACTTTGGTGCACCATTTACCTTAAATCGGACGAAAATGTATATGGGAGCTATATCTAAATCTGAACCGATTTTCACGAAACTTAACACTCATCATTCTAGACCTAATTCATTACGCTGTTCCAAATTTCGTGCAAATCGAATGATACTAAGGCACTTTAGTGCACCATTTACATTAAATCGGACGAAAATATATATGGGAGCTATATCCAAATCTGAACCGACTTTCACGAAACTTTGCACACATCATTCTAGACCTAATTCATTAAGCTGTGCCAAATTTCGTGCAAATCGAAAGATATAAAGGGACTTTGGCGCACCATTTACATTAAATCGGACGAAAGTATATATGGGAGCTATATCTAATAAATCATAAATCAAATAAATGAGCTGTGCCAAATTTCATTTAAATCAGATTATGAATGCGACCTGTACTTTGTTTACAATATAACATCAACAGACGGACGGACGGATGGACATGCATAAATCGACTCAGAAAGTGACTCTATGCATATTCTCAAAAGGAACCATGGGTATATATCGATTCCTTTTTGCCTGTTACAAACATATGCACAAAGACATAATACCCTGTACCACAGTGTGGTGAAGGGTATAAAAATCCACGCATGTAGGTCACCGAAAAAAATTATTCTTAAAAACCCACGCCTGTAGGTCATTGAAAAAAATTATATTTAAAAATCCAGTAGTGTTTGGCGGGTTATTTGGGATACCATTTGTATTTTGTTTTTGCAAAATAGTCAGGCTTAATCCCAGTTTGTTGTTTTTATAAAAAACAACTATTTATTAGTGGGGAATGTATGGCATTGTCCGCCGAGGGGTAAGGCAGGGAAGACTATAGTTTCGGATCTCGCCACTGATCCTCATCAGTTCCCTTAGTTTTTTGTTGGGATATTCTCCCCAGAAGCTATTAATAGCTTCTTTACAAAAAAGAAAAAATCTTTAATAATCCACGCTTTCTTGGTCCTTCGATAAATTATTTTTTAAAAATCCACGCCTTATTGATCCTTGAAAAATTTTTCTTTGAAAATCCACGGCTTGTTGGTCCTTGGCAAAAATATTCTTTAAAAATCCACGCCTTTAGGCTTACGGAAATTTGTTCTTAAAAACAACACGATCTGTTGCTGGGAAGGACCATGGACAAAATATTTTCAAAAAATCCCTTCGACCTGTGATGGTCCCTAAGAATAACTCATCAGAAAGCCATTAATCACAAATCCTTTTAATTCTGTCACATTGACATATTTCTCATTAAGCTTGCCTACATGTTGTGACTCAGACATCCATAATTAATGGCATATTTTATGCCCACTTGTATGTAGTCATTGAAAGTAAGAAGCCCATTTACGCCCATTCTTCTGCCACATCGAAATCCCCAATTGTTACAAAATCACGTTTTGTTTTCAAAAAAAAACTTTTTAAATCATCCAACAAATATCACTTAGGAACATCACCGGACGATAACAATATCATTTGCAGAAGCATACCCTAGGGCGAACGTGTATATTGTAAGTCATAAACATATCTATTGCATACTTGTGTGCATCATTGTTTCGTAAATAGAAATAACGACCTTAAATGTCGTCTGCTTTTCCAAATCCGTGTACAATTTTGTAGGAAAGGCCAAATGTATGGGATGTTGTGGAGGGAGGGGGCATGACAAGTTTCACAATAAGTTTAACCTTTTGTTTTATGCTAAATATGTTCGGAACACTCAAAATGTCCTCCTTGTTTTGTTATGGCATAGCGAAGAGTGTAGTGTATATTTTAAGGACATTAATTAAAACTTAACAATACGTGACCTAACTTTTGAAACTCGAAACACGAAATTAGAGGGGGCGGTCAAGGCTGAATGGGGAAACTCAAATGCAGACTGGCTAATTTGTATACAGTTTATATTATTTAAAAAATATATATTTTTGTAGATATTCAACTAAATGTTGATTTTTAAAAATAATTTCTATTGTCCAGCAATAAACGTCGATTTTTAAAATATTTTTTTTCATGGTCGGAACAATAGGTTGGAATTTTTTAAAAGGATTTTTTCATGATTCACCTATTGTCTATTTATACCCTGCACAACTATGTTGTCAGGGTATTATAGCTTTGTGTAGCTCCACGAAATTCTGCATGTTGGATGGGTTCTGGCCAATGAAGACCCCTATTGTTTTTGATAACGATCGGTTAATATTTAGGGGATTAAATGGACCAAAAACGTTATTTTTGTCCAATTTTCTGGTCGCTCCAGAGGCCGCAATGATGGCCCGAACCTCGCGAATTTTCACATGGAGAAGAATAAGCATGCCTGTTTTTATAAAGATCGGTCAATATTTAGCGGGTCAAATGGACCCTGATTTTTGTGTAAAAAAAAATACAAAATTTGTATTCTATGGCGTGTATATTTACTCCTAAAGGACATAGACCCGAGAAGTTGATAGTATATCCAAGAGGAGTGGTTGACCGTTAAATTGATACCAATTATATTGTCGTATGTACTCGGATGCGGGAGTTACACTTAAATATTTACAGGTACTTATGTATTCATATATTATTTAGTAACCTATTACCACACTTTAGGGCGGATATACAGCCTGATCGCTTTGAAATGTTCCATGAGGTTCCAGTAATGGTCAAGGACAACGCCTAAAATGTTAGGTGATGATCAGATAATAATTTTTCGGATGAAGTGGGCCGAAATCTTAATTATTTGTATTTTTCGGGTCGAAAGCCGAACATCACAACACAACCTACGGTGAAGGGAATCTGAACAAGTAATTAGAGGGGCTGTACTGATTTTTTAAATTATTTTTTAAAGTCGGAACAGTTGGTTTGGTTTTTATACCGTTCACCACACTGTGGTACAGGGTATTATGTATTTGTGCATATGTTTGCAACAGGCAAAAGGAAACCAGAGAATTACATTCTGAGTTGATTTATGTATGTCCGTCCATGTATTTTTGTGAACAAAGTACAGGTCGCATTTATGATCCGATTTGGATGAATTTTGGCACAAGTCACTTATTTGGCCCAAGGACGAACCCTATTGATTCAGATTTAGACATAGCTCCCATATATATTTTCGTCCGATTTAAGGTAAATGGTGCACCAAAGTCCATATATTTTATTCGATTTGCACGAAATTTCGCATAGAGTACTGAATTAGGTCCAGAATGATGTGTGCTAAGTTTCGTGAAAATCGGTTCTAATTTAGACCCATATATGTTTTCGTCCGATTTAATGTAAATGGGGCACCAAAGTCCCTATATATTTTTCGATTTGCACGAAATCTGGCAGATCTTACTTAATTAAGTGTAGAACGATGTGTGTAAAATTTCTTGAAAATCGGTTCAGATTTAGATATAGCTCCCATATATAGTTTCGTCCGATTTAAGGTAAATGGTACACCTAAGTCCCTACATATCTTTCGATTTGCACGAAATTTGGCATAGAGTACGGAATTAGGTCCAGAATGATGTGTGCTAAGTTTCGTGAAAATCGATTCAGATTTAGTTATAGCTCCCATATATATTTTCGTCCGATTTAAGGTAAATGGTGCACCTAAGTCACTATATATCTTTCGATTTGTACGAAATTTGGCATAGAGTGCTGAATTAGGTTCAGAATGATGTGTGCTAAGTTTCGTGAAAATCGGTTCAGATTTAGATATAGCTTCTATATCTGACCAAATGAAAAATTTAGTATCGGTTGCAGAATGACATGTTTACGGATCCAGTTTCATTTTACTGGTCCTTTAAAAATGCGACTTCTGTTAGGATTCATCTGTTGAATATACTCAAAGTGGTGAAGGGTATTATATAGTCGGCACCGTCTGACTTTACTGCTTTCCTTACTGGTTAAAAATAGTCATTCGAGGACCAACAATATACATGAATTTTTGAAAACTATTTTTTATGGTCCAGAAATAGGGTGGATGATTGAAAATATTTCGTCAAGTTAAAATAATCGGCGTGGATTTCAAAAAAAATATATATTTTTCCAAATCTGAAATAAAAACGGAGATTTTAAAGAAATATTTTTTATGGTCCAATAATTGGCGTGGATATTGAAAAATATTTTTTCTACCATTAAAAATTCGTATATTTTTGTGCTATGATATCATGACAGGACAGCCTACATTGTAATATACACACCTAACTATTTTGTAGTACCTGACAACGTTTTTTGTGGCAAACCACATAGACAATATGCCTTTGTAATAGATCTGCAGTAGGATTCGTTGTTGACACAGTCCTTTGTCCTATTGTCTATTTGGCGTAGTATTGTCTCGTTGCAACACTGATGCTCGTGAATATCCTTTCACTCGCACACTGCAAACAAAATCCCGCCTTTTGTCTTTCATTTGCAAAACCGCACTTTCATAGAAACAATGAATGTCGTCGGAATTTGCATAGCATCATCTGCAACACTACTAACCTGAAGGTAGCATATTTTTAGGTTTGCTTCGATTTTTTTTTGTTTTTTGCATCTAGCATTGCACCAATGGTATAAAACTATGATAACTGTGTGAGTGTTAGAAAGGATCCACAACATCAATCAAAGAGGAAAAGGGGCTGAAAAAAGGACGTGGATGTACAAGAAATATTTTTTCAAGAACCAATAAGGCGTGGATTTATAAAAAAAAATATTTTTTTTCAAGGACCAACAAGGCGTGGATTTATAAAAAATATTTTTTTCAAGGACCAACAAGGCGTGGATTTATAAAAAATATTTATTTCAAGGACCAACAAGGCGTGGATTTATAAAAAATATTTTTTTCAAGGACCAACAAGTCGTTGATTTATAAAAAATATTTTTTTCAAGGACCAACAAGGCGTGGATTTGTGAAAAAATATTTTTTCAAGGACCAACAAGGCGTGGATTTATAAAAAATATTTTTTTCAAGGACCAACAAGGCGTGGATTTATAAAAAATATTCTCTTCAAGGACCAACAAGGCGTGGATTTATAAAAAATATTTTTTTCAAGGACCAACAAGGCGTGGATTTATAAAGAATAATTTTTCCAAGGACCAACAAGGCGTGGATTTATAAAGAATAATTTTTCCAAGGACCAACAAGGCGTGGATTTATAAAGAATAATTTTTCCAAGGACCAACAAGGCGTGGATTTATAAAGAATATTTTTTCAAGGACCATCCAACAAGGCGTGTATTTAAAAAGAATTTTTTTTCAAGGACCATCCAACAAGGCGTGGATTTATAAAGAATATTTTTTCCACAATCCAACAAGGCGTGGATTTACAAAGAATTTTTTTTTCAACGACCATCCAACAAGGCGTGGATTTATAAAGAATATTTTTTCAAGGACCATCCAACAAGGCGTGGATTTATAAAGAATATTTTTTCAAGGACCAACAAGGCGTGGATTTATAAAGAATAATTTTTCCAAGGACCAACAAGGCGTGGATTTATATATATTTTTTTTAATTTTCTTAATAATGATTTTCCTTGTCCACCAATGAAAAATCCGAAAAAATACCTAAAATATTTTCTTTTAATTTAATATCAGATTTTATTGATATATGAATGACTCTGCGGTACTTTTCAAATGTCAATAGAAAAATATTGCCCTTACATTGAATTTTCGCTTTCCGTTTTTATTAGTTTATCGAAACCAGACACACACATATACCCTCGAACACCCCCATACAGTACATGGAGGATGTGTGGTCAGCACTTTTTGCAGAAATCGGAAATGGTTATGCTTGGTCATATTTCCTGCATAACCCTATACCACGCTCCTCGCAGCGTTCGTTGGTCTATTTCTGTTCAGCATGTCTACCGGTGTGAATGTAAAAGTGAAAAACTGCAACGAATTTTTTTGACGGTGGTTATCCTTTTGCCCGGAACCTTCGTTGGTGGCCTGACTACCATCAAATGTTCATGATGATAACGATGATATGTGTGGTATGCCAACGTTATGGCTGGAAAATATACTTTAAAAAGGAATTGAGAAGTTTTCTTCCCACCTTGCCTTTAGAATTTATACAGAATAGTTTAGGTTGTTTTTGTTGCCCTCATTTACTTCGATATATTTATGTGGGGAATATTCTATTTTATAGTCCTTCTAGCTGGTCATGTTGCGATAAATTTCGTTCGTGTGTTTTTCAATATGATATTTTTTTTGTAGATATCTAAAATGTACTCTGTTAAATTGCCAAAAATTCTCTTGCCATATTCTGACTGGATATTGGAGGGCAACATTTGGTTCATATGGCTGTAGGTCCTTAAAAAAATATTATTTTTAAACCCACGCCTGTAGTGCCTCGAAAAAAATATTCTTTTTAAATGCCCGCCTGTAGGACCTTGTAAAAATATTATTTTTGAAACCACGCCTTGTTGGTCTTTTGAAAAAAAATCTACTTTAACCAGTAAGGAAAGTAGTAAAGTCGGACTGGGCCGACTTTATGATACCCTTCACCACTTTGGGTATATTGAACATATGTATCCCTACAATTGCATGTCAATGTTCCATCAAAGGAACATTCTCATGTCTTTCGGCAACCTATGATAAATTTCATTTCATTCGGGCAGATTTAGAGTCATCTGCTTACCATGGGACAAATTTATCAAAATTGATACACGCTATATGGTACGCCGCACTGTTAAACATTTAATCTCAATCGGACACCCGTTCGAAATACAAATGGAAGCTATGGCTGTAACTGCACCAATTTCAACAAAACGTGAAATTTCTTATTAATCGGACAAACGTTAGGAGTTTGGTGCGCCATTCATGTAAACTTGGACGAATATATGTTGGTTTATGTGAAAGGTATATCGAAATTTGAACCGATTTTCCCGAAACTTACCACTCATCATTCTTGACATAATTCAGTATGCTATGCCAAATTTCGTGCAAATCGAAGGATATATATGGACTTTGGTGCGCCATTTACATAAAATCGGTCGAAAATATATATGGGAGCTATAAATATATTATTATTATATCTGAACAGATTTTCACGAAATTTAACACACATTGTTCTAGACTTAAATCAGTACGTTATGCCACATTTCGTGCAAATCAAAGAATATATAGGGACTTTGGTGCCCCATTACCAAAAATCGGACGAAAATATATATGGGAGCTATATCTAAATCTGGACCGATTTCACGAAACTTTGCAGACATCATTATAGACTCAATTTAGTACACTGTGTTAATTTTCGGGCAAATGGAAAGATATATAGGAACTTTGGAGGCCCATTTACCTTAAATCGGACGACAATATATATGGCAGCTATATCTAAATCTAAACTGATTTTCACGAAACTTAACACACATCGTTCTTGACTTAATTCAGTACGTTATGCGAAATTTCGTGCAAATTGAAAGAAATATAGGGACTTTGGTGCAGTATTTAGCTAAAATCGGACGAAAATATATATGGGAGCTATATCTAAATCTGAACCGATTTTTACGAAACTTAGCATACATCATTCTGGACCTAATTCTTTACGCTGTGCCAAATTTCGTGCAAATCGAAAGAAATATAGGGACTTTGGTGCCCCATTACCAAAAATCGGACGAAAATATATATGGGAGCTATATCTAAATCTGGACCGATTTTCACGAAATTTTGCAGACATCATTATAGACTCAATTTAGTACACTGTGTTAAATTTCGTGCAAATGGAAATATATATAGGAACTTTGGAGGCCCTATATATAAATCTGACACAATTTTCTCGAAACTTGGCACACGTCATTCTAGACTCAATTCAGTACCCAATGTAAAATTTCGTGCAAATCGAAAGGTATATAGCGACTTTGGTACCCCATTTACTTAAAATCCCACGAAAATATATATGGGAGCTATATCTAAATCTGACCTGATTTTCTCGAAACTTAACACATGTCATTCTAGCCTCAATTTAATACACTGTGCTAAATTTCGTGCAAATCGAAATATCTATAGGGACTTTGGTGTACCATTTACATTAAATCGGACAAAAATATATATGGACAGATTTTCACGAAACTTAGCACACATCATTCTGGACCTAATTCAGTACCCCATGCCAAATTTCGTGCAAATCGAAAGATATATAGGGACTTTGGTACACAATTTACCATTAATTGGACGAATATATATAAGGGAGCTACATCTATATATAGGGACTTTGGTGCACTATTTACCTAAAATCGGAAGAAAATATATATGGAAGACGGACGGACGGGCGGACATGCATAAATCGACTTAAAAAGTTATTCTATGGATATTCTAAAAAGGAACCATGTATCTATCTCGTTTCCTTTTGCCTGTTACAAAGATATGCACAAAGACATAATATCCTGTACCACCGTGTGGTGAAGGACCTTGTAGGGCCTTGAAAAACATATTTTTTACAAATCCACACATTGTTGGTCCTTGGAAAAAATTCTACTTTAAAAATCCACGCCTTGTTGGTCCTTGGAAAAAAAATTCTACTTTAAAAATCCATGCCTTGTTGATCCTTGGAAAAAATTTTACTTTAAAAATCCACGCCTTGTTGGTCCTTGGAAAAAAATTCTACTTTAAAAATCCACGCCTTGTTGGTCCTTGGAAAAAAATTCTACTTTAAAAATCCACGCCTTGTTGGTCCTTGGAAAAAATTCTACTTTAAAAATCCATGCCTTATTGGTCCTTGAAAAAAAATCTACTTAAAGATCCACCCCTTATTGGTCCTTGGAAAAAATTCTAATTTTCAAAATCCACGGTCTTCCACTAATTCTAACCTTGGTTCACTCCCTCATCCCCTTTCCCCTTCAACTTAAAATCATATCTAATTAACACATTTGTTTAACATATTCATAGCAATCCTGTGCCGCCACACGCTCTTCATGACATTCAAATCTGCCTGCCATCACGATATGCTAAAGGGTTAGCTGGGCATGTCCTCATGCCAGACTGCCTTGCTGAATTTTGATACCAATTTTTTAAATGGGCTGTCATATGTCGTACACCTCATTACCGTGACTTTAAACCAGCATCTTTATTTATGACACACACACGCCGTCAGCAACCCTTCTTTTTTCTGCCAACAAATGAAGCGAATTCATGGGCAAGGATATCACTTGTCCTTGTTTGCCCTACTCATCAGGAGTCATGTTACGCAAATTAATGACAGGCTGCATGGCTGTCTTTTCACGCCCAGAAATCTGCATATTAAAATTTATACAATTTTAATTGTGTGAAGAAAATATGGGGAGAGGGGAATAAGAAGATGCGGATATTATGAAGGGGATGGGTAAAAGGGTTGGGTTATATTAAATATCAGAAGAAACTTTTAAATACCTCTGAATTCATATAGGCCATCCTATTATCCCTCTCCAAATAAAATACCAGACATTTCCAAAAACCTCCGTAGTCAGAAGACCTGCCTATTATCTGTCGTTCTAAATTCCTACTCATCTCAGGGTAAAAAAATCCGATAATTTTTCAAAAAAAAAAAAAAAAAATCAAAATCTTCAACTTCCTCCTTTATACCCCAAAAGTCATCTAGACCTTGGCTTGTATCTCTCTTCCCCAATCCCTATAATGCCTACTTCTTTCAGGACAAAAAATCCGCCCATTCCCAAAAAAATTCTTTAAAATCTCCAACTTCTTAAATTTATTTTCCATTCAGACACCTGCAAAATTGTTGCAACACTTTTAAATTCTTAAATTGAACTAATGACACGGTTTCCACAATAACTCAAGGTTACAAATATTTGCAACAACAACTGCCAAATAACCCCCAAAGACCTTAAGTAAACTGGCCACAAACAACATTCACAGTTTCCGATTTTTTTTTTAGTTTTTCTAAGCTCCGCAAAGACAAAAACAAACAACTTTATTTACAATTTCTAATGTAAATATTTACATTCGTAACGAAGTTTCGAAGATAAGAGACGAGATAAAATTCTAAAACCAAAAACAAAAAATCCGCCAGACCTACTCTCCCCTTCAATGGCCAGGTTATAACTGATGTTATTTTAACAGAAATAAAATCCTGTCGATGGTTTGGTATCCAACAGCGAACCCCAACCACATTCAGCTGTTGGATGGAGGGTTGGATCCAACACTCCATACACCTGTAATTGCATGGCATACCAAACCTCAAAAAGCCGGTATTGCAAAGTTCGCTCATACCCCTTGCTGTTACATAGCAAAGGTTGTACAGTGGGCCACCTGAAATGTTTATAACATATGAGAGCAATTTCTGTTATTAAAAGCGATGTGGTGAATTTCACTAACAGCAGCATGGGCGGAATTGGAGGTTGCAGGGCTCTATGAACGGAGTTGCCCAGGACATTTTTTTATTAACCTATATCATAAGGTTTCAAACACGCAGGCCCCACAAAATAAATAAAAATTCTAGACCAGAATAAAATTTAATGACGGTATAGCCATGTCCGTCTGCCTGAATCTTCACCCGTAGGTCCATTGAAAAATGTTTTTCTTATATCCGTGCTGTGTAGGTGCTTGCAAAAATTCTACATTAAAAATCTATGGCTGTAGGTTCATGGGAAATTTCTACTTTAAAAATCCAATAAGTCCTCTAGGTCCTTGGAAAAATTCTACTTTATAAATCTATACCTTTGGGTCCATGGAAAAAGTCTACTTTGAAAGAACCACCCCGGTAATTTCATGGAAAAATTGTTTAAAAAAAAAACAAAATAAATAAAAATTCTAGACCAGAATAAAATTTAATGACGGTATAGCCATGTCCGTCTGCCTGAATCTTCACCTGTAGGTCCACTGAAAAATGTTTTTCTTATATCCGTGCTGTGTAGGTGCTTGCAAAAATTCTACTTTAAAAATCTATGGCTGTAGGTTCATGGAAAATTTCTACTTTAAAAATCCAGTAAGTCCTTTAGGTCCTTGGAAAAATTCTACTTTAGAAATCTATACCTTTGGGTCCATGGAAAAAGTCTACTTTGAAAGAACCACACCGGTAATTTCATGGAAAAATTGTTAAAAAAACCAAAAAAAAAATAAAAATTCTAGACCAGAATAAAATTTTATGACGGTATAGCCATGTCCGTCTGCTTGAATCTTCACCAGTAGGTCCATTGAAAAATGTTTTTCTTATATCCATGATGTGTAGATGCTTGCAAAAATTCTACTTTAAAAATCGATGGCTGTAGGTTCATGGAAAATTTCTACTTTAAAAATCCAGCAAGTCCTCTAGGTCCTTGGAAAAATTCTACTTTAGAAATCTATACCTTTGGGTCCATGGAAAAAGTCTACTTTGAAAGAACCACCCCGGTAATTTCATGGAAAAATGGTTTAAAAATTCGATATGTCCTGTAGGTCCTTGAAAAATTTCTACTTTATAAATCTATACATGTGGGTCCATGGAAAAATTCTACTTTGAAGGAACCACATCGGTAATTCCTTGGAAAAAATCTACTTTAAAAACCTGGTAAGAACTGTATGTCATTGGAAAATTTTTTCATTAAAAATTTACACAGATTTCCTTGTTGGTCCTACTTTTAAAAACTTTTGTAATTCCTTTGGAAAAAAAATTCTACTTCAGGTCCTTGGAAAAAATCTACTTTAAAAACTATGACTGCGGATCCATGGAAAAATTCTACTTTGAAAGAAACACACCGGTATTTACGTTAAAAAAACGACTTTAAAAATCCGGCATGTCCTGTAGGTCCTTGAAAAAAATTGCGCATTAAAAATCTACTCAGGTAGGTCCTTGGAAAAAAAATTCTAGCCTGTAGGCTCTTAGAAAAAAGTCTACTTTAAAGAAACGTTAAAAATCTATTCCCGTTGGTCCATGGAAAAATTCTACTTTGAAAGAACCACACCGGTAATTCCTTTGAAAAAAAAACTACTTCAAAAATCCGGAAAGTCCTGTAGGTCCTTGGAAAAAATATTCATTAAAAATCTACTCAGGTAGGTCTTTGGAAAATTTATATTTTAAAATCGAAGGCTGTATGTTCATGGAAAAATCCTACTTTAAAAATCCACGAAGGTAGGTCCCTGGAAAAAAAGTTTCCATTAAAAATTTACTCAGATAAAATCCACCCTTTTAGGTGCTTGACATTTTTATTACCCAACGCCATAAGGTTTGCAACACCTCGAAAAATTTACCGCGGCCCATTATTTTATAAATTCTAGACCAGAATAGAATTTTATGAAGTTCTAGCCATGCCCGCCAGTGCCTCCGTCTGAAATTGAGATGGGCATGTTTTTCAACCTAATCAGCTGTAAATTGGTATTTCGGATTATCATTGGGGAGAAATCTTCCTTCCAAAATTATCAATATTGGCCCATGTTTCCTGGTAGCTCTCATACTACGCATATTAGCCCCCAAAATTCGGTATTTTGTGGAGTTTGGACACGTTTATCAACCAAGTTGGATGTAATTTAAAATTTTAGATTTTCTTTGTGAAGAAAATCTCCCTACCAAAAATTATCAGTATTGGTCCAAGTTTCAGAGTAGGCCCCATATAACGATACCCTCCTTTATTCGATATTTTAGGGAGTTTTTGCATGTCTTTCATCCGAATTGGCTGTACATTTAGTAATTTGGGTTCCTTACCAAAAATTATCAATATTGGACTAAGTTTCAGGGTTGCTCCCATATAACTCTACATCCCGAACTTCGATATTGGGCACACTTTTCAACCTCATCAGCGGAATTTTGGTATTTTGGGTTCTCACTGGGTAAAAAATCTTCCCAATAAAAATTGTCAGTATTGGTGCATTATTCGGTTTTTGTGGAGTTAGAGCCCGTATTTTTACCGAATTGGCTGTTATTTTGAATTTCGGGTTCTCCTTGAGTAGAAAATCTCTTTAGCAGAAATTGTCTTATGTTTTCGATTAGCTCCTAGATTTTTCAGGGTTTCATGCGGTTTCAAATCTTTCTACCAAAAATGATCTATTTCGGTTTAAAGACCCAGTTGGTATAGATCCCATACAGGGGTGTCGACTCATTGTTATTATTTTTAGGCGCTTGGGAACGTTTTTTGCCCAAATTGTCCCTAGTTAGATTTTTCAAGTTCTCACAGATTGTCAAATCTTCCTACTAAAACTGATCCATTTCGGTTGAAGTTTTGGTATAGCTCCTAATATAACGGTTCCAACCCAATTTCGATATTTTAAAGGCTTTAGCCGCTAAAATGATTACGACCGGTTAACATTTTGGGTATAGATCCAATACAATGTGTCTGACCGATTTTCGGTTTTTTGAAGGTATCTAGCCGCACTTTTCCACCGATGTAGCTGTAATTTGGTATAAAGAAAGGTAATATACTCATATACAGAAATCTATCAATGTAGGTCCATATTTCAACATAGCCCGCATATAAGGGTACGTATTGAATTATTTCATCGATGTGGCTATAATTTGGCATTCCGAGATATTGAAGGGTGAAACAGATTTTTGTGAAAAAATGGTCTATATAGGTCTGAGTTTAGAAGTAGTCACCACATAAAGTTTCCGGTACATTTTCGAAATTTTGTTGGGTTCCAGCAGTATTTTCCCATCTAATGTCCGAAATAGGTTCCTGTTTTTGTATAGCCTCTATTTAAAGGTCCCCATATATTGAAGGTTTTTTTCCGAATTTTCCCCTGAAGTCGTTGTAATTTACTAGTGCAAGTTCTTGGAGTGTAAGAAAAAATCTTTTTAGAAAAATTTCCATACAGGTCCAATTTTTGGTATAGCCCCTACATAACGGCCACACAATCTGAGTGCCAGAAATTTGGAACATTATGACATGAACAACCTACTATAACTATTACCTACTATTACATTACAATATACATATTACAATATGGCACAACATAGTCCCCATATAAAGGTCCCAACCTATTTCGGTTCCGCCGAACTTAATGTATTTTTATACCCTACACAACTATGTTGTCAGGGTATTATAGCTTTGTGCAGCCCCAAAAGTTTGTAACGCCGCGAAATATTGGTCCTAGACCCACCTTTAAGTATACCGATCGTCATATCTCGACTAGCTGAGTCGATCTACACATGTGTGTCCGTCCGTCCGTCCGTCTGTCCATTATAATTTGTAAACACGATACAGGCCACAGTTATGGACCAATCTTCACGAAATTTTGCATGTAGGATGGGTTGTGGCCAATGAAAACCCCTATTGTTTTTGGGAAAGATCGGTTAATATTTAGGGGATGAAATGGACCAAATACTAAATTTTTATCGGTTTTTCTGGTCGCTCCAGAGGCCGCAGTTATGCTCCGAACATCGTGAAATTTTGCATGGAGAAGGGGATCGGGCCAAAGAATAAGCATGCCTGTTTTGATAAAGATCGGTCAATATTTAGCGGGTCAAATGGACCCTGACTTTTGTGTGAAAAATTACAAAATTTGTATTCTATAGCGTATATATTTACCCCTGAAGGACATAGACCCGAGAAGTTGATATTATATCCAAGAGGAGTGGTTGATCTTTAAATTAATACCAATTATATTGTTGTATGTGCTCGGGAGTTGGAGTTACACCTAAATATTTACAGTTATCTCCGTATTCGTATATTATTTAGTAACCCATTATCACTCTAGATAGCGGAACAATAGCGCTGATCGATTTGAAATATTCCATGAGGTTCCAGTTATGGTCAAGGACAACGCCTATAATTTTCGGTGATGATCAGATAATAATTTTGGGATGAATTGGACCGAAAACTTAATTTTTTGTGTTATTTTCGAGTCGATCTATAGACTACAAATGAAAGCCGAACATTATAACACAACCCACGGTGAAAGGAATCTGTACAATATCTGTACTGAATACTCGTAATATTCGGAAAATATGTCAGTGTGAGGAAGAGGTGCTGTTTACCTCTAATCGGGCAAGAGGATGCAAATATAACGAAATATTGCCCAGACTCGGAATAAATATCCGCAGAAAATTTGAGTTCCGTGGTAGTTGTGTAGGGTATCGTATGGTCGGCCCCGTCCGACTATACTGCTCCGCTCACTGGTTATATATATTTTCAAATGCAATTAAATGTCCACCACTAACCCAATTCCAATTTTTCTGTTCCGCTAACTTTTTTCCATTCATCAGATTTTCTATAGCCACACAAGTCAAAACGATTACAACCTCAGCGATGCGTTTAAATGGTGGCGAGGACCAAACATATTTTTATACCCTTCACCACACTGTGGTACAGGGTATTATGTCTTTGTGCATATGTTTGTAACAGGCAAACATAATCGAGATAGACACATGGTTCCTTTTGAGAATATGCATAAAATCACTTTCTAATGTAAACGGCCCCATGTTAAATTGTAAATATCTTTCGATTTGCAGGTCGCATTTATGATCCGCATAGGTCACTTATTCGGCCCAAGGACGAACCCTATTGAAATTGGGAAAAATCGGTTCAGATTTAGATATAGCTCCCATATATATATTTAACCGATTTAATGTAAACGGCCTAAATATCATTTGCACGAAATTTGGTACAGCCTAATCATTAAGGTCTAGAATGGTGTCTGCCAAGTTTCGTGAAAATCGGTCCAGATTTAGATATAGCTCCCATATATAGATTCGTCCGATTTCATGTAAATTGTGCCCCAAAGTCCCTATATATCTTTTGATTTGCACGAAATTTGGAATAACGTACTGAATTAAGCCTAGAGTGATGTCTGTCAAGTTTGGAAAAAATCGGTCCAAATTTAGATATAGCTCCCATATATAGTTTCTTACGATTACATGTAAATGATGCCCCAAAGTCCCTATATATCTTTCGATTTGCACGAAATTTGGCATAACGTACTGAATTGAACCTAGAATGATGTCTACTAAGTTTCGAGAAAATCGGTCCAGATTTAGATATAGCACCCATATATAGTTTCGTCCGATTTCATGTAAATGGTGCACCAAAGTCGCTATATATCTTTCGATTTGCACGAAATTTGGCGTAACGTACTGAATTAAACCTAGAGTGATGTCTGCCAAGTTTGGAGGAAATCGGTTCAGATTTAGATATAGCTCCCACATATAGTTTCGTCCGATTTCATGTAAATGGTTCACCAAAGTCCCTATATATCTTTTGATATGCACGAAATTTGGCGTAACGTACTGAATTAAGCCTAGAGTGATGTCTGCCAAGTTTGGAGGAAGTCGGTCCAGATATAGATATAGCTCCCATATATAGTTTCGTCCGATTTCATATAAATGGTGCCCCAAAGTCCCTATATATCTTTCGATTTGCACGAAATCTGGCATAACGTACTGTGTGCCAAGTTTCGTGAAAATAGGTCAAGATTTAGATATAGCTCCCATATATAGTTTCGTCCGATTTCATGTAAATGGTGCACCAAAGTCCCTATATACCCTTCGATTTGCACAAAATTTGGCATAACGTACTTAATTGAGCCTAGAATGATGTCTGCCAAGTTTCGTGAAAATCGGTCCAGATTTAGATATAGCTCCCTTTTATTATAGATTGATTTTAAGTAATTGACGTACTAAGGAACCAATAGGAACAAAACGTTCTGAAATTAGTACAAGTTTGTTTGAAATCGCTTAATATTTGGATAGAGCTTCCACATATATTTTCGCCCGATTTCAAGTAAATTGGGCATCAAACTCCTCATGTTAGTCAGATTGACATCAAATTTTGCACAACGTACAAAACTGAGCATAGAATTACGTAGTTGCGTTTTCTAGAAGTACCGACATAGCCCAACGGATGACTTATTTATACTTGTTTGAAGTCGATTGACATACTTTATGATAAATATCACATTTTTTTTCATCCAATTTTATGTTAATAGAATATACCCATAGTGGTGAAGGGTAGATTACTGGTTAACATTTAGATAAATCAACCATTCACATTTTTTTTTTCGAAAAAAAAAACTGAAAATGTCAAACTAAAAATTTCCATTTCATGGCATAGTGGACATGGACACGGACAGGATTTCAAATGGTGGCTTAAATAATAGCCGTAAAAGCAAATAGAAAAATCAGCACCAAAAGTGTCAGCGACCGAAGAGAGAGAGAGAGAGAGCTACAGGAAACGAAGTGGTATTGTAGGATGATCACAGGCAGAGGAAATGTAATCAAAGGCATCTGTGTTACAGAGAGGTTGAAAGATACTAGGAACTAATATTGCGACCTTTATACCCCTTCCACTGTGATACGATAAAATCCGATTAGTCTTAGCATTCACATCGCGCCTCATTTAAAGGCCCCGCTTGGTTTTAGTTAATTTGAAATTCTTCACCTCTTTTTCTAAACGAAGTGACTGTTATTTTCAGCTATATGGTTCCCAGATGATAAAAGACCTTTTGCCTTTTGACAATTTTTAATATTGGTCCATTTTTTGCCATGGTTCTCTAATAAAGTTCCGTCCGACTTTCGAATTTCTATGGCTATTTGCCTTATTTTCGAACCAAATTGATGTAATACGACCTTTCAGGTTCTCAGAGGGTAACTCGTCTTTCAAAAATAACAATATTATTTCATGTTTCGGGTATCCCCTATAGATCGGTACCCTCGCCTTATCCGATACTTAGGGGTTTTTGACACGTTTTCAGCCGAATTTTTTATATTTTGAATTATCATTGAGTAGAAAATATCCCAACAATGTTCGAACATAGCCCCCATATGAGATTAACAGCCCATTGTCGGTATTTTGGGCACTTTTTCAACCAAATCGCCTCTAATTTGATTTTTCAGGTTCTCATTGGGTCTAAAATTATCCTACCAAAAATTATCAATATCAGTTTACATTTTGGAATAGCTACCATATAACGGTATCGATCGATACTTAGAAGGCGTTCGCCGCTTTACTGACATTTCCGGCTTTTACCAACATTTTCCACACCAAAGTAACTGTAATTTCGCATTTCAGGGTTTTAGAGGCTGACACACATTCGGTCTGACTTAAAAACCCCATAAAATTTATTTTAATTGCCACCACTTTTGTAATGAAAACTAAAAGTACAACAAAAGCAATAAAACTAACTTCCCAGTTAACCCCTAACCCCAATACCTACCTTTCCATCTATTTTCCCTTGTTTCGCTCTCATTTCCCTCCATTTTACTTTCCATTGGCCACTTGCCATCCACATCACCTATCAGGATAATTACCAGTGCAATGTTGAGTCCTGCTTATTCACACCGCGGTGTTTTTGGTTTGGTGGCCAAAAACACTGAATCACGCTGTGCATTTTTTTTTTTTGCGGAGTCACCAAAGTGCGAACATTGAAATTGGCATCGGTGGTTGTGTTGCGTTACAAAAACACAAAAAACAACGTTAGAAATAGGAGAGAAATGCAATTACAAATAAATCGCAGAGTGGGGACAAAATGTTCTGCATCAAACAAATTTATATATAAACCAGTGAGCGGAGCAGTATAGTCGGATTGGGCCGATCATACGATACCCTACACAACTATCACGGAACTCTAACTTTCTGCGGATTTTTATTCCGAGACTGGGCAATATTTCGTAATTGTTGCATCCTCTGGTCCGATTAGAGGTCATATTTTCCGAATATTACTAATATTCTCGTGGAAATTTTCAATGTTTTCGCCCTCCAGTATTACCACACAGGAGGTTACTAAATAATATCTGAACACGTAAACATCTATAAATATTTACATGTAACTCCCACATCCGAGTACATACAACAATATAATTGGCATCATTTTTAACTCCAACCACTATACTATCAACTTCTGGAGTCTATGTCCTACAGGGGTTAATCTATGGAATACAAATTTTGTAATTTTTCAAACAAAAGTCAGGGTCCATTTGACCCGCTGAATATTTTCCGATCTTTCTCCATGTAAAATTTGCGGATGCAAAAGTCGGCTTTAAGACTTTTCGATTTTCGCCTCGGACAACAAAGTCGACTTTTCAGTTATTCAAAAATGTAAGAAAATCGAAAGTCGATCACCAAAAGTCGGATTTCCGATTTTTCCCATGGTCAAAGATCGACTTTTAGACTTTTCAATGACAAAAGTCGATTAATCGATTAGTCGAAAGTCGACTTACGTATCCCTATTCTTGAGCGACCAGAAAATCAGACAAAAATAAAGTATTTGATCCATTTATCCCCTAAATATTAACCGATCTTTATCAAAAATAATAGGGGTCTTCATTGGGCAGAACCTATCCTACATACAAAATTGTTTACATATTATAATGGACACACAGGCGGACACACATGTTTAGATCAACTCAGCTAATCGAAATATGACGTTTGGTGCACTTAAAGTTAAGTCTAGGACCAATATTTCGCCGCGTTACAAACTATTGGGGCTGCACAAAGCTATAATACCCTGGCAACATAGTTGTGTGGGGTATAAAAAATATAATAAATAAAATCGGACGAAAAAATATAAGGGACGTATATCTAAATCTAAACCGATTTACACGATACCTAACACACATTATTCTAGACTCAATTCATGCCAAATTTCGTGCAAATCCAAGGGTATATAGAAACTTTGGTGCACCATTTACGTAAAATCGGACGAAAATATATATGTGGGAGCTATATCTAAATCTGAATCGATTTTCACCAAACTTAACGCACACCATTCTAGACTTAATTCAGTACGTTATGCCAAATTTCGTGTAAATCGAACAATATATAGAGGCTTTGGTACACCATTTACATTAAATCGAACCAACATATATATGGGAGCTATATCTAAATCTGAACCGATTTTTATGAAACTTGGCACACATCATTCTAGACTCAATTCAGTACGCTGTGCCAAATTTCGTGCAAATCGAAGGATATATATCGACTTTTGTGCACAATTTACATTAAATCGGACAATTTTGGATGTAGCTTTATATGGAGTCAATCCGGTTGAAATAAAAGCCCAATCTCTCCAAAATACCGAAATTTGGAAGGTAGCTCCATATGAACCTGTATTGATCATGTTTAGATCATTTCGGGCCATAAGTTTTCGCGTTGATGACCGAAAACACACATAGCTAGATCAAAATATATATAATATATGTAAGACCGTGTTTTGACATAGCCCTTAAAAACGGTAAAAATTAATCGGTTTTCGAAATTTTTGAACGGGATATTCATATAATAAAAAAAAACTAAAATAGCCCTGTTCAATAAATTTAGCATGCAGGTTTGCTATAATTCTAATGATATGCATATAAGGCATTGAAACCGGTTTTATTATCTGAATATCCGGTTCGAAAATTTAGAAACCCCGTTTTATCTGAATATCCGGTTCGAAAATTTAGAAACCCCGTTTTATCTGAATATCCGGTTCGAAAATTTAGAAAATCGGTTAATTTCTCCTCGAAATCAAATTTTTGGAGTATTTGGTAACTACATATATGTTTTTAGAAAATAATTCGGACGAATCCGAAAGTTCTACATAATAAGAAATGTATAATGAATTTTTTTATAGATAGATCCATATAGGGTTTTAGTGAGAAGAAACCGGTAAAATTAAAACTTTAAAATATAGATTTCTCCTCTTTGAAACCCCCACCTAAAGTCGAATGATAAGCATAGAGGGCATTAAAACCGGTTTTATTATCTGAATATCCGGAAAACCGGTTTATTTTTCCTCGAAATCAATTTTTTGACGTATTTGGTAAGTACATATATGTTTTTAGAAAATAAATCGGACGAATCCGAAAGTTCTACGTAATAAGGAATGTATACTGATTTAATTTAAATAGATCCGTATAGGGTTTTAGTGACAAGAAACGGGTAAAATTGCGATTAGATAATTAAAACTTTCAAATATTGATTTCTCGTCTTTGCGGACCCTTCAAAATCGAATGATATAAGGCATTGAAACCGGTTTTATTATCCGAATATCCGGTTCGAAAATTTAGAAAACCGGTTCATTTTTCCTCGAAGTTTATTTAACTATATATGTTTTTAGAAAATAATTCGGACGAATCCGAAAGTTCTACATAATAAGGAATGTATACTGATTTTTTTAATAGATCCGGGTTTTAGTGACAAGAAACGGGTAAAATTGCGAATAAATAATTAAAACTTTTAAATATCGATTTCTCGTCTTTGCGGACCCCACCTCAAATCTTATGAGCAACATTTTTGTAGAATATTTCTAGAATAAAATTACATCTTATGGTAATTGGAAACCGGTTCAATAAATTAAGGACGAAAGGGACACACAGACAATTGAGTTAGAAGGTCGAAATGTTCTACAAAAAAATTCTCATTCGATTGTACTGCAGAAATGTAATCTCAACAAATACATTCGATAGCTATAAATCAAGATATGAAGCTATGTCTATTAGTCGCCAGTAAAAACATGGTCACGCCATATCTCCGAACTTTGACCTATGGTGATTTTTTCTGGGGTTTTCATATGCTCACCATTGAACCGAATACTTTATTTTTGTCAGATTTTCTAGTCGCTCTAGAGCCCCTTATTATATGCAGAACATCACATATTTTACACGGCGAAGGAGATCAGACCAAATACTTAGAACGGCTGTTTAGATGATGATCGGTCAATATTCCAAGGGTCAAAAACCTAAAACCTTAAGTGACCAAATTTTTATTTTAAAGCGTAATATTCACTGCCAGAAAACATGATTTGGAAAATATGCCAGGGTTAGAAAGTGGAACTGTTGACCTATAATCAGTCAAGTGGGTGCAAATATTGCCCTGGCCCGGAATATAGAACCGCATTTGATTTTCATGGTAGTTGTGTAGGGCCCGTCCGACCATACTGCACCCCTCAATGGTTTAAAAATATTTTTAATCGTTTTTTTGTTTTTTTTTTAAATTATTTTTTCAAAAATTCTCCACTGTTCGGGTTTTTAAAAACGCATTAAAATGCTTGCCAATTAAAATTTGGAAATTTAACAAAGCGTAAAATTAAATTGACCCACAAAACGAGTAGTGCAAAAAATCGACCATTAGAAAATCCAAACAAAAATCCCATTGATAATAGAAGTCATGTAATTGACACCGAAAAAAATCTGCGATTAAACTAAATAATAGGAATTGGGTTAAAAGCGAAAATCCCACAATAAAATAATTTTAAATGGGAATTTAAAAGATTTGGACTATAAAAAAAATACGAAGAGTCGTAACAATATCTATGGGACAGTTAGAATATTGTTTCGAAAATATTGAATTAAATTAAAACCAGTGGGCGGAGAAGTGTAATCGGACGTTGCCGAGCATATGAAACCCTACCAACCCACAACAGTACTTAAAAATTCTGTGCAGCTAAATCCTGAGCCTGGGAACATTTTAATTTTTTTTTTTCGAAATTTATTCATTACACCGCTCCACCAAAATAAGACTTCTCTAATGGCTACTTTGTGGTCCTCTTATAGGGATTTTTTTTTTTTATTTCTTCCAAGTTTAGTTACTAACATTCAAAATTCTCCACCCCCTTTATATAGTTCCCATTTTTTTCTTCTCAAACCTCACATAAAATTAATACCCGATTGTTAGAAAAACACTTAAAGTGTCAATGTTTGTTTTCACCTGGCAATTTGTTATCCTGCCATGTCTTGTCCTCTGTAATGCATGTCTGCATGTATTTCATCTTGACAGAAATATATGGGAGCTATATATGGGAGCTATATATAAATCTGAACCGATTTTTCCCAATTTCTATAGGATTCGTCCATGGGCCAAATAAATGAGCTGTGCCAAATTTCATACAATTTGGATCATAAATGCGACCTGTACTATGTTTACAATTTAACATGGACAGGCAGACGGACGGACGGGCCCACAAGCATAAATCGACTCAGAAAGTGATTCTATGCATATTCTCAAAAGGAACCATGTGTCTATCTGGATTCCTTTTGCCCTGTTACAAACATATGCACATAGATATAATACCCTGTACCACAGTGTGGTGAAGGGTATAAAAACCGATTAAAGTCTTGTGTTCAATAAATTTTGGCATTGAAACCGGTTTTATTATCTGAATATCCGGTTCGAAAATTTAGAAAACCGGTTAATTTCTCCTCGAAATAAATTTGTTGGCGTATTTGGTGAGATTTTGTCAGATTTTCTAGTCTCTCTAGAGCCCCTTATTATATGCAGAACATCACATATTAAATAGAACGGCTGTTTACATAATGGTCGGTCAATATTCCGAGGATCAAATCAACCAAAACCTAAAGTGACAAAATTTTTAGTTTATGACGGAAATATTTACCCCGGAGGAAACATGATTAGCACAAAACAGCCAGGGTGGAACGTGGAGTTGTTGACCAGTAATCGGTCAAGATGGTGCAAATATTGCCCTGGCTCGGAATGTGGAACGCCTTAAAGTTAGATTTTCATGGTAGTAGTGTTGGGTATAATATGGTCAACAACGGGGGACTATACTGCTCCACTCAATGGTTGAAAAATATTATTAAACTTTTGTTTTAATTATTTATCTAAGAAATCTCTGCCCACTGTTCGGGTTTTTAAAAACGCATTAAAATGCTTGCCAATTAAAATTTGGAAAATTTAACAAAGCGTAAAATTAAATTGACCAACAAAACGAGTAGTGCAAAAAATCTACCACTAGAAAATCCAAACAAAAATCCCATTGATAATAGAAGTCATGTAATTGACACGGAAAAAAAACCTACGATTAAAATAAATAATTGGAATTGGGTTAAAAGCGAAAATACAAGAATAAAATAATTTTAAAATTATTTATTTGGAAATTTAAACCAACTAGTGCAGCAATTCAGACGGACGGTACCGACCACATGATACCCTACACAACTACCACCGAACTATTCCTTTCTGTGGCTCTATATTACTCTATATTTTGCGATCGGAATAGTTATATCTAATTTTCGCATCCAAAAATATTCAGCAATATAGTTGTTATTAATTTAAAGGTGAACCATCCCTCTCGGATATACTGTCAACTTCTCTGGTATATGTCCTTCAGGAGTAAATATACTCGCCATAGAATGCAAATTTTGACATTTTCACACAAAAGTCTGCTTCCATTTTATCCGTAAAATTTTGACCGATTATTATGATGAAAACAGTGATTGTTCCTTAGTGTAACATTACCTGATGTTCGAGTCATAATTGTGGCCTTTGGAGCGACCAGAAAATCCGAAAAAAACCACACATTCTGTCTGACTTTAGAAATTCCTCTATAATTTTTTTCAACTTTAGTTTCAGTCTCTCTATACTACCCACCACCCCCTTTAAACAGTTCCCATTTTTTATCTTCCCAATAAACCCCGGTAAAATTAATACCCGACTTTTAGAAAAACACTTAAAGTGTCAATGTTTGTTTTCACCTGGCAATTTGTTATCCTGTCCTGTCTTCTGTAATGCATGTCTGCATGTATTTCATCTTGACAGAAATTCTCTCACCCTCACTCGTCCTTTCCATTTTTTTTATTTGATAACATTTTTTTCGTCAAGATTCTAAGGATTCCATAGCATTCATGCTATGGTATAGGTCATGGTTTATACTGTCATCATGTCCAAAGGACATTGTTGGACAATTTCTTTTTTATTATTTTTTATACAGGGTATTATGTTTTTGTGCATATGTTTGTAACAGGCAAAAGGAAACGAGTTGGACACATGGTTCCTTTTGAGAATATGCACAGAATCACTTTCTGAGTCGATTTATACATGTCCGTCCGTCTGTCTCACTTATTTGGCCCAAGGACGAACCCTATAGACATTGGGAAAATCGGTTCAGATTTAGATATAGCTCCCATATATATTTTCGTCCGATTTAATGTCAATGTTGCACCGAAGTCCCTATATATCTTTCGATTTGCACGAAATTTGGCACAGCATAATGAATTATGTCCATAATAATGTGTGTTAAGTTTCCGGAAAATCGGTTCAGATTTAGATATAGCTCCCATATATATTTTGGTGCACCAAAGTCCGTATATCTCATTCGAAGTGCACGAAATTTGGCACTGCGTAATAAATTAAGTCTATAATGATGTGTGTTCAGTTTCCTGAAAATCGGTTCAGATTTAGTATAGCTCCCATATATATATTTTCCTCCGATTTTATGTAAATGGTGCAATAAAGTCCATATACATCTTGCGATTTGCACGAAATTTGGCACAGCGTTATGAATTAAGTCAATAATGATGTGTATTAAGTTTCGTGAAAATCGGTTCAAATTTAGATATAGCTCCCATACATATTTTTGTCCGATTTAATGTAAACGGTGTACCGAAATTTGGCATAGTTTACCAAATTAAGCCTAGAATGATGTGTGTTAAGTTTTGTGAAAATCGGTTAAGATTTAGATAAAGCTCCCATATATATTTTCGTCCGATTTGATGTAAATGGTATCCCAAAGTCCCTACATATCTTTCGATTTGCACGAAATTTGGCAAAGCGTACTGAATAAATTCTAGAATGATGTGTGTTAAGATTCGTGAAAATCGATTCAGATTTATCTATAGCTACCATACATATTTTCGTCCGATTTTAGGTAAATGGTGCTCCAAAGTCCCTATGTATCTTTCGATTTGTACGAAATTTGGAATAACGTACTGAATTAAGTCTAGTCTGCTTTACATAAATGTGTCCAATTGTACGCAAACGACTCTAAGTCTGTCCGAATTTAATAAAAGTTGTCTAAAGTTGCCGAATGGCATATGTATGGATTGATGTTAATCGGTCCACATATAGATGAAGATCGCATATTTAATTTCGTTCAATTTCATGTCGATGTTCCTTTGAAAAAGCCATATCTCTTAGGATACATATGTAGAATATACCCAAAGTGGTGATGGGTATCATAAAGTCGGTCCAGTCCGACTTTACTACCTTCCTTACTGGTTACTTGAAAACTGTTTTTCGTCAAGATTCTAAGGATTCCATAGCATTCATGCAATAGTATAGGTCATGGTTTATAGTGTCATCATGTCCAAAGGACATTGTTGGACAATTTCTTTTTTGTTCTGCTCCCTCACTCTCTCTCTCTCTCTCTCTCTCTCTGTTTCTTTTTGCCTCTTTCAACACATAAATCCTTTTTGTTGTTTTAGATTTTTCTCCTTTTTTGTTTTGTTTGGATAGTGAAGGTAGGATACACTTTTACTCGCCAGAGTAATAGCACATGAGCACTGTTTGCGCTTTGGGAGAGTACCAATACAATCACATCTTTCTCGACATCGAACATGTCGTATGCTTTTCAATGCTTTAACATAGAACTCACACAAATGCGTGTGTCCAACACAATCATAGCAGTTTGCATATGTATTGTTGGCTAACCCTGCTTTTGAATGACATCTACAAACTCACACAAATCGATTTGAATGAATTTTTTTTTATTCTTGTTATTGTTTCTGTAACACAGGACTTTAATGGATTTAATGCGTTAATATTGTTTTGTGTTTACATTTAAAAGGTTGTAGCGTCCTGGAGAATTGAAAAAAATAAAAGCAAAAAAATTCAATTGGTGACAATAATAACCAGGTCAGATGATAACCAAAGTTATGGTCAGATGATAAATTGACTAAGGATGAAATTCGGTGTAAGGACAAATTATCCTTAGGCCAAATTTCATCCTTTGAAATTTCTTCCTTCAGAACTCCTTGTGGAAACTTGTGGAAAAAAATCGTCTAACCATAACCACCTCTATTGTGAATGATAAATAAAGATTGTCACCATGGCTTAGTGTAGCGCCTGAAAGTATGCTACACTTTTATTTATTTTTGGTAATTTTTGCTAATAAAAATTAATAAACAAAGAAAAAAAAATTGATTTAATTCAACTTAAATATAAAACAATATCCAAATTTTCCATCTCTCAAAAACACTCTTGCAACTGTAATTAAAGGCCTAAATCAACTTTTATTGCATATTCAGAGTTCTTTTTCGATGTTTAGAAAAACTTCTGTACGGATTTTTTTCTCTTTTTTTTTTGAGAAGCTACAACATATTTAAGTCTTTTGATTAACAAAACAAACACGACATAGACCCACAGAAACCTCAATAAAAGTGCAACAAACTTTAACCAAAATCTTTGCACTTAGAAAATATTTGTAGAGCAGACACCCACAGTACAACAGACTTATGTGGAAAAATGGAAATGACACACACACACACACACGTAACATATATGAACACACATTTACGTGTAAACATCTAGAGAGTTTTAAATTTATTTTAGTGTGGCAAATTTGTCTTGTGGTGTGTGTGGTGGTAGTCATAAAACATGGTTAGAGGTGGAAAGCAAAAGGCGGGAAAATGAGTTTCTATGGATGTGGTTTCTTAACAATAGGGTTGCCAAATACCAAAGAAATCAATATTCCATAGGCCTGGATTTTTATACCCTACACAACTATGTTGTCAGGGTATTATAGCTTCGTGCAGCCCCAAGAGTTTGTAACGCCGCGAAATATTGATCCTAGACCCACCATTAACTATACCGATCGTCATATCTCGACTAGCTGAGTCGATCTAGACATGTGTGTCCGTTCGTCCGTCCATCTGTCCATTATAATTTGTAAACACGATACAGGCCACCGTTATGGATCAATCTTAACGATATTTTGCATGTAGGACCGGTTATGGCCAATGAAGACCCCTATTGTTTTTGGTAAAGATCTAGGGGATGAAATGGACCAAATACTTAATTTTTGTCGGTTTTTTCTGGTCGCTCCAGAGGTCGCAATTAGGATCCGAACGTCGCGAAATTTTACATGGAGAAGGGGATCGGGCCAAAGAATAAGCATGTCCGTTTTTGATAAAGATTGGTCATTATTTAGCGGGTAAAATTGACCCTAAATTTTGTGTGACAAATGTCAAAATTTGTATTCTATGGCGCATATAGTTACCCCTAAAGGACATAGACCCGAGAAGTTGATAGTATATCCAAGAGGAGTGGTTGACCTTTAAATTGTACATGTACTCGGATGTGGGAGTTCAACTTAAATATTTTTAGGTGCTTACGTATTCAGATATTTTTTTAGTAACCGATTTACATTAATGGGCAGAAATATAGCGGTGGCCGACTTTAAATTGTCCAAGAGGTTCCAATTATGGTCAAGGACTACGCCTGTAATTTACCGTGATGATCACATAAAAAATTTGGGATGAAGTTAATTTTTTGTATTTTTTTTTTCGAGTCGATCGAAAGGCCACAAGCCGAACATCACAACACAACAACAAGGGAATCTGGTCAAGGCTGTGCTGAATACTGGGAATATTCGGAAAATATGCCAGTTTAAGGAAGAAGGGCAACACGAAATATTGCCCAGGCTCGAAATAAACATCGGCAGAATGATAAAGTTCCGTGGTAGTTGTGTAGGGTATCGTATGTTCGGCCCCGTCCAACCATACTGCTCCGCTCACTGGTTTATAAATATTTTTTCAAGCCACCAAAATAGGCGTCGATGTGTTAAAAATATTATTTCATCTATCCATTTCAGTATATAATTTTTATACCCTTCACCACACTGTGGTACAGGGTATTATGTCTTTGCGCATATGTTTGTAACCGGTAAAAGGAAACGAGATAGACACAGGGTTCCTTTTGAGAATATGCATAGAATCACTTTCTAAGTCGATTTATGCATGTCCGTCCGTCTGTCCATGTCAAGTTGTAAACAAAGTACAGGCAGCATTTATGATCTGAATTGGATGAAATTTGGCACAGCTCATTTGTTTGGCCCAAGGACGAACCCTATTGAAATTTGGAAAAATCGGTTCAGATTTATATATATTTTCGTCGATTTAAGGTAAATGGTGTATCAAAGTCCCTATATATCTTTCGATTTGCACGAAATTTGGCATAGCGTACTTCAATAAGACTAGAATGATGTGTGCAAAGTTTCGAGAAAATCGGTTCAGATTTAGATAGAGCTCTAAATATAGTTTCGCCCGATTTTAGGTAAATAGTCAACTAAAGTCCCTGGAAATCTTTTGATTTGCACAAATTTTAGCATATCGTACTGAATTAAGTCTAGAATGATGTATGCAAAGTTTCGTGGAAATCGGTTCAGATTTAGATATAGCTCCCATATATATTTTCGTCCGATTTTATATAAATGGTGCACCAAAGTTCCTACACATCCTCCGATTTGCACGAAATTTGGCACAGCGTACTGAATTGAGTCTAGAATGATGTGTGCTAAGTTTCGTGAAAATCGTTCCAGATTTAGATATAGCTCCAATATATACTTTCGTCCGATTTTATGTAAATGGTTTACCAAAGTTCCTATACATCCTCCTATTTGCACGGAATTTGACATAGCGTACCGAATTAAGTCTAGAACGATGTGTGTTAAATTTCGTGAAAATCAGTTCAGCATTAGACATAACTTCTATATACAGTGGTGGTCACAGAATTAAAACATTTACTGTGGTAAACATTTTTTGATCAGCCCTCGATTCGTTTGAAGTATTTTTGAATTTTTTTTTAATTCAGAACACTTCGATATACTGCACTTAAGAGATTTAGTGTGACAATGGAAAATTATTGCATGCAATTTTTCCATAAATAACGGTTTTTATGAAAATACGTCGACTTTGAAGTGGCCATATAATTAAAACATTGTGTGATTTTTTACTTTACTACATTTTTTGAAAATATTTTTAAAAAAGCTCTTTAATTTAGTTAAAATACGTAAACTAAGCACCGATAAAATCATTTACTGAGAAAATTTTTTGAAAAAAATTGTAAAATCTATCAAAATTGCCAATAATTTGTACAGTACACCTTACATTCAGAAAATAACCCTTATTATAGAAAATAAAGGTCCGAATGCACCAGAAATTGCTAGAATTAGTAGAAAACAATAAATTATTCTCAAAATAAATAAATATTTGAAATAAAAACTGAAAAAATAGGAATTAACCTAAAGGAACGACTCAATTTCGATAGCCTTTATTGAAGAAGGCCAGAATATGTTTGCAGTATGTGAGGAAATATCGATTGATATTGGCATTTATTATACCAAATCGATTGTTCGAGTAGTACAGAATATATTTTATCAAAAAATATATCAGTCACACCAGAACGAACAGAGATCAACACCTATGTTGACGAGAAATCGTTTCTGGTACACAGCAGCATGTTTGATGGTTAACTCTTGACCCTTAAAATCTATTGAACATGACAATATTTTTCCAAAATACTATTTTTTGAATAGAATAATGCCCATTTAGTCTATTTTAGCCTAAAAGAAAGAAAAAAATTACAATTTGACAAATATTTAAAGTCTTGTGTTGAGCATCAAAAATGCTGCTGTGTGGCAGAAACTTTTACTCGTCAACATAGGCGTTGATCTCTGTTCTTTCTGTTGTGACTTGCATATTTTTTGATAAAATATATTCTGTACTATTCGAACAATCGATTTGGTATAATAAATGCCAATATCAATCGATATTTCCTCACATACTGCAAAAATATTCCTGCGTTCTTCAATAAAGGCTATCGAAATTGAATTGTTCCTTAAGGTTAATTCCCATTTTTTCGGTTTTTATTTCAAATATTTCTTTATTTCGATAATTATTTATTGTTTTCTACTAATTCTAGCAATTTCTGGTGCATTCGGACCTTTATTTTCTATAATAAGGGCTATTTTCTGAATGTAAGGTGTACTGTACAAATTATTGGCAATTTTGATAGATTTTACAAATTTTTTCACAAATTTTTATAAGTAAATGATTTTTTCAGTGCTTAGTTTACATAATTCAACTAAATTAAAGAGTTTTTTTTTAAATATTTTCAAAAAATGCAGTAAAGTAAAAAATCCCACACAATGTTTTAATTATATGGCCACTTCAAAGTCGATGTATTTTCATAAAAACCGTTATTTATGGAAAAATTGCATGCATTAATTTTCCATTCTCACACTAAATCTCTTAAGTGCAGTATATCGAAGTGTTCTTAATTAAAAAATTTTCAAAAATACTTCAAACAAATCGAGGGCTGATCAAAAAATGTTTACCACAGTAAATGTTTTAATTCTGTGACCACCACTGTATATTTTCGTCCGATTTTAGGTAAACAGTGCACCAAAGTCCCTATATATCCTTCGATGTGCTCGAAATTTGGCATAGCGCACTGAATTAAGTGTAGAACGATGTGTGTTATATTTCGTAAAAATCGGTTCAGATATAGATATAGATCTGATATATATTTTCGTCCGATTTTATTGGCATAGCGTACTAAATTAAGTCTAGAGTGATGTGTGCTAAGTTTCATAAAAATCGGTTCAGATTTTGATATAGCTCCCATACATATTTTCGTCCGATTTAAGGTAAAATCTTCCGATTTTCACGAAATTTGGCACAGCGTACTGAATTGAGTCTAGAATGATGTGTGCCAAGTTTCTTAAAAATTGGTTCAAATTTTGATATAGCTCCCATATATAATTCGTCCGATTTTAGGTAAATGATGCACTAAAATCCCTAAATATCTTTCGATTTGCAGGAATTTTGGCATAGCGTACTTAATTAAGAATTAAGAATGATGTGTGTAAAGTTTCGTGAAAATCGGTTCTGATTTAGATATAGCTCCCATATATATTTTCATCCAATTTAAGGTAATTGGTGCACCAAAGTCCCTATATATCATTCGATTTGCACGACATTTGGCACAGCGTACTGAATTGAGCCTAGAGTGATGTGTGCTAAGTTTTGTGAAAATCGTTCAGCATTAGACATATCTTATATATATGTTTTCGTCCGATTTAAGTAAATAGTGCACCAAAGTCCCTATATTTCCTTCGATTTGCACGAAATTTGGCATAGCGTATTGAATTAAATCCAGAACGATGTATGTTAAATTTCGTGAAAATCGGTTCAGATTTAGATATAGCTCCATTATATTTTCGTCCGATTTATTGTAAATGGTGTACCAAAGCCTCTATATATCATTCGATTTGCATGAAATTTAGCACAGCGTCCTGAATTTAGTCTAGAATGATGTGTATTTTGTTTCCTGAAACTCGGTTCAGATTTAGATATAGCTCCCATATATATTTTAGTCCGATTTAATGTAAATGGTTCACCAATGTCCCTATATATCTTTCGATTTGCATGAAATTTAGCATAGCGTCCTGAATTATGTATTGAATGATGTGTGTTAAGTTTCCTGGAAATCGGTTCAGATTTGCACAACGTATCTAATTGAGACTGTAGATGCAGACATAGCTTCCATATATAATTCGAACAGGTGTCTGATTGAGATTAAATTTTACCTCAATCTTCCATAGGCGTGGATTTTTTAAAAATAATTTTTTCTCAATAGATTTTTCCTCGTAGATTTTTTTTTTAAAATTATTTTTTTCTTGATCTCCCACAGGCTTGGTTTTTTCTCTATATAAAAATATGCTTTTTTAGTTCCCTATATATCCCTGTAGTCAAATCATTTGAATCTGGAAACCCTGGCTTTGTTCTCAAAACATTGCAATCTGTCTGTGATGTCGTTGTCGTTTTCCCAAATGACTAAATGTTGCATACTTTTAGGCGCATACTAACTTTTAGTTTTCATTATTTTTGGTTAGTTTGTTTGTCGGCTTATGTTTATAGCTGCAATTCGCCTTAAATTCTTTAGTAAAGTATAGTCATTCAGTCTATAGTTTTGTTGTCGTGTTTACACCCATTTAACATGGTTTGTTTTGCTTTTTGGTGTTATATTCCCACCCAGAAGTCATTCTTACTAAATACGGAGATAGAGGACTAACACGAAGTTCTAAGAGGAACTGGTTAAATCCGGAATAAATGAATGTCATAAAATGTGTTAACTAGAGCGTTTATATTGGATTTTATGGTACATTAAAATGGAGGGGAATTCCCTTCGAAGGTAAGGATTTGAAATGGATGGAAAATGAGAAAGAAAAGGACAAATTATAATAAAATTGATAACACAAGAGAATTGGAAAAAAAAATATTTTTAAAAAATCCACGCCTATGGAAGACCAAGAAAAAAATATTTTTAAAAAATCCACGCCTATGGAAGACCAAGAAAAAAATATTTTTAAAAAATCCACGCCTATGGAAGACCAAGAAAAAAATATTTTTAAAAAATCCACGCCTATGGAAGACCAAGAAAAAAATATTTTTAAAAAATCCACGCCTATGGAAGACCAAGAAAAAAATATTTTTAAAAAATCCACGCCTATGGAAGACCAAGAAAAAAATATTTTTAAAAAATCCACGCCTATGGAAGACCAAGAAAAAAATATTTTTAAAAAATCCACGCCTATGGAAGACCAAGAAAAAAATATTTTTAAAAAATCCACGCCTATGGAAGACCAAGAAAAAAATATTTTTAAAAAATCCACGCCTATGGAAGACCAAGAAAAAAATATTTTTAAAAAATCCACGCCTATGGAAGACCAAGAAAAAACTATTTTTAAAAAATCCACGCCTATGGAAGACCAAGAAAAAAATATTTTTAAAAAATCCACGCCAATGGAAGACCAAGAAAAAAATATTTTTAAAAAATCCACGCCAATGGAAGACCAAGAAAAAAATATTTTTAAAAAAATCCACGCCTATGGAAGACCAAGAAAAAAATATTTTTAAAAAATCCACGCCTATGGAAAACCAAGAAAAAAATATTTTTAAAAAATCCACGCCTATGGAAGACCAAGAAAAAAATATTTTTAAAAAAATCCACGCCTATGGAAGACCAAGAAAAAAATATTTTTAAAAAATCCACGCATATGGAAGACCAAGAAAAAAATATTTTTAAAAAATCCACGCCTATGGAAGACTATTAGTAATCGGTAGTCATAAGTAACATAAGAATGCAATTCTGTTTACAATGCCAATATTTACAACGCTGAAACATAACTTTATGAATTCATAATTTCTAATTTTCTGTTGCGAATAAACCACCGAAGAGAACAGACGTGTTTGTGTTTCATTTTACTTGTACATGCCCAACAGGTTATGGGCCCAGGCAGCGACAAAGTTTAAGTGTGTGTGCAAGCAAAAAGAGAAAAAATAAAAAGCAGTGAGCGTGTAGAGACACAGCAGTTTTAAATAGCAGAAAAATGAATTCGTTGTACAACATTGCGAAATTGGATGATTCCAATTACGATTCATGGAGTCTGCAAGTGAGAAGTGTCCTGATTCATCAGGATCTGTGGCCAGTGGTTAATGGAGAGTTGGAAAAGCCGAAGCCAACTGCGACGAATGCCAACGAGGTATCAGCATGGAAAATAAAGGATGAGAAAGCCACAGCAACCATAATATTAAGTGCAACACCGGTACAGATTGCGCACATCAAGAACTGTACAACAGCCAAAGAGACATGGGAAACTCTGAAAGATGTGCACCGGCCAAAGGGACCTGTAAGAAAGGTAACATTGTTCAAGCAATTGATACAAATGCGCATGTCAGACGATGAGGATGTACAGGAGTACATATGCAAATTTGTGTCGATAGTGGAAAAACTTGCAGAGACGGGAATAGCCCTACAGGAGGAGCTATACGTCATAATGTTACTAGCGAGTCTGCCCAGGTCATACGACAATTTAGTGGTTGCACTTGAAGCAAGAGATGAGCTGCCAAAGTTAAGCACCATAAAAATCAAATTGGGCGAGGAATGTGATCGCAGAAAAGTAAGCAACAACAACACAAACAACGTGGAAAATGATGTAAAGATTTTTATGGCACGCACAAACAAAGACAAAAAGGGCAATTATAAGAGCAAAAACAACAATGACGCCAAAAATAACGGCGCAGGTAGCGGTACCCAGAGAAAACAACGCAATTTCCATTGTTTCAATTGTGGACGCCCTGGTCACTACGCAGCACAATGTAGGGAGAGAAATTCGAAAGCAGAGAGCAAAAGAGAGCCTCATAAAGCATTTTCGATGTCGACTGAGAGTACAATAAACAGAGGTGTTTGGTGTGTGGATAGTGGTGCGTCTGCTCATTTGTGCTGCGACAGAAGCATGTTTACAAAGTTCGATGAGCACACAGAAGAGATTTTGCTGGCAGGTAACAACCGCATTCAATCGACAGGCAAAGGGGAAGTCTACATCGAACGAGTTGGCATAACGCTGAAAGATGTGCTGTTCATACCGTGCTTGCAATGCAATTTCATTTCGGTTGGTAAGGCAGTGAGCAACGGTTGCGTCGTAACATTTACCAACAAGTCTGTAACGATTACCAAGGGCGGTAGTCGAATGCTCGAGGCGAAGAAAAGAGGTAATTTGTTCTTGTATGGTGTTACTAATAGAGAAATGTTTTTTGCATGTAACACAACTGATGACGTCATGAAATGGCACAAGAGGTACGGCCACTTGAATTTCACAAGCCTGAGACAGTTATCCAACAAAGAGATGGTTGCTGATTTGAAACTGTATGTACCAGAGAACATAAGCTGTACGACTTGTATGCAGAGTAAATGCACAGTTAGGCCGTTTGCAGCATCAGAGAACAGAGCGAGAGAGCTGTTGGAAATTGTGCACTCTGATGTGTGTGGACCAATAAGTACAGTCTCGTGTGGTGGAGCAAAATACATACCCTGTAGGAAATGTCTACAGTAAATCAGTATTGACTTACTATTGACATCGTCACCAATACTGTTGACCGACTATACCCAACACAATGCATTTTACTATTGACATTTAACATGTGCTTGTCATTGGAAATGAACTAGTGACTTGGTCAGTAGTAAGTCAGTAGTTTTTAGATATAGACACAGCGTCGCATATGTGGACACGGTCAGTAGTAAGTCAATAGTTTGTATATATAGACTAAAGGTCACAGCTGTCACTTGTAAATTTTTTATAATTTCTTTTGCTCAAAAATTTTTTCACCAATTAATTAATTAATTTAATTATTACCATTAATAACTTTAAACTCGCGTTTTTAACAAAATATCTGTCTATTGCCGCCAACTTTTTTTTTCTTTAATTATAAATATATTAAAGAAAAAAAGAAGAAGCATAACCATGCTCAGTTGGTTGTTAACATAACAAATGCTTCTTCTTATTACATGATATGTAGACAAGTTGTAGAAAATATGGAGACATGTCGCCACAATAGTAGACAAAGGCGATACAACACCCCACATTTCCTTCAGGGTACTGACATTCATCGACGACAAAAGCCGCTATGTGTGCGTGTACTTCTTAAAGGGCAAAGATGAAGTTCTGCAGAAATTTAAAGAGTACAAAGCAATGGCAGAAAAACAGTTAGGCAAGAAAATCAAAATTCTGCGCAGCGATAACGGCAGTGAGTATGTGAACAACGCATTCAACAGTTTTTTGAAAGAGCATGGTATCGTGAGGCAGTTGACTGTACCATACACTCCGCAGCAAAATGGTGTTGCTGAGCGGTTCAACAGAACGTTGGTGGAGATGGCGCGCTGTATGTTGGTAGATAGTGGATTACCACAGAAACCATGGGCAGAAGCAATATACACAGCAGCATACTTGAGGAATAGATCACCAACAAAAGCCTTAGGAGATGTTACTCCGTACGAGATTTGGTTTGAGCGAAAACCAACAGTCAAACACTTGAGAGTTTTTGGAGCAACCGCCATAGCCCTTGACAAGAATCAGCACAGCAAATTTAAGCCAAAAGGAAAAGAATATGTAATGGTTGGATATTCTGATACATCAAAGGCATATCGTTTGTATGAGAAGCAAACTGGAAAAATGATTGTAAGCAGGGATGTGTATTTTGTCGAGCCAGAACACAAGCAACACATTGAAGTCGATTTATTGCCCATGCCAGAGCAGCCAGATGAAATTGAGAGCCAGGTCGTACCTGAACAACAAAGAGATGTGAGCGACTATGAGTCAGCCAACGAAAGCGAAAACGACGTAGACAATGTTCCGGAGTCAACAGCTAGAAGAGGACCTGGAAGACCGAAAATTGTGCGAAGTGGTCGAGCAGGTAGACCGTCGAAAATTTACAACACTGTAAATTTCATGTGCACGGAAAATATAAATGTTCCAGAATCGGTTGATGAAGCAATGACAGGCGAGCAGGCACAGTATTGGTGGGATGCGATGGAAACCGAATATCAAGCGCTGATTGACAACGACACGTGGGATCTTGTCCAGCTACCTGAGGGATAAAAGGCTATTGGTTGCAGATGGGTGTTCGCTTTGAAGAAAAATAAGAATGGTGCCATTGAGCGATTCAAAGCAAGACTGGTAGCAAAAGGATGTGCACAGGTACGAGGTTTGAACTACAACGAGACATTTTCGCCCGTCGTGAGGTATGAGTCAATTAGAATGGTTTTCGCATTGGCAGCAGAATATGAGCTACACCTTCACCAGATCGATGTTTCAACAGCCTACCTAAACAGTGAATTGGATGAAGACGTTTTTATAACACAGCCAGAAAAATTTGTGAACAAGAGGTATCCCAATCACGTGTTAAAACTGAAGAAGGCGTTATATGGTTTGAAACAATCCGGCAGGCAGTGGAATCGTAAGCTGAATTCCATATTAAATGATATTGGATTTTTTGCCTGCAAGAGAGAGCCTTGTGTGTACATTAAAAGAGATGGCAACAACTTAAACATAATTGCGGTGTACGTTGACGATATTCTTATTGGATGCTCAAATTTGAAGGATGTAGAATACATCAAAAAGGAAATATCGAAAAGCGTTCGAATTGTTGACAAAGGACCTGTGAATCATTTCCTGAGTATGGAAATTGAGAGAGATGGCCAAACTGGTTCAATTGCGGTGAGTCAAACGGAAAATATTAAACAGTTGTTGAAACGTTATGGAATGGAAAATTGCAAAGAAATCGCAACGCCGTTGGATCCAAATCATCAGGTAGCATGCAATGACAACAAATGTGGAAAAGCAGATCAATTGGTTTACCAATCACTTATGGGATCACTAATGTACTTGGGTATATGTACCAGGCCAGATATTGTGCATTCGGTGTCCAAATTATCACAGAGGAATTGTGATCCACATTCAGAGCACTTAGCAGCAGCAAAGAGAGTGTTGAGATACCTAAAGAAAACGATGAATGTGCAACTCAGGTATGAGAAAACTGGCGAGCCAATAAAATGTTATGTTGATGCTGATTGGGGTGGCGACTCAACAGATCGAAAATCGTACACAGGCTACACATTTATTTTGGCAGGAGGAGCAATTTCGTGGGAAAGCAAGAAGCAACAGTCCGTGGCATTATCCAGTACAGAGGCCGAGTATATGGCATTATCCGCAGCGGCAAAAGAAGCAACGTTTATGAGCGGATTGTTAAATGAGATACTACAACAAGAAGTTACAGGTATCGAAATACAAAGCGACAATCAAGGGGCACTACATTTAGTGAAGAATCCAGTGCATCATTCACGCAGCAAGCACATAGATATAAGGTATCATCATATTAGAAATTTATACGAAAATGGATTAATTAATTTGAAATATTGTAGTACTAAACTAATGATAGCTGATATATTAACAAAGAATTTAAATAAAATAAGACATGAAAAATGCTCCGAATTACTAGGATTAAGTATGTAAATAAAAACTGTAAATATTACCATTGAGGAGGAGTATTAGTAATCGGTAGTCATAAGTAACATAAGAATGCAACTCTGTTTACAATGCCAATATTTACAACGCTGAAACATAACTTTATGAATTCATAATTTCTAATTTTCTGTTGCGAATAAACCACCGAAGAGAACAGACGTGTTTGTGTTTCATTTTACTTGTACATGCCCAACAAAGACCAAGAAAAAAATATTTTTAAAAAATCCACGCCTATGGAAGACCAAGAAAAAAATATTTTTAAAAAAATCCACGCCTATGGAAGACCAAGAAAAAAATATTTTTCAAAAATCCACGCCTATGGAAGACCAAGAAAAAAATATTTTTAAAAAATCCACGCCTATGGAAGACCAAGAAAAAAATATTTTTAAAAAAATCCACGCCTATGGAAGACCAAGAAAAAAATATTTTTCAAAAATCCACGCCTATGGAAGACCAAGAAAAAAATATTTTTAAAAAAAATCCACGCCTATGGAAGACCAAGAAAAAAATATTTTTAAAAAATCCACGCCTATGGAAGACCAAGAAAAAATTATTTTTAATAAATCCACGCCAATGGAAGACCAAGAAAAAAATATTTTTAAAAAATCCACGCCTATGGAAGACCAAGAAAAAATTATTTTTAAAAAGTCCACACCTATGAATGACCAAGAAAAAAATATTTTTAAAAAATCCACGCCTATGGAAGACCAAGAAAAAAATATTTTTAAAAAATCCACGCCTATGGAAGACCAAGAAAAAAATATTTTTAAAAAATCCACGCCTATGGAAGACCAAGAAAAAAATATTTTAAAAAAAAATCCACGCCTATGGAAGACCAAGAAAAAAATATTTTTAAAAAATCCACGCCTATGGAAGACCAAGAAAAAAATATTTTTAAAAAATCCACTCCTATGGAAGACCAAGAAAAAAATATTTTTAAAAAATCCACGCCTATGGAAGACCAAGAAAAAAATATTTTTAAAAAATCCACGCCTATGGAAGACCAAGAAAAAACTATTTTTAAAAAATCCACGCCTATGGAAGACCAAGAAAAAAATATTTTTAAAAAATCCACGCCTATGGAAGACCAAGAAAAAAATATTTTTAAAAAATCCACGCCTATGGAAGACCAAGAAAAAAATATTTTTAAAAAATCCACGCCTATGGAAGACCAAGAAAAAAATATTTTTAAAAAATCCACGCCTATGGAAGACCAAGAAAAAAATATTTTTAAAAAATCCACACCTATGGAAGACCAAGAAAAAAAATATTTTTAAAAAATCCACGCCTATGGAAGACCAAGAAAAAAATATTTTTAAAAAATCCACACCTATGGAAGACCAAGAAAAAAAATATTTTTAAAAAATCCAGGCCTATGGAAGACCAAGAAAAAAATATTTTTAAAAAATCCACGCCTATGGAAGACCAAGAAAAAAATATTTTTAAAAAATCCACGCCTATGGAAGACCAAGAAAAAAATATTTTTAAAAAATCCACACTTAAGGAAGATCAAGAAAACTTCTGAGGCAAATATTTTTATAAAAATTGTGTTTTATTTTTATTTAAAATATGTTCTTAGCTACAAAATAATATTGAAACAGCTGTTATGTTAGTTTGTAAATAATAAACATATGTTTTCTAGTGTTGCCAACTACCTACAAAAATACAATTTATTTATTTTTGATTATTTTTTCGTATTTTTTTTAATTTTTATAAAATATATTTAAAAAAAATATTATCTACTTATTTTTCTTTTTCAAATTAACGGTCTTCTTCTTCTTTCCCTTGCAGCACAAAAATTTACAAAGGGCCACAAATACACCCACCACGCCGAAGACAATAGCCAACAGAAAGCCAATAACATCCAAAGACTGCAATTGCCACCAGGTCATATGCACTGCAGGCGATTGCATATGTTTCGCACCATTATGCCTTATAACATAATCGACCCAATAGCGTACCAATTGCCGGGGAGTCATTGGCCTATCACGATATAGTTGTGAGAATTTCTGAACATTTTCACGATATTTGGGATTGTTCAAAACTTCCAAAACTGTCGAACGGAGATCCTCTTCCGTCAACGAGGCATATTGCAAACTTAAACCAAAACCAGAGCTACGTACATTGGCCATATTTGAATGTTGATCACCGAAGAAGGGAATACCCACCATGGGTACACCATGATATTGTGATTCGACCACACTACCCTGGCCACCATGGGTGATGAACAATTTCACCTTGGGATGAGCGAGGATGTCATCTTGTGGCAACCATGATTTGTAAATGATATTTTTCGCTTGGCCAGGGAAGTCTTTATCGCCCCATTTCATCAACACGGTATAGGGCAACTTGGAGAGGACATTGAAAATCATTTTAGCTTTATCGGGTGATAAATTCGATCCTTGGACATTTGTACCCAAACTAAAGTAGATGACACCATTTTCAGCGGAATCCATAATATCGGCAATCTCTTTGGGGAGGGGATCAGGTTTCTCCTTGATTTGTATACCACCGATTTCAATGAGGGCTGGGACATTGGGGCGTATGGGTCCCTGGCTGAAATGATGATTGGTCAAGACCAAGGAGACATTTTTGTAGACCTCCTCTAAGGGGGGATAACGATCGGCAGGGAAATTATAGCTGGAAAGAAAAGAAGAAGAAAATAATATTAATTTTTGTGGAAGAAAATACATCAACATTTTTCTTTGGGTGTAAAACTATTTTTTCGAAAAAAAAAATAAAATTTTTCTTTGGGTTTTTTGAATAAATTTATTAAAAAAAATATATACCTAAGAATTGATAATAAAAATATTGTCGAAAAAAATAACTACCATTTTTCTTTGGGTGTAAAATATGTTTTTTGAATAAATTTATTAAAAAAAATATATATACCTAAAAATTGATAATAAAAAATATTGTCGAAAAAAATAACTAACATTTTTTCTTTGGGTGTAAAAATATTATCTCTGAATATATTAAAAAATATACAAAAAAAAATTATTACCAAAAATTGGTATACAAATAAAATATTGGTAATAAAAAAATATAATATAAAAATTTGAATATTGACCTAATTTTTTCTTTGAGTGTATCTCGTCTTTAACAAACAGTTTTATAAGAGAAGAGAAGAAAAGAAATTAATATTATTTTTTGTCAAAACAGTTAACTAAAATTTTTCTTTGGGTGTAAAACTATTTTTTCGAAAAAAAAACTAAAATTTTTCTTTGGGTGTAAAATATGTATTTTGAATAAACTTATAAAAAAAATTATATACCAAAAAATTGATAATAAAAAATATTGTCGAAAAAAATTAACAAAAATATTTTCTGGTGTAAATTTATAAAAATATATATACGGGAAAGAATTGATAAAAAATATTGTCGAAGAAAATTAACTAATTTTTTTCTTTGAGTGTAAAAATATTTTCTCTGCATATACAAAAAAATATTAGTAATAAAAAATTGGTATACAAATAAAATATTGGTAATAAAAAAATATATTATAAAATTTTGAATATTGACCTAATATTTTCTTTGAGTGTATCTCTTCTCTAACTAAAAGATTTATAAAAGTTTATAGCTGGAAGAAAAGAAAAAAATTAATGTTATTATTTTTTCAAAACAGTTAACTAAAATTTTTCTTTGGGTGTAAAACAATTTTTTCAAAAAAAAAACTAAAATTTTTCTTTGGGTGTAAAATATGTTTTTTAAAAAAATTTATAATATATATATATATATATATATATATCTAAAAAATGATAATAAAATATTGTCGAAAAACATTATCTAACATTTTTCTTTGGGTGTAAAAATATTTTCTCTGAATATATTAAAAAAATATACAAAAAAAATATTTGTAATAAAAAATTCGTATACAACTCAAATGTTGGTAATAAAAAAATATATATGATAAAAAATTTCAATAAATAACTAATTGTTTTCTTTGAGTGTATCTCTTCTCTAACTAAATGTTTATAACAAAAAACAATACCACTCTAACAATCTTGTTTTACTTTATTGTACAAAAGAAAACCAGTTTAGTTGCCCAAAATAGCTACTAAGATTTATTTCTTTCAGCTCGGAAACCTCCCGACAAGCGGCGCTGTGCCTCTTGTCTGCCGGCAAGCAGCAAGTTGATAATTAAAAAAATTTAACAAGCGTTTTCATTGTTTTTAATGAAAACGTAATTAAAATGCCTTTAGTTTCGGTCGCCAACAGAAGTTAAAAAAAAATACCAGAACATGACTAAACAAAAAAACATGGAGAATCGGCGAAAAAATATTTTTCAAAAATCATCGCCATAGGGGATTAAAAAAAAATAATTTCAAAAAAAATCAACGCCCATGGATTGTGATAAAAAAAATATTTTAAAAAACCTAGGCCCATGGAGGATTGAAAAAATATTAAAAAAAAATCAAGGCCAATGAAGGACTGGAAAAAAATATTTAAAACCAGTGAGTGGAGCATTACAGTTGGACGGGGCCAATCATATGATACCCTACACAAATACCCCGGAACTCTAATTTTTTGAGGCTGTTTATTACGAGCTTGGGCGAAACATTTCGTGATATTTGCACGCTCTTTCCCGATAAGAGGTCAAAAGCACCTCTTCCTTACACCGGCATATTTTCCGAATATTACTAATATTCAGTACAGCCCTTCTAATTACTTGTCCAGATTCCATTCATTGTGGTCCATCTATAGGCCGCGTCTTATAATTGTGGCCTATAGATCGACTCGAAAAAACACAAAAAATAAGTTTATTATCAGATCATAACCAAAAATTATAGGTGTTGCCCTTGACCATACCTGAATCCTCATGGAAAATTTCAAAGCCATCAGCGCTATATATCCGCCCTCTAGTTTGGAAATGGTTTACTAAATAATATATGAATGCGTACGCGCCTGGTAATATGTGAGTGTAACTCCCACATCCGAGTACATTCATTCACCCATATAATTGTTATCAATTTAAAGGTCAACCACTCCTCTTGGATATACTATCAATTTCTCGGGCCTATGTCCTTCAAGACTAAATATATACGCCATAGCATACAAATTTTTTAATTTTTCACACAAAACTCAGGGTCTATTTGATACGCTAAATATTGACTGTTTCTTTGGCCCGAACCTCCCGAAAAATCGCCATTGGCCATAATAGCGGCCTCTGGAGAAAGTCAGTTTCTGGTCAGTAAAGTTTCTGGTTCATCCCCTAAATACGGGTCTTCATTGGCCAGAACCCATCCTAGTGCAAAATTTCGTAAAGATTTGTCCATAACTGTGGCCTGTATCGTGTTTACAAATTATAATGGACAGACGGACGGACGGGCACACTAGATCGATTCAGCTAGTCGAGATATGACGATCGGTATACTTAAAGGTGGGTCTAAGACCAATATTTCGCGGCGTTACAGGTCGCATTTATAATCCGAATTGGATGAAATTTGGCACAGCTCATTTATTTGGCCCAAGGACGAACCCTATTGAAATTGGGAAAATCGTTTCAGATTTAGATATAGCTCCCATATATATTTGCGTCCGAATGGTGCACCCAAGTCCCCATATATCATACGATTTGCACGAAATTTTGCATAGTATACTGAATTGTGTTTGAATGATGTGTGTCAAGTTTCGAGAAAATCCAATAAAATATCTTCGTCCGATTTTATGTAAATGGGACACCAAAGTCCCTAAATATTTTTCGATTTGCACGAAATTTTGCATAGTGTACTGAATTAGGTCCAGAATGATGTGTGCCAACTTTCGAAAAAATTGGTTCAGATTTATATATAGCTCCCATATAGATTTCCGTCCGATTTATGGCTCCCATATATAGGTTTCTCCGATTTTATGTAAATGGTCCACCAAAGCCCCTATATTTCATACGATTTGGACGAAATTTTGCATAGTGTACTGAATTGTGTCTAGAATGATGTGTGTCAAGTTTCGAGAAGATCGGTTAAGATTTAAATATAGCTCCTATACATATTTTAGTCCGATTTAAGGTAAATGGAGCACCAAAGTCCCTATTTATCTTTCGATTTGCTCGAAATTTGGCATAGTGTTCTGAATTAAGTCTAGAATGACGTGTGCCAAGCTTCGAGAAAATCTGTTCAGATTTAGATATAGCTCCCATATATATTTTCGTCCGATTTAAGGTAAATGAGGCACCAAAGTCCCTATATATCTTTCAATTTGCACGAAATTTGGCATAGAGTACTGAATTGTGTCTAGAATGATGTGTGCTAAGTTTTGTGAAAATCGGTTCAGATTTAGATATAGCTCCCATATATATTTTCGTCCGATTTAAGGTAAATGGGGCACCAAAGTCTCTATAGATCTTTAGATTTGTACGAAATTTGGCAAAACGTATTAAATGAAACCTAGAATGATATCTGCCATGTTTCGTGAAAATCGGTTCAGATTTCGATATAGCTCCCATATATATTTTCGTCCGATTTAAGGTAAATGGGGCACCAAAGTACCTACATAACTCTCGATTTGCATGAAATTTGGCATAGAGTACTGAATTATGTGTAGAATGATGTGTGTCGAGTTTCGAGAAGATCAGTTCAGATTTAGATATAGCTCCCATATATATTTTCGTCCGATTTACGATAAATGGTACACCAAAATCCCTTTATATCTCTCGATTTGTACGAAATTTGGCAAAGCATATTGAATTATACCTAGAATCATGTCTGCCAAGTGTCGTGAAAATCGGTTCCGATTTATATATAGCTCCCATATATATTTTCGTCCGATTTAAGGTAAATGGGGCACCAAAGTCCCTATATATTTTTCGATTTGCACGAAATTTGGCATAGTATACTGAATTGTGTCTAGAATGATGTGTCTCAAGTTTCGAGAAGATCGGTTCAGATTTAGATATAGCTCCCATATATATTTTCGTCCGATTTAAGGTAAATGGAGCACCAATGTCCCTATATATCTTTCGATTTGTACGAAATTTGGCATAGTGTACTGAATTAGGTCCAGAATAATGTGTGTCAAGTTTCGAGAAGATCGGTTCAGATTTAGATATAGCTCCTATATAAATTTTCGTCCGATTTAAGGTAAATGGGGCACCAAAGTCCTTATATATCTTTCAATTTGCACGAAATTTGGCATAGCGTACTGAATTAAGTCTAGAACAAAGTGTGTTAAATTTCGTAAAAATCGGTTCAGATTTAGATATTGCTCCCATATATATTTTCGTCCGATTTAATGTAAATGTTGCACCAAAGTCCCTATATATCGCTCGATTTGCACGAAATTTGGCATAGAGTACTGAATTAAGCTTAGACTGATGTGTGTCAAGTTTCGAGAAGATCGGTTCAGATTTAGATATAGCTCCTATATATATTTTCGTCCGATTTAAGGTGGAGCACCAATGTCCATATATATCTTTAAATTTGTACTAAATTTGGCAAAACGTATTGAATTAAACCTAGAATGATGTCTGCCAAGTTTCGTGAAAATCGGTCCAGATTTAGATATAGCTCCTATATATATTTTCCGAATTAATATTTTTTTGGATCATCCATAGTTGATGATTTTTAAAAAATAGTTTTCCTTAATCCTCCATAGTTGAGGATTTTTCAAAAAAAAAAAATGTTTTCCCTTCACTGATCTCCCCTCCCTCGTTTCCACCCTCTGCAATCGAATGACATTTCTATAATGATTTGTTTCTCCAACTCTTTCGATAATTTGACAGACAGAGTCGTGTAATTAACCAATCCATTAACAACAATCCTCTAGTCATGATTGCTGATGTTGTAACGGAGAAGGAGTCAAGTACATGATGACGATGTGCTTGGTTGATAAAGCTTGCCGGTCGAGGGTCCCCCCCCTCCTGACATACCATTTGTAAACAATGGGAGTGGTGACCATAACAACGACCCGCCTTAGAGACAAAGTGTTAACAACTGCGCAGTGTTGCTGCCAAAAAAACAACAGCAACAACAACAAATCGAGAAACAGAAAACAATTCCAGCAGCTGCAACAACAACATTAATTTATTTTGTCTGTGGAAGAGTGTAGGGAAGAAGTTTGTGGGCTCTGAGGCAGACAATGGTATTGTTGTTGTTGTTGCTGCTGCTGCTGGTGGTGCTGTTGTAATAACCGGTAATTAAAAATGATACATTTGTGGCATGCGATTTGATTTGGTGAGTCTTTCGCGTTGTGAGCGCATGAAAGGGGGGTAATGACAACCTCTACCTCCTCACGCCAAATATGTTTGCAAATAACTGAACTGAACTTCGTCGGGTATGTTGAGGTTCTTGGGTGTGTGTTAATGAACCTCCCAACACGCCTGATGTGGTGTTAAAAAAAACTGTCTGTACAAGAAATGCCGTTAGTTTTGGGCTGTTTGTTATGGGTGAACCGGTAGCTGGGTTTGTGTTGTGTTTGTTTGTTTGCAACCGACACACACCGGCAAAAGAGAGCGAAAAAGTAAATACAAAATAAGGAGATATATGTCGGCATGGGTTATTTATAAAAAATATATATGTATGTATGAGCCAATACTTATTCACACACACACATAATGTTTCTCGTATGTGCCAAGAGAACTACCATTCGGAAGAGAATATCCATATCAGAATGCTTTTTTGTTTGGGGAGAGTAAAGAATTTGAGAGATAAAATTAGATATTAATTGTGAGCGCTACTAAGCAGAACAAAGGCATGATTAGTTTAGGAGGGTCAAAAATGTGTAGAGGCTATGAAAATCAATGTTAGGCAGATAGTCACTTTATTGCAATGGTGGTCGAAATTTCTATTAAAAAGGGTGATTTAATTAATTAACTTAATTAATTTTTAAGACAAAATTACAATAATTACGGAAAAATTTCCTTAATATTTATTTTTGCTTTAACAGCCACAATTTTTTAACATAACACATCAACTCTGGTATGCAGGACTGTCCATCTTTGCTTTATTGGATCAGTTTGCACACTAGCTGCCCTCACTGAGAGCACATGTGCAATTAGTTGCCCAATGATGATTTAAAATCATAGCAAACCCTCTTTGCAAAAATATCGTAAAATGCAGAAATTTCATGTCCATGAAAATTTTTGACACGAAAATCGTTTCGATGGTGGTTACGACTTTCTACAGATTTGTCTGAAGAAATTCGAAAGTATCCCAAGTCAATAGGAATCCCTTTTAAGGAGCCTAGAGCTAGGAGCCTAGAAAGCTTCTAGAAAATATTTTCTTAAACAAATGTGGTATTTCCTAATCGTTTTCAACGATTTTGTTTATACCCTTCACCACACTGTGGTACAGGGTATTATGTCTTGGTGCATATGTTTGTAACAGGCAAAAATAATCGAGATAGACCCATGGTTCCTTTTGAGAATATGCATAGAATCACTTTCTGAGTCGATTTATGCATGTCCGTCCGTCCGTCTGTCCGTCTGTAGATGTTAAATTGTAAACAAAGTACAGGTCGCATTTATGATCCGATTTGGACGAAATTTGGCACAAGTCAATTATTTGGCCCAAGGACTAACCCTATCAAAGAAATCGGTTCAGATTTAGATATAGCTCCCACATATAGTTTCGCCCGATTTAAGGTAAATGGTGCACCAAACTCCCTATATGTCTTTCGATTTGCACGAAATTTGGCTTAGAGTACTGAATTAGGGCCAGAATGATGAGTGCTAAGTTTAGTGAAAATCGGTTCAGATTTAGATATAGCTCCCATATATATTTTCGTTCGATTTTATGTAAATGGTGCACCAAAGTCTTTATATATCCATCGATTTGCACGAAATTTTGCATAGTGTACTGAATTGAGTTTAGAATGATGTGTGCCAAGTTTCGAGAAAATCGTTTCAGATGTATATATAGCTCCCATATATATTTTCGTCCGATTTAAGGTAAATAGGGCACCAAAGACCCTATATATCTTTCGATTTGCACGAAATTGGGCACAGAATACTGAATTGAGTCCAGAATGATGTGAGCTAAGTTTCGTAAAAATCGGTTCAGATTTAGACATAGCTCCCATATATATTTTCGTCCGATTAAAGACAAATGGTGCACCAAAGTCCCTATATATTTTTCGATTTGCACGAAATTTTGCACAGCGTACGGAATTAAGAGTATAATGAAGTGTGTTAAGTTTCGTGAAAATCAGTTCAGATTTAGACATAGCTCCCATATATATTTTCGTACAATTTAATGTAAATGGTCCACTAAAGACCCTATATATTCTTCGATTTGCACGAAATTTGGCATAGCGTACTGAATTGAGTCTAGAATGATGTGCTCTAAGTTTCGTGAAGATCCGTTCAGATTTAGATATAGCTCCGATTATATTTTCGTCTGATTTTACATAAATGGTGAACCAAACTCCTATTGTTTGTCCTATTAACACAAAATTTTGTACAACGTGTCAAATTGAGACTTTAATGATGTTATTGGGTTTTGTTGAAATTGGTGCAGATGTAGCCATAGCTTCCATATGTATTTCGAACGGGTATCTGATTGAGATTAAGTGTTTAACAGTGCGGCGTACCGAATATCGTGAATCAATTTTGCTATAAATCGTTTTCCATAAATTTGTCCCATGGTACGCAGACGACTCTAAATCTGCCCGAATGAAATTAAATTTAGCATAGGTTGCAGATAGACTTGAGTATGTTCCTTCGAGGGAACAATGACATACAATTGTAAGGATACATATGTACAATATACCTAAGTGGTGAAGGGTATCATATAGTCGAATTTACCACTTTCCTTGCTGGTTTATATCTCTCTTTCACATATTCAATCTCGCTCTCACATGTGGCGCATATTTCACTCTCAATTTCATATGAATTTTCATACGTATATTTTCTTAAGAGATATTTGATTGAATTACTTCGCTCATTGAATTACTCAAACGAAAAATGTCTTCAGCTCTCTCAGACAATTCTAAGACAACATATGGGGCCATGTTTACATTTGCCAAAGAATGCCAATATATGAAGGGTGTTGACCATGAACTGTAATTAATTATTATTATTTGTTTTAAAATAAAAATCCAATTAATTGAGAGAATGTTGTATTGAAAGTAAATTAATAAAATATTAAAAATTGTTAACCAGGAAAAAATCTAAGCCTTTGGAGGATTAAGGAAAAATATTTGTTATAAATTTAAGCCAATGGAGGATTAAAGAAAAATAATAGTTTCAAAAAATCTAAACCTATGGAAGAAAAAATATTTTATAAAAAATAATTTTAAACCAGTAAGGAAAGCAGTAATGTCGGACTGGACCGACTATATGATACCCTTCACCATTTTGGGTAAATACAAGAGATGCTCATATGTACAATATCCTGAGGAAATGACGAAATTAAATGTGAGGACTACATAGATATTTGACATCACTCCATGTTCAATCCAGTACGCCATGCAAAATGTCGTGCAAATCCAAAGGACTTTGGCACACCATTTACATTAAATAGGGCGAAAATATAAATGGGAGCTATATCTAAATCTGAACCAATTTTCACGAAACATAGCACACATTATCGACCTAATTCAGTACCCTATGCCAAATTTCGTGTAAATCGAAAGATATATAGGGACTTTTGTGCCCCGTTTCCCTTAAATCGGACGAATATATATATATGGGAGCTATATATAAATCCAACCCGATTTTCTCGAAACTCAATTCAGAATCCTATGCCAAATTTCGTGCAAATAGAAAGATATATAGGGACTTTGGTGCACTATTTACCTAAAATCGGACAAAACTATATGTGAAGCTATATCTAAATCTGAACCGATTTTCACGAAACTTAGCATTCTGGACTTAATTTTGTACTCTATGCCAAATTTCGTCCAAATCGAAAGATATATAGGGACTTTTATGCCCCATTTACCATAAATCGGACGAAACTATAACCGGAGTTATATCTAAATCCGACCCGATTTTCTCCAAACTTGGTACACGTCATTCTGGACTCAACTCAGTATCCTATGTCAAATTTCATGCAAATCGAATGATATTTGGTGCACCATAAAATCGGACTAATCTATATATGGGAGCTATATAAATCTGAACCGAATTTCATGAAACCACATTATTCTGGATCTAATTCGGTACTCTGTGCCAAATTTCATCGAAATCGAAAGATATATAGGGACTTTTATGTCCCATTTACCTTAAATCGGACGAAACTATATACGGGAGTTATATCTAAATCCGACCCGATTTTCTCGAAACTTGGCACACGTCATTCTGGACTCAACTCAGTATCATATGTCAAATTTCATGCAAATCGAATGATATTTGGTGCACCATTTACATAAAATCGGACTAATCTATATATGGGAGCTATATCTAAATCTGAACCGATTTTCAAGAAACTTATCACACATCATTCGGGACCTAATTCAGTACTCTATGGAAATTTCGCCCCATTTACCTTAAATCGAACGAAAATAGGTTTATATGGGAGCTATATCTAAATCTGAACCGATTTTCTTTAATTTCATTAGGGTTCGTCTTTGAGCCAAATAAGTGACTTGTACTAAATTTCATTCAAATCGGATCAAAAATGCGACCTGTAATACATGGGCGGACATGCATAAATCGACTCAGAAAGTGATTCTATGCATGTTCTCAAACGGAACCATGTGTCTATCTCGTTTCCTTTTGCCTGTTACAAAAATATGCACAAAGACATAATACCCTGTACCACTGTGTGGTGAAGGGTATAAAAATTGAGGGGAAGAAATTAAAGAATCTACGCCAATGGAAATTTTTGAGGATTTTTTTCCCAAGTTCCAAGCATGTGAGTTCAAAATATTTTTAAAACCTCTACGCCTATAGAGGATTGAGGGAAACATATTTTTGATAATTTTTACACCTGTAAATATGTGAGTGGAACTCCCACATCCGGGTACATATGACAATATATATAATTGGTATCAATTTAAAGGTCAGCCACTCCTCTTGGATATACTATCAACCTCTCAAGTATATGGCCTTCCTGAGTAAGTACATACGATATAGAATACAAATTTTGCAATTTTTCACACAAAAGTCCGGGTCCATTTGACCCGCTAACTATTGACCGATCTTTATCAAACCAGACATGCTTATTCTTTGGCCCGATCCCGTAAAAATTCGCGATGTTTGGGTCTTAATTGCGCCCTCCTGAGCGACCAAAAAACCGGACAAAAATTATGTATTTCATCCCCTAAATATTAATCGATCTTTACCAAAAACAATAGGGGTATTCATTGGCCAGAACCCATCCAACATGCAAAATTTCGTGAAAATTGGTCCATAACTGTGGCCTGTATCGTGTTTACAAATAATAATGGACAGACGAGCGGACGGACACACATGTCTAGATCGACTCAGCTAGTCGAGATATAACGATCGGTATACTTAAAGGTGGGTCTAGGGCCAATATTTCGCGACGTTACACAAAGCTATAATACCCCGACAACATAGTTGCGTAGGGTATAAAAATATACGCATATGGAGGATTAATAAAAAAATATTTTTTTAAAAATCTAGACCCATAGAGGATTAAAGAAAAAATAATTTTAAAAATCTAGCCCCATATAGGAGTAATGAAAAAATATTTTCAAATAATCTACATCTAAAGAGAAGTGAGAAGAAATACTTTTTAAAAATCTACACCTATGGAGGATGGAGATTTTTTTTAAATACCACGACTATAAAATATATGGAAACTGAGAATAATATCTTTCAAAACCTAAGCCTTTGGATTATTAAAAAAAATCAATTTCTAAACAAATCTACGTCTATTGAGGAGTGGGGAAAATTTTTTCAAAAAATCTTTGCTTATAGGGGATAAATAAAGGAAAAAATGTGTTTAAAATGCCTACGCCTATGCAAGATTAATGAAAAAATTAAGTCTACGGCTATGGAGGCTTAACAAAATATTTTAGAAAAACAAATTTTAAAAAGTATTGAAAAAAAATATTTTTTAAAAGTCTACGCCTATGGAGCATTACGGAAAATATTTTCAAAAAACCTGCGCCTTCGGAACATTGAGGAAAAATTGTTTATATCTTCGCGATTAGTATTATCGATGAATTTTGCCCTTTATAAATATTCTTTAAAAAAAGTTTTCATTTTTTAATCCGTTACTTCCTATAAAAAAAATCTCATCTCTTTGAAAATTTCTCATCCCATCCACAAATAGAATTCTCTCCTATTTACTATTCACAACAAAACCGGTGATAAACCTATTTATGTTACGACCCCCGCAAGACAATGTGACTCTTCTTCTTTTAGAAAACTTATTCATGGCTTAACAATTGTCTATCTGTTTGTCTGTCTTTCTATCCATATGATGAACTCACCAATCTGATGTATGCGATTAGCCGGCGATTGGCATATAAATATTCATAACTTGAAGATTTACATACCCGTCTATCACACTCTGACATTTGTCAGACACAGAAAGGGTGTATGTTTGGTTGTCATGATTTTTTTTTTTTTTTGTAGTTAACTGATCTGTTTCTTGTCGATGTGTTTTCTTTTTTTTTGAGAAAAAAAAGAAAAAAAATTAAATACAACAAAATCAGAGGCCCTGTGAAAAAGTTTTGTAAATGGCAAAAAAATATAAAACATATTTTTATTAATCACTCACGAGACAAACATGTAAAGAATAATTAATTATTAGAATAGGGTTGCCAGGCCTGGAGATAGATTTCTCAAAAATTGGATAGGATTTTTTATATAAAAAAATTAAAAAAATATATTTTTATTTTTTATTAAATATTAATGTTATTTTTGATATTTTTATCAAATTTTTTGGCAACCCTTTTTTATTGCCATCAGTCACCACCGGTTACCATAAATGGCCATAAAATTTGCAATGTATGAATAGTTAACTAATGAATGCATGCATGATCACGGCAGATTGAATAATTAACGAATTTAATGCAAAGTGTATTCAGCGGATTTAAATGGCAGTAAATGGCATTGCGTGCAGATGACGGAGGCCAATAAATTGGCGGTATACAGAAAAGCAAAAAAAAAAAACAAGTGAAGAAGCGTTAAGTTCGCCCGGGCCAAATTTTGGATAGCCTCCACCACAGGTATACTGACAGGTATTTGAAATGAAAAAGTGAACCGATATTTATAATTTTTAATAGAGATATTTGGTACCCCATAAGAACCCAATGTACCAAATTTCAGCGAATTCGGTTGAAAATCGCGCTCAAGAACCTCAAAATACCGAAAATCTGGAGTGCCCTTACATGGGGGCTACCAGAAAAAGAAGGCCGATATTTATAATTTTTAGTAGAGATATTTGGTACCCAATAAGAACCCAATTTACCAAATTTCAGCGAATTCGGTTGAAAATCGCGCTCAAGAACCTCAAAATATCGAAAATTGGGGGTGCCCTTATATCTGGGCTACCAGAAAAAGTGGACCGATATTTATAATTTTTAGTAGAGAAGTTTGGTACCCGGTATGAACCCAATGTACCAAATTACAGCGAATTCGGTTGAAAAGCGCGCTCAAGAACCCAAAAATACCGAAAATTGGGTGTGCCCTTATATGGAGGCTACCAGAAAAAGTGGGCCGATATTTATAATTTTTAGTAGATATATTTGGTACCCAATAAGAACCCAATGTACCAAATTTCAGCGAATTCGCTTGAAAATCGCGCTCAAGAACCTCAAAATACCGAAAATTGGGTGTGCCCTTATATGGAGGCTACCAGAAAAAGTGGACCGATATTTATACTTTTTAGTAGAGATATTTGGTACCCGATATGCTCATGCGCTCAAGAACCTCAAAATACCGAAAATTGGGGGGTACCTATATATTGGGGATATCCGAAAAAATTCACGTATATTTATAATTTTTTGTGGAGAGATTTGGTATCTACTAAGAACTCAAAGTACTAAATTACAGCCAATTCGGTGGAAAAATACGATAAAAACCCCAAAAATACTATAATATATAATATAATTTTTAGTGGAGAAATTTGGTATCCAAAAAGGCCCCATTTTATCAAATTTCAGCGTATTCGGTTGAAAATCGCGCTCAAGAACCTCAAAATACCGAAGATTTGGGGGTACCCTTATATGGGAGCTATGCCTAAACGTGGACCGATATATCCCATCTTCGAACTTGACCCGCCTGCAAACAAAAGACAAACCTATGCAAAATTTCAGCACCCTATCTCAATTCCTTCAAAAGATAGCGTGATTACAACAGACGGACAGACAGACGGACGTACATGGCTAGATCGTCTTAGAATTTTACCCTGATCAAGAATATATATACTTTATGGGGTCGGAAATGAATATTTCGATGAGTTACAAACGGAATGACAAAATTAATATAGGGTGGAGGGTATAAAAATTATAGAAAAAATTCGAAGAACCTCAGTTCGCACATTTTTTCTATAGAAAAAAATTCGAAGAACCTCAGTTCGCACATTTTTTCTATAGAAACAATTCGAAGAACCTCAGTTCGCACATTTTTTCTATAGAAAAAATTCGAAGAACCTCAGTTCGCACATTTTTTCTATAGAAAAAAATTCTAAGAAGCTCAGTTCGCACATTTTTTCTATAGAAAAAAATTCTAAGAAGCTCAGTTCGCACATTTTTTCTATAGAAAAAAAATCGGAGAACCCCAGTTTGCCAGATTTTTTTCTATGGAAAAAAATTCGGAGATCCTCAGTTCGCCAGATTTTTTTATATTAATTTTATTATAGGAAAAAATCGATGAACCTCAGTTCGGACTTCATGTCAAAATTTTTTCACAACTTTCTCTCTAGAAAAATGGGAAGAACCCCAGTTCAGAATTTTTCCACAGATCTCTTTCATAAAATTTTTTATCAAACCTGTTCTCGACTATCATCCCACACACATCTTCGTTTCTAATTCTCTTCACTAATTTTTTTCTTCGAAATCTTCATTCTGTTATAATTGCCTTTTAAGAGCTCACACACACATCACACATTGATAAAAAAAATCACAAATAGACAAAAACAACTTTCTAGAAAATCTTTCTACTAAGCCGCAACACAGGCCCATGTTAGGCCAGTTTTACCGGCCGTCTCATAAAATCATGTAAAACAAATAAAAAATTTCGAAAACTAAAAAAACAAAACCTATGTAATCAAGACAGGTGACCGTGTGTCCGTCCGCCCATATGTCTGCTTCTTAACAACTAACAAGTCATCGACATTAGTGACGCAGCATCTGACTGACCTGTGGCCAGGTAAACTAGATAAACAACAGGTAGTTTGTGTGTGTGTGTGTGTTAGGCATGATTTTAAAACAAACCATGAAGAACAATAATGTAAAAGGGATGACCTTTTCTTATGGGCAATAAAAGAAAAACATGACTGGGTGGCACAAAAGATAATGCCGAAATTTGAAAATAATAGAAATTATAGATGTCGGATTTTTTAAAATATTTTTAATGAAGAAAACTTGAGCGTAGAGCATTTAAAAATATTTTATGAAAGTCCTGTAGTGATTTTTTAATAATTTTTTTTAATAAAAATTATTAAAAATGAATTTTTTATGTTGTATAACAGTTATGAAAACTGTTATACTGCAGTGGACTATGATAATTTATTAATATAAATCGAATATATGGTATTCTAGCTCATATTTAGTTTGTATAACAGTTTCAAATAAAGTGTTATACAGCTTTTTAAAGTGTTATACTTCACAAAATTTTTTTGCAATTGATTTATTTTTGTATGAAAACTAATTTCCTCCTACAAAATAGTTTGTTTTTGTCCAAAAAATATTTTTTCTCTTCATTTTAATTTTGTATAACAGTTATGTATGGAATTTTATACAATTAAAAATTAGCTTTACTGTCTCAATTATTTTAAAATTACATTTCAAAACTCTCGAGGCATTGTTTTCATTATGAAAATGTATAAAAAACGTATTTCATTATCTAGTATAACAGTTATGAAATGTGTTATACAACTACAAAATATGTCAATTTTTTAATATAAATCCAAATACATGTGATTTTAAATAAAATTTTTGGTTTAGTTTTTGTATTTTATAACAGCTATACTTCATTATCTAGTATAACAGTTATGAAATGTGTTATACACGTATAAAATATGCATATTTTTTAATATAAATCCAAATAAGTGGTATTTGAAATATATATATTTTTTTAAATTTTTAAATTTGATAACCGTTATGACAAACTGTTATACAACCCGAAACAACAGTGACTTTGGTAGGGGTTTGAAAACTGTTATATTACAATCAAAACATGTAATTTTGATTGTAAAACAAACATATGAGCCATAAAAATACATTTTCTTTGAATATCAGTTACAAGAAACCCTTTTACAATTTATTCCCTTTTTATAACACTTTATTTAAAACTGTTATACAACTAAAATATGTTTATATTATCATAAAATTAAATACCAAATACTAATTGAGCAAAGACATTTGAAAATAAAATATTTTTCGTGCGGTATAACAGTTTTAAAAACTGTTATACAAACACAAAAATTCTTATTTTTCATTGTAAATCAAATATAAATACCAGAAATCCAATTCCCCCTAGTATAACAACTACGATAAAGCTATTTACATGACTTTTCGTAATTATAACAGTTAATTTTTAACTGTTATACAAGAAAAACATATTTTTAAAATATCTTTCACTTTAAAAATAAGATTTCAAATATTAATTAGCCAAGAAATGCAGAAAACAAGCAATTTTTGTGTAGTATAACAGTTTACCAAACTGTTATACGAGCACAAAAAGTCATATTTTTGTTTAAATATCTAAAATCGTTTCTTAGAATCATTTTTTTCTGTGAAAAACGGTTACAAGAAATACTTTAAAATATTGTTTAACATTTTATAACTGTTAATTTAAAACTGTTATACAACAAAAATATTTGTGAAATGCCTTTTCATTTGATTAAAATACAATATCAGGTTTTATTTAATCAAAAAATGCAAATACATGCAATTTTTGTGTAGTATAACAGTTTGCCAAATTGTTATACGAACACAAAAAGTCTTATTTTTGTTTAAAAATCTAAAATTTTTTTTAAATCATTTTTTCTGTGAAAAACGGTTATAAGAAATACATTAAAATATTGTTTACCATTTTATAACAGTTAATTTTTAACTGTTATACAGCAAAAATATTTTTACAATGCCTTTTTATTTGATTAAAATAAATTATCAGATATTATTTAACCGAAAAATGCAAACACACGCAATTTTTGTGCAGTATGACAGTTTGCAAAACTGTTATACGAATACAAAATCCATTATTTTTAATTAAAAATGCAATAACTTATCTTTAAAGTCTTTTTTCTTTGAAAAACGAAAATGTTTAAATATTTTTTCCTTTTTATAACAGTTAATTTTAAACTGTTATACAACAAAAATATTTTTACAATACATTTTTATTTTGTTAAAATAAAATATTAGATTTTATTTAACCGAAAAATGCAAACACACGCAATTTTTGGGCAGTATAACAGTTTGCAAAACTGTTATACGAATATAAAATCCATTATTTTTAATTAAAAATCCAAAATCTATGCATTAAAAATCTATATTTTGTACTGTAAATCAAATTTTTATGCCAGAAATTAAAATTTCTGTGTAAAACTGTTGCATGAAAACTATTTAAATATTTATTTTCCTTTTTATAACAGTTAATTTTTTACTGTTATACAAAAAAATATTTTTACAATGTCTACATATTGTTTCCATTTCGTTAAAATTAAATATTAAATCTTTTAAATGTTAAAAATGCATATTTTTCTACAGTATAACAGTTATGAAAAGTGTTATACTAGTGTTATACTAGCTCAAACCCCTTTAATTTTTATTGCAAATCAAATATATATGCTAGAAATAATGTTTTCCTTTGTATGACAGTTACCAGGAATATTTGATTTGTTTTTCTTTTTTTATAACAGTTAATTTTAAACTGTTATACAACAAAATATTTGTTATTAAGACTACAACATGTCATTAACTTCATTAAATTTCATTAATTTCGAAAATGAAATTTAAAAATAAATATTTTCAGCGCAGTATAACAGTTCTGAAAACTGTTATACAAACACAGAAACTCTTAATTTTAATTTATTATTTCATTGAAATTAAATATTGATTATTAATTTGCCAAGAAATCTGGAAATTGCATAATTCTTCTAGAGTATAACAGTTTGCAAAAGTGTTATACAGACACAAAAAATCCCTGTTTTTTGATTATAAACAAATAATTATGCTAGAAATTCAATTTTCTTATGTATAACAGTTTTGTGGAAAGTGTTATACACCGGAAAACCTGTTATACTAACTCCAAAATGTCTTTTTATTTAATTTTAAATCCCAATTTTCCTAGAGTCACTTACCCATATAATTTCTCAATATTCCACTGCACAATTGTGGCCAATATTTTCTGTTCGAAAAGTGTGGACAAATAATTTTTCACCCTCGAACGAAAAGACATTGGCTGCCTTATACCCGCATATAAATTTGGAACATATGATGACTCCGCCGGATTACCAATAATACGATTTATGGGAAATATTGGTTGTACCATAAACGATAGAATTATGGGACATTGGAAATGGGCCCCAAGACCCAACATAAAATCATTCATAAAATAACCCAATATCAAAACATCAAAATCTCCAGCCTTATGTTCCCTTAGGAATTCTAACATTTCCGGATGATTCATGGTATTATTGGCCAAGGTGAAAATTTTCTCTAAAATGCGAAAAGCACGCCGATAAATCGGCAATGGACGATTAACCATTTCCTCACTAAATGAACTATCAAATGTTGATCCTTCGATGGCGATAAATTTATAAGCAGCCTTACGATGCAGGGCTGCAGCTTCCTCTCGATTGGCCACAGTGGCCAGGACGGTGACTTCGTGACCAGCCTCGGCCAAGGTTTGAGCCACAGCACAGTGTATAAGCAAATGTGATTTGGAAGGTGATGGGAACACACTGAGAATGCGTGATGCTTCGTTATTTTGAATTAAGGCAACGCAGGCGAAGCCTATAATTACAAAAACAAAACCCAAAAAATTCATAATAGACGTAATTATATTTAATTACAAATAATCGACTATTTTTTTGTGTTGTTGCTATTGCAGTACAGCAGACAGCCACAGCAACAATAACAACAACAACAATGATAAGGACGGCAACGTCAGTAAAGCAGCAGCGACGTCAGCAATCACCGACAATGGCAGCAACAACAAATCACAGTCTTCGTAAGAGGGAAAACACTGTTTCGCACGTCCATACGTAATGTGTATGGTGTGTTAAGTGCTCTGCCCGAAGGGAGAGGAGAGAGGCAACGACGACGACGACGACGCGTTTGTGTGTTTACGAAACACGTGAATGCCGTTGTGTGTGCGGCGACGACCCCACAGCACAATACACACAATATGCGTTTATTAAGTAAGCCGGCGCAAGACTGATCAATTATAAATTGGAATGCCAATCGTTGTATTTAACAAGGGGAAATGTTGTGCTCTTGCTATATCTCTCTCTCTCCCAATTACATTTCAACGGGAAATCATACATTTGTTTGTTTCACTCTCTTAGAGTAGTTCTCTTTACATTGCATGGAAAAGAGTAAATTTGCCGTTGTTTATCAAAAGTGTGGTGTTTATCAGTAAATAGAATGGTAAATGGTGTTTACTAACGAAATGAGTTGCCTTTTTTGGGCAGAAAAGACCAAAATAAAGAAAAGTGGGAGAAAAATAACTAAATTTTTAGTTTATAATAATAAATAAATTAAAAAAAAGTAATCAATAAACATAGTTGTAAATTGAAAAAAAAATCGGAGAAGTGCATCAGGCGTAGATTTTTTAAAAAATATTTTTTCCCAAAGCCCAAGGCGTGGATTTTTAACGAATGTTTTTTTTTACAAAAGCCAAACAAGGCCTGGATTTTTAAGGAATAATTTTTTCCAATACCCAATTAGACGAGGATTTTTTTTTCAAGGGCGTCGATTTTTAAAGAACAATTTTCTAAGGCCCAATAAGCTGCGGATGGATTTCAGGGTCTATAATAGGCGTAGATTTTTAAAGAAAAACATTTTCCAATGTCTAATAAAGCGTGTATTCTTAAATAATATTTTTTCCAGTGCATAAAAGAGGCGTGGATTTTTAAAGAATATTTTTCTAAGATTTAAAGAGGGGTACATTTATAAAGAATATTTTTTCCACGGCCCAACAAGGCGTGGATTTTTAAAGAATAATTTTTACCAAGGCCCAACAAGGCGTGGATTTTAAAATGCCCAACAAGGCGTGGATTAAAAACAGACATTTTTAAAAGGCCCGAAAAGGCGTGGATTTAAAAAAGACATTTTTTAAAAGGCCCGACAAGGCGTGGATTTAAAAAAATACATTTTTTAAAAGGCCCGACAAGGCGTGGATTTAAAAAGAAGTCATTTTTTAAAAGGCCCGACAAGGCGTGGATTTAAAAAGAAGTCATTTTTTAAAAGGCCCGACAAGGCGTGGATTTAAAAAGAAGTCATTTTTTAAAGGTGGCGTGGATTTTTAAAGAAGGCCTAAAGGTGGCGTGGATTTTTAAAGAAGGCCTAAAGGTGGGGTGGATTTTTAAAGAATATTTTTAACCAAGGCCCTTTTCTTGGACCTTATTTTTTTAAGAAATCCACGCCTTTTGGTGGACCTTAAAAAATATATATACTATCAATTTCTCGGGTCTATGTCCTTCGGGGGCAAATATATACGCCATAGAATACAAATTTTGTAATTTTTCACACAAGAGTAAGGGTCTATTGGACCCTCTATTTATTGACTAATCCATATCAAAACAGGCATGCTTATTCTTTGGCTCAATCCTCTTCTCCATATAAAAATTCGAGATGTTTCGGCCATAATTGCGGCCTCTGGAGCAACCAGAAAACCCGACAAAAATTGAGTTTTTGGTCCATTTCATCCCTTAAATTTTAACGGATCATTACCAAAAACAATAGGGGTCTTCATTGGTCAGAACCCATCCTACATGCAAAATTTCGTGAAGATTGGTCCATAACTGTGGCCTGTATCATGTTTACAATTTAGAATGGACAGACGGACGGACACACATGTCTAGATCGACTCAGCTAGTCGAGATATGACGATTGGTATACATAAGGTGGGTCTAGGACCAATATTTCGCGGCGTTACAAACTCTTGGGACTGCACAAAGCTATAATACCCTGACAACATAGTTGTGTAGGGCATAATAAATCCATTCCTTTTATTGGAGTTTAATAAAATATTTTTGATAAATCCAGTCCTTGAAAAAAATATTATTCTAGACTAGAAAAATATTTTTAATAAATCCATGCCGATTAAAGTTCTCGTTCATTTTTTGAACCTTGAAAACTTTTTTAAAAAATTTAGGTTATACCTCTTGATAAAATTCATTGTTTGCCCTTTTCGCCAAGTGATAAAATCTACACCGACATCCCTAAGGCTAACACCAAGGAGAAGTTGTTTTTAATTGAGTGTTTGTTGAGTAATTCTCTGTCTCTCTTAATTTCCCCTCTCATTTGAAAACACTCATATTATGTGAGTGTTTTATATTTTGTATTTACTTCTCTGCCTCATTAAATTTCCCCTTAATTTCTGAGGGACTCGATTTTGTGGCATTGGCTTTGGCGGCTGCTGTGCTGTTGCTTGTGGGTGCTGGGTGCTCTTTATCGCCCCCATTTGCCACATACAATCAGTTGCTTGTATACAGCAGCCAAGTATGGTTGACTGGCGTGATGTACGTGCCCTCTTTGTGGAGTGTGTGTGTGTGTGTGTGCATGCACATACACCTACACGTCGACACAAATTGTTGCAATGTCACACAAACATTGTGAAGAAGTTTACATGGGGATTGGAGCGTCATAATTGCTCTGCTTTACTGTGTGGATACATATTTTTGTGCTTTGTTTTTGTTGTTGGCTGTCAGTGTATTGGAGTATATACATCAACACATACATACACACATAGGTATGACACAAGTGTATAAATAATATTGTAATGGGGAACACAAGAAGAAACAGCAACAACAACAAATCATGGAAAAACAGATATGGAGCCTGATTCCTGTTCAACGGCTGCTGTTGCTGTTGTTTTTGTAGTTCTTTTTTGTTGTTGTTGCTATTTGGGGGGATTGTCTAATTATATGTGTGCAGAAGATACAGAAATGATGTATATTTTTGCCGTCGGATGTGTGATATAGAAATTGTTGTGTTGTTTTTTTCTGCTGTGTGTTTTGAAAGGGTGAAATTTTGCAAAAAGGGGTTTATTTTTTTAATGTGAGAAATGATGGAGAGGAAAGGATATATATAGGGATGTATGCTTTGTATATGTGCGATGGTGGTTATTAATGAGAATTTGAAAAAAATATTGATAAGGAAAAATAAAAAATGGTGGCACAACATCCGTGTGGATACAAATTTAATTTGAAATAAATTAAATAAAAATATGAAAAAAATGAATGAATGAATAAAAAATATTAGAAAAAATATTGTATATAATTTTGTCAAGGGCCACAGGCTAGCTGAAATTTCATAAAAAATATTTTTTTACGAATCAAAAACATTCACGGATTTTTAAATAAATTTTAAAAATATTTTCTAATGGATTTTTGAAGAATATTTTCCACAGGACTTCTAGGCTAAAATTTACTGAATATTTTCTGAAGAAGTGCCCGGCCAAAAGGCGTGGATTTTTAAAGAATATTTCCTGAAGAAGTGTCCGGCCAAAAGGCGTGGATTTTTAAAGAATAGTTCCTGAAGAAGTGTCCGGCCAAAAGGCGTGGATTTTTAAAGAATATTTCTGAAGAAGCGTGGATTTTTAAAGAAGATTTCCTCAAGCACTTCTAGGCCAATAGGCGTGGATTTTTAAAGAATATTTCCTCTAAGACTTCTAGGCCAATAGGCGTGGATTTTTAAAGAATATTTCCTCTAAGACTTCTAGGCCAATAGGCGTGGATTTTTAAAGAATATTTCCTCTAAGACTTCTAGGCCAATAGGCGTGGATTTTTAAAGAATATTTCCTCTAAGACTTCTAGGCCAATAGGCGTGGATTTTTAAAGAATATTTCCTCTAAGACTTCTAGGCCAATAGGCGTGGATTTTTAAAGAATATTTCCTGAAAAAGTGTCCGGCCAAAAGGCGTGGATTTTTAAAGAAGATTTCCTCAAGGACTTCTAGGCCAATAGGCGTGGATTTTTAAAGAATATTTCCTAAAGGACTTCTAGGCCAATAGGCGTGGATTTTTAAAGAAGATTTTCTAAAGGACTTCTAGGCCAAAAGGCGTGGATTTTTAAAGAATATTTTCTCAAGGATTTCTAGGCCAATAGGCGTGGATTTTTAAAAGAATATTCCCTGAGCAACTTCTAGGCCAATAGGCGTGGATTTTTAAAAGAATATTCCCTGAACAACTTCTAGGCCAATAGGCGTGGATTTTTAAAAGAATATTCCCTGAACAACTTCTAGGCCAATAGGCGTGGATTTTTAAAAGAATATTCCCTGAACAACTTCTAGGCCAATAGGCGTGGATTTTTAAAAGAATATTCCCTGAACAACTTCTAGGCCAATAGGCGTGGATTTTTAAAAGAATATTCCCTGAACAACTTCTAGGCCAATAGGCGTGGATTTTTAAAAGAATATTCCCTGAACAACTTCTAGGCCAATAGGCGTGGATTTTTAAAAGAATATTCCCTGAACAACTTCTAGGCCAATAGGCGTGGATTTTTAAAAGAATATTCCCTGAACAACTTCTAGGCCAATAGGCGTGGATTTTTAAAAGAATATTCCCTGAACAACTTCTAGGCCAATAGGCGTGGATTTTTAAAAGAATATTCCCTGAACAACTTCTAGGCCAATAGGCGTGGATTTTTAAAAGAATATTCCCTGAACAACTTCTAGGCCAATAGGCGTGGATTTTTAAAAGAATATTCCCTGAACAACTTCTAGGCCAATAGGCGTGGATTTTTAAAAGAATATTCCCTGAACAACTTCTAGGCCAATAGGCGTGGATTTTTAAAAGAATATTCCCTGAACAACTTCTAGGCCAATAGGCGTGGATTTTTAAAAGAATATTCCCTGAACAACTTCTAGGCCAATAGGCGTGGATTTTTAAAAGAATATTCCCTGAACAACTTCTAGGCCAATAGGCGTGGATTTTTAAAAGAATATTCCCTGAACAACTTCTAGGCCAATAGGCGTGGATTTTTAAAAGAATATTCCCTGAACAACTTCTAGGCCAATAGGCGTGGATTTTTAAAAGAATATTCCCTGAACAACTTCTAGGCCAATAGGCGTGGATTTTTAAAAGAATATTCCCTGAACAACTTCTAGGCCAATAGGCGTGGATTTTTAAAAGAATATTCCCTGAACAACTTCTAGGCCAATAGGCGTGGATTTTTAAAAGAATATTCCCTGAACAACTTCTAGGCCAATAGGCGTGGATTTTTAAAAGAATATTCCCTGAACAACTTCTAGGCCAATAGGCGTGGATTTTTAAAAGAATATTCCCTGAACAACTTCTAGGCCAATAGGCGTGGATTTTTAAAAGAATATTCCCTGAACAACTTCTAGGCCCATAGGCGTGGGCCTAGAAGTGCAGGAGCGCAGGTTTTAAAAAAATATTTTGCTAAGGTCTAACCGACCAAAAGGCGTAGATTTTTAAAGAATATTTCCTAAAGGACTTCTAGGTCAACTTTTGCCAAGGTCTGGCCGACCTAAAGTCGTGGATTTTTAAAGAATATTTTGGTAAGATCTGGTCGACCAAAAGCTTTAGATTTTTTAAGAATATTTTGCCAAGGTCTGACCGACCAAAATGCGTAGATTTTTAAGGGCTATTTTGCCAAGGTCTGACCGACCAAAGGCGTGGATATTTAAAGAATGGCTTGCCAAGGTCTTACCGACAAAAGGGCGTAGATTTTTAAAGAATATTTCTTAAAGGACTTCTAGGTCAGAATATTTTGGAACGAAGTATACGACCAAGAGGCGTAGATTTTTAAAGAATATTTTGCTAAGGTCTGAGCGACCAAAAGGCGTAGATTTTTAGAGAATATTTTGCTAAGGTCTGAGCGACCAAAAGCCTTGTAGTTTGAAAAATATTTTGCCAAGGTCTGACCGATCAGAAGCCTCGGATTTTTGAATAATATTTTACCCAGGTCTGACCGACCAAAAGCCTTGGATTTTTGAAGAATATTTTGCCAAGGTCTTACCGACCAAAGGGCGTAGATTTTTAAAGAATAGTTTGCTAAGGTCTTACCGACCAAAGGGCGTAGATTTTTAAAGAATATTTTGCCAAGGTCTGGCCGACCATAAGACGTAGATTTTTATAGAATATTTTGCCAAGGTCTGACCGACCAAAAGCCTTGGATTTTTGAAGAATATTTTGCCAAGGTCTGACCGGCCAAAAGGCGTGGATTTTTAATAAGTATTTTGCCAAGGTCTGACCGACCAAAAACCTTGGAGTTTTGAAGAATATTTTGCCAAGGTCTGGCCGACCAAAAAGCGCAGATTTTTAAGGAATATTTTGCCAAGGTCTGACCGGCCAAAAGGCGTGGATTTTTAATAAGTATTTTGCCAAGGTCTGACCGACCAAAAACCTTGGAGTTTTGAAGAATATTTTGCCAAGGTCTGGCCGACCAAAAAGCGCAGATTTTTAAGGAATATTTTGCCAAGGTCTGACCGACCAAAATCCTTGGATTTTTAAAAAGTATTTTGCCAAGGTCTGACCGACCAAAAGTCTTGGATTTTTAAAAAGTATTTTGCCAAGGTCTGACCGACCAAAATCGTTGGAGGTTTGAAGAATATTTTGCCAATGTCTGACCTGCCAAAAGACGTAGATTTTTAAAGAATATTTTGCCAAGGACAGACCGACCAAAAGCCTTGCATTTTTGAAGAATAGAATTTAAAGTAATATTTTGCCAAGGTCTGACCGACCAAATTGCGTAGATTTTTAAAGAATATTTTCCCAAGGTCTGTCAGACCAAAAGGCATGGATTTTTAAAGAATATTTTCCCAAGGTCTGACAGACCAAAAGGCATGGATTTTTAAAGAATATCTTGCCAAGGTCTGACCGACCAAATGGCGTAGATTTTTAAAGAATATTTTGCCAAGGTCTGGCCGACCAAAAGGCATAGATTTTTTAAAGAATATTTTGCCAAGGTCTGGCCGACCAAAAGGCATAGATTTTTTAAAGAATAGTTTGCTAAGGTCTTACCGACCAAAGGGCGTAGATTTTAAAAAAATATTTTGCCAAGGTCTGACCGACCAAAAGGTGTAGACTTTTTAAAAAATATTTTGCCAAGGTCTGACCTGCCAAAAGGCGTAGATTTTTAAAGAATAGTTTGCTAAGGTCTGACCGGCCAAAAGGCGTGGATTTTTAAGAAGTATTTTGCCAAGGTCTGACCGACCAAAAGCTTTGGAGTTTTGAAGAATATTTTGCCAAGGTCTGGCCGACCAAAAGGAGTAGATTTTTTAAAAAATATTTTGGCAAGATCTGGCCGACCAAAAGGCGTAGATTTTTAAAGACTATTACGCCAAGGCGTAGATTTTTAAGGAATATTTTGCCAAGGCGTACATTTTTAAGGAATGTTTTGCCAAGGCGTACATTTTTAAGGAATATTTTGCCAAGGCGTACATTTTTAAGGAATATTTTGCCAAGATTTGACCGACCAGAAGCCATGAATTTTTACAAAATATTTTTAAAATTGCCACAAACCTTCCTTGCCCATACCTCGTTGCCTCTCTCATCATCATCATCACCACCAGCCAATTAATGAAAAATCACACACCATTGGCATTAATTAACATTTCATTTAGCGTAGCATTTCTTTCATTTGCATACGATAATAGAAATCAATTAAAGATTGAAATCACGTAGATGCTCCACAAAAATGCGATGAATGCCAAGGCAAGAATGTGTGTACGGCGCCGACCACCAACCTCCTTTCCAAGCCCCCCAACTCAAAACCCTCTACCCCGAACTACGCATTCAAAACCATGTCACATTAACACTTCGTAGCTACAATGAGCTGGGTAATAATTCAAAATTATTTCTTTATTTGTGTATGGAATAAACTATGGTTGTGGAGGGGAATGGGAGAATGATGGATGGCTTCGATGGTATGGACAGGTAAACAGATAGAATAACATGATTATGAATGTGAAAATAGAAAATTTTTGCACGCAATTTTTCCATAAATAACGGTTTTTATGAAAATACATCGACTTTGAAGTGGCCATATAATTAAAACATTGTGTGGGATTTTTTACTTTACTGCATTTTTTGAAAATATTTTTAGAAAATCTCTTTAATTTAGTTAAATTATATAAACTAAGCACCGATAAAATCATTTACAGATACAAATTGTTGAAAAAATCTGTAAAATCTATCAAAATTGCCAACAATTTGTACAGTACACCTTACGTTCAGAAAATCACCCCAATTATCACCCTAATTATAGAAAATAAAGGTCCGAATGCACCAGAAATTGCTAGAATTAGTAGAAAACATTAACTAATTCTCAAAATAAAGAAATATTTGAAATAAAAACTCAAAAAATTGGAATTTACCTAAAGGAACGATTCAATTTCAATAGCCTTTACTGAAGAAGGCCGGAATATTTTTGCAGTATGTGAGAAAAAATCGATTGATATTGGTATTTATTATATCAAATCGACTGTTCGAGTAGTACAGAATATATTTTATCAAAAAATATATCTGTCAGAACAGAACGAACAGAGATCAACGCCTAGGTTGACCAGTAAAAGTTTCTGGCACACAGCAGCATGTTTGATGGTCAACTCTTGACCCTTAAAATCTATTGAACATGACAATATTTTTCCAAAATAATATTTTTTGATTCGAATAACTTCCACTTAATCTATTTTAGTATCAAGGAAGTAAAAATTTTACAGTTTGACAAATATTTGAAGTCTTGTGTTGAACATCAAAAATGCTGCTGTGTGCCAGAAACTTTTACTCGTCAACCTAGGCGTTGATCTCTGTTCGTTCTGTTCTGCCAGATATATTTTTTGATAAAATATATTCTGTACTACTCGAAAAGTTGATTTGATATAATAAATACCAATATCAATCGATTTTTTTCTCCCATACTGCAAAATTATTCCGGCCTTCTTCAGTAAAGACTATTGAAATTGAATCGTTCCTTTAGGTTAATTCCAATTTTTTGAATTTTTATTTCAAATATTTCTTTAATTTGAGAATTATTAATTGTTTTCTACTAATTCTAGCAATTTCTGGTGCATTCGGACCTTTATTTTCTATAATAAGGGTGATTTTCTGAACGTAAGATGTACTGTACAAATTGTTGGCAATTTTGATAGATTTTACAGATTTTTTTCAAAAATTTGTATCTGTAAATGATTTTATCGGTGCTTAGTTTATATAATTTAACTAAACTAAAGAGCTTTTCTAAAAATATTTTCAAAAAATGCAGTAAAGTAAAAAATCCCACACAATGTTTTAATTATATGGCCACTTCAAAGTCGATGTATTTTCATAAAAACCGTTATTTATGGAAAAATTGCGTGCAAAAATTTTCTATTTTCACACTAAATCTCTTAAGTGCAGTATATCGAAGTGTTCTGAATGAAAAAATTTTCAAAAATACTTCAAACTAATTGAGGGCTGATCGATATATGTTTACCACAGTAAATGTTTTAATTCTGTGACCACCACTGTAGTTGTAACAATTAATATAAATAAATCAATTAATTAAATAAAAAAACGTCAAAAATGAAATCAAATCAAACCGCTGTTTTTTTTTAAATTCCAAAATTTGGTTCCGATTTTTAATAGCTAAATACTAGACGTTGTTTCCAGTGACTTATAGCGAAATTTGACGAAGAATATTTCTCTCTTTGACGTTACTCCCCTAGATCGAATGGTTCAAGAAAAAATGGGTCGATTTGGTACAAATTCGAAAACGACCAAAATTAAGCCATAATACCTATTTCTTATTTACATATCTACGTTTTAACACATGTTTCACAGTTAATTTTTTTACCTACAGACTTCATAACGAAATTCGGTTAAAAATATTTTCTCCATCGGTACTACTGCCCGACAATGAAGTATAGTGGGTCAAATTGGCCTTTTTACAAAACAAGTCAAAAATTACTCCAATATGCATATTTTCAGTTAAAGACTCAATTTGCTATAGATATTTCATTGCTAAATATTAAAGCTACGACTTTATCGACTTCAGTGACTTATAATGAAAATATATGAAGAATATTTTCATTAGTAATCAAGCGCTAAAATTAAGTATAGCGGGACAAATTGAGCCCTTTACGGAATATAACCAAAATAATTCAAATATGCATAAATCTTATTTATATATCCAAATTGGAACCATTTTTCATAGTTTAATCGTATAGCTATAAAATTATAGGCTTCAGTAATTTCATTTGAAATTCAATGTAGAATATTTCCTCCATTGGTACCACTTCTCTAGAATGAAGTATAATGGGTAAAATTTGTACCAGTTCGAAAACGACAAAAATTCAACCAAAAAGCCTATTTATCATTGGCATACCCAATATAGACGTCATAATTCATAGTTAAATATTATAGCTACGAACATCTGGTCTTCGGCGACTTATAGTGAAATTTCATGGAGAATATATTCTCTAATGACATCTAACCTCTAAATCGAAAAACAGCAGGTCAATTTGATAATAAATCATAAAAAGCCGAAAAATAACCCAAAATACGCATTTCTCATATGTATACCTCAAATAGAAGCTACATTTCGCAGCTAAATATTAAAGCTACGAAATTTTTGTCTTCGGCGACTTATAGTGAATTTTATATAGAATATTTCCTCCACTGACACAAATCCTCTTGGATGAAGTATAATCGACCAATTGGGCATTCTAATCGAAAATGCCCAAAATTAATTAATCTTATATACACATACCTATAATATAGCCCAAATTTATTATGCTAAATATCGTAGCTATGGACTTCCCGCCTTCGGTGCCTCATAGTGAAATTTTACGAAGTATATATTCTCCATTGATATGAACTCTCTAAATCCAAGGACAGCAGGTCAATTTGATACCAAATCATAAAAAGTCAAAAATTAAGCCAAAATATTAATTTCTCATTTGAATAACCTAAATAGAAGCTATATTTCGTAATTAAATATTAAAGCTAAGGACTTCTTGGTTTCGGCGACTTTTCGTGGAATTTTATGCAGAACATTTCCTCCATTGGTATAAGTCCTCTAGGATGGAATATAAACGACCAATTTGGTACCAAATCGAAATTGTTCAAAATTAGTCAATCTTTTACACATACCTATCATGTAGCCTAATTTTCTAAAGTAAATATGGTAGCTATGGTCTTCGCGTCTTCGCTGACCTATAGTGAAATTTTATGGAGAATATATTTTCCATTGACATCTATCCTCTAAATCGAAAGACAGCAGATAAATTTAATACCAAATCATAAATACGCGAAAATTAAGCCCAAATATGCATTTCTCATTTGAATAACATAAACAGATGATACATTTCGTAGCTAAATATAACAGCTACGAACTTTTCGTCTTCGGTAACTTATGATGAAATTTTGTGTAGAAAATATATTTGCCATCTTATTGACCTAAATTCAAAAAAGACCCTAAGTAAAAGCTATATATCGTTGATAAGTATTATAGCTACGAACTTATTGTCTTCGATAACTTATAGTGGAATTTAATGTTGAATATTTCCTCCATTGACACAAATCCGCTATTATGAAGCATAACCGACCAATTTGGCATCAAATCGAAAATTCCCAAAAATTTAGCACTATTCTACATATACCTAAAATAAAGTCCACATTTCATTGGTAAATATTCTACATATGGACTTCCCGTCTTCGGTAACTTATAGTGAAATCTTATGGAGAATATATCCATCATTGATAGCAATCACCTAGAATGAAGTATTAGACCTCTAGACCTCTATTTGGGCCCAAAACCAAAATGCCCAAAATTAACCCAAAATACCATCATAGCATTTTCATGCCAAAAATTAAACACCTATTTCGTTGGTAAGCTTTATAGCTTCAAGCTTCTGATCTCCGGCGAATTACAGTGAAATTTTGTGGAGAATATATCCTCCATTGGCAGCAATCCCCTAGAATGATGTATAGTGGGTCAATTTGGGCCAAAAGTCCAAAAAGTAAAAAAAAGCCTAAATAACTATTGATCATTTGCATACCCAAAATGAAACCCATATTTTACGGGTATGTATTATAGTTACGGAATTCTCGCCTGGGGTGACTTATAATGAAATTTGATGAATATTATTTATAGTGAAATTTGATGAATATTATTTCTCTCATTGGAAAAATCCTCTAGCATGGAGTAAAATAGACCAATTTGATGACAAATCGAAAATACCAAAAATTGATAATTTCTATACGCTTATCCAAAATAAAGCCTGTGTTTCATTGCTATATATTACAGCTGTAGACTTCTTGTCAATGGTAACATATAGAGAAATTTTATGGAGAATATATCCTCCATTGGCAACAATTCCTTAGAAAGAAGTGTTGCTACTCAATTTGGTCACAATTCGAAAAAGTCTAAAAAATTACCTAAAATACCCACTTAGCATTTAGCAAAATTGAACCTATATTTCACAGGTAAGTATTATAGCTACGTCTTCGACGAACTATAGTAGAATTTGATGAGGAACATTTCTTCCATTGCTACGAATTCTATAGGATGGAGTATAATCGACCAATTCGACACCTAGTCGAAAATGCGCAAAATTTGTGATTATTTTAGATATACCAAAAATATAGCATATTAGTGCTATATTTAATTAACTATTATTATATATAGGGACTTCTTGACTTTGGCGACTTATAGTGAAATTTTATGAGGAATACATCCTCTATTGACAATAATCACCTAGAAGGATGTATAGTGGGTCAATTTGCTCCAAATTGGAAAAAGTCCAACAAATAACGAAAAATACCCATTTAGCATTTGCATACTCAAAATTGAACCTATATTTCATAGGTAAGTATTACAGCTACGAGCTTCTTGTCTTTGACGACCTATAGTAGAATTTGATGAAGAACATTTCTTCCATTGCCACAAATCCTCTAGGATGAAGTATAATCGACCAATTTGACACCAAGTCGAAAATGCCCAAAATTTGTGATTCTTTTAGATATACCCAAAATATAGCACATATTTCATTGGTAATTATTATAGCTATGGACTTCTCATCTTTGGTGACTTATAGTGAAATTTTATGGCAAATATATCCTCCATTGACAATAATCACCTAGAAGGATGTATAGTGGGTCAATTTGGCCCAATTAGGAAAAAGTCCTAAAAATTACCAAAAATACCCATTTAGCATTTACATACCCAAAATTAAACCTATATATCATAGGTAAGTATTACAGCTACGAGCTTATTGTCCTGGATGACCTATAATAGAATTTGATGAAGAACATATCTTCCATTGCTACGAATTCTATAGGATGAAGTATAATCGACCAATGTGACACCAATTCAAAAATCCCCAAAATATATGAATCTTTTACGTATACCCATAATAAGCACACATTTCATTGGTAATTATTATAACTATGGCCTTCTCGTCTTTGGTGACTTATAGTGAAAATTTATGAAAAATGTATCCTTCATTAACAACAATCACCTAGAAGGATGTATAGTGGGTCAATTTAGCCCAATTAGGAAAAAACCTAAAAATAACCAAAAATACCCATTTAGCATTTGCATACTCAAAATTGAACCTATATTTCATAGGTAAGTATTCCAGCTACGAGCTTCTTGTCTTCGACGATGTCTAGTAGAATTTAATGAAGAACATTTCTTCCATTGGCACAAATCCTCTAGGATGAAGTATAATCGACCAATTTGATACCAAGTCGAAAATGCCCAAAATTTGGGATTCTTTTACGTATACCCAAAATATAGCACACATTTCATTGGTAATTATTATAAATATGGCCTTCTCGTTTTTGGTGACTTATAGTGAAATTTTATGGCAAATATACCCTCCATTGACAATAATCACCTAGAAGGATGTATAGTGGGTCAATTTGGCCCAATTAGCAAAAAGTCCAAAAAATAACCAAAAATACCCATTTAGCATTTGCATACTCAAAATTGAACCTATATTTCATAGGTACGTATTCCAGCTACGAGCTTCTTGTCTTCGACGACCTATAGTAGAATTGGATGAAGAACATTTCTTCTATTGGTACAAATCCTCTAGGATGAAGTATAATCGACCAATTTGAAACCATGTCTAGAATGCCCAAAATTTGTGATTTTTTTACATATACCCAAAATATGGACACATTTCATTGGTAATTATTATAGCTATGGACTTCTCGCCTTTTGTGACTTATAGTGAAATTTTATGTAGAATATAATCTCCATTGATAACAATCACCTAGAAGAAAATGTTGGTACTCAATTTGGTCACAATTTGAAAAATTTCAAAAAATAATCCAAAATACCATGTAGTGGGTCAAATTAGCCCAATTAGGAAAAAAATCCAAAAATAACTATTTGGCATTTGTATATCCAAAATTAAGCCCATATTTCGTAGTTAAGAATTATAGCTGCAAACTTCTGGTCTTTGACAACTTATACTGAAATTCGATGTAGAATATTTTCTTCATTGGCACAAATCCTCTAGAATGATGTTAAAACGACCAATTTGGCATTAAATTTGGTTATTTAATTCAAATAATTGCAAGTGCCACTACTTAAGGTGAACAAGCTGAAAAGCAAAATAAACTAACTAATAAAATATTTTTTTTTCAAAATGAAAAATAAACACAAATAAAAAGATGCTGAATAATTCACAATGATGTTTTTCATTTTTATTTTCATTTTACATCCCATCCCCTTTTATTCCACTTTGCTTTGTAACGGGAATTCTCCTGTGCCTATATGTATTACTTATATACCGGTAAGTATTTTTTGCTGTTATCGCATGTTATTTTTTTATAGGTACAACAACAAAAAGCCACACCGCAATACAGGTAGGGTCCAGAGCGTAGCAAAAAAAAATATTGAAACGCTTACAAATGTGCGGATAGCAGAAGTAGCAGCAGCGCCACTTGATATTTATTTCAGAATTTAATTTCAGTTTGTTATTATTTTTTGTTGTTGTGTAAGCAACGTTGTCTAATCGCCATAACACATACATATGTGAATGTATGTTTGTTCAACGACGTGATAGACATACTTATGAACGTATTAAAAACTATATGTCTACAAGATCGGACCAGAATGATTAGGCAATTTGTAGCAACATTTTATTTACAAATTGTAAGCGATTTGAAAGATTTTTTTAAATATAATAAATATATGAGGGAGAATTTTATACAGGGATTATAAGTAAATTTGATCGATAATAGGATTTCTTTAGAGAACACTTTCTCATATTTGAAAACAATATCTTTCCTATAGAAGAAAGTTTCGGAAATGTTCACACGCGCCTCTGTGATAACAAAATCTAATCTACGTCATAAAATTTTAAAATTAGATTGCGGGGCATAATCGATAATCTAGATCTACGAACAAAATTATTATAAAGACTTAGAGACAGTAAATGGGAAACTAGCTTTTACCCCAGGCCCCATTGGTACAAATTTACACCAATTGGTAAAGAAAAAACAAAAAAAAATCAAAACGGGATACCAAAAATACCATAAATTAATAAGTTCTATACGCATATCCAAAATATAGCCCAAGTTTCATTGGAGTATAATATAGCTATAGTCTTCTTGTCATTGGTAACATATAGTGAAATTTTCTGGAGAATATATCCTCCATTGGCAACAATTCCCCCGATGGAAGTGTTGCTACTCAATTTGTTCACAATTCAAAAATAACCCAAAATACCCATTTACCATATGCATACCCAAAAATGGAACCTATATTTCATAGGTAAGTATTATAGCTATGAGCTTCGTGTCTTCGATGAACTATAGTAGAATTGGATGAAAAACATTTCTTCCATTGAAAGAAATCCTATAGGATGGAGTATAATCGACCAATTTGCCACCTAGTTGAAAATGTCCAAAATTTGCCATTCTTTTATCCATCAAAATATAGTACAAACAAAAAATACAAAACGTGATCAGTATTTCGTAGCTTATTATAATAGCTCGAGACTTCTTGTCAACGGTGACTTATAGTGAAATTTGATGGAGAATATATACTTCATTGACACCATACTTGTAGGAAGAAGTATAGGTGGTCAATTCGGGTCCAATTCGAATGTATCGCAAATTAACAAAAAAATCATATTTCTAATTTGAATACCCAAAATTGAACGCCTTTTTTGTAGTTAAGTATTATGGCTACAGACTTCTTCTCTTCGCTAACATGTAGTGAAATTTTATGGAGAATATATCATCCATTGATGATAGACACCTAGAAGACATTATAAGGGGTCAATTTGGATCCATTTCGAAAAGGTTCAAAATTAACCCAAAAATACCCTTTTTCAATTACATACCCATAATAGAACCTAAATTTCGTTACTAAAAATTAAAGTTACGTATTTTGCGTCTTCGGATAGTGATAATGAAATTCGATAAGGAATATTTTCTCCATTACCAGCAGACCCCTAAAATGACATTTTCTGGGTCAATTATGCATCTTTTGAAAACCCCCTAAATTAACTCAAAATGTGTAATGTCTTTTTAATATCCAACAATTAAACCCACATTTAATTTATAGATATTCTAGCTACAAATTTAATATCTTCGATGGCTTATAATAGAATTTAAAGCAGAATATTTCTTTCATTGACAGCAATCCTCTATTCCGTAATACTGCGGGTCAATGTGTGTCAAATTCCAAAATAGTCAATATTAACACAAAATACCCATTAACCCAAAATACCCATTTCTCATTTGCATAGCCATAATAGTAGCCATATTTCACTGTTAACTATAAGAGCTATAAACTTCTTGTCTTCGGAGACCTATAGTAAAATTTTGTGGAGAATATATTTTCCATTTACACCAATCCCCTAAATCGAAGTTCAATGGGTCAATTTGGTATCATTTCAAAAATATACCAAATTAACCCCAAAATACTATTTTTCATTGGGAAACCATGTTTCGAACTTCTATTTCATAGCTAAATATTATAGCTAGATACTTTTCGTCTTTCACGACTTGTTCTAAAATTTTGTGGAGAATATATTCTAGATTGGCATTGACCCTCTAGAATGGAGAAAAAAAGACCAATTTGGCAACAAATCGAAAATACCCCAAAAATGGATCACTTGTATAGGTAGGTATACACAAAACATATTCCACATTTCATTGGTAAATATTATAGCTACGGACTTCTCGTCTTCGTGGACTTATAGCGAAATTTTATGAAAAATATATCCTCCATTGACAATGACTACCTAGAAGGAAGTTGAGTGTTTCTATTTGGCCCATATCGATAATATCCCAAATTAACTCAAAATTCTTATTTCTCATTTGCATAGCCATAATAGAAGCCATATTTTGCGGCTAAATATAAAAGCTATGTACTTCTTGTCTTCGAAGACTCATAGTGAAATTTTATGGACAATATATTTTCCATTAGCATCAATCCCCTAAATCGAAGGTCAATGGGTCAATTTCGTACAATTTCAAAAATATACCAATTTAACCACAAAATACTATTTTTCATTGATCGAACGTCTATTTCGTAGTTATATATAATAGCTACATACTTCTCGTCTTTCACAACTTGTTCTGAAATTTTGTGGAGAATATATTCTCCATTGGCATTGACCCTCTAGAATGGAGAAAAATAGACCAATTTGGCAACAAATCGAAAATACCCCAAAAATGCTCACTTTTATAGACATACACAAAATAAAGCCCATATTTCGCAGCTAAATATAAAAGCTACCCTTTTCAGCCATAATTAACTTAAAATTTATATTTTTCATTTGCACACCCAAAACAAAAGGCATATTTCGCAGCTAAATATAAAAGCTATAAACGAGAGGCTTGTAGTGGAATTTAGAATATACCCTCAATTGTCAACAATTACCTATAATGAAGTAAATAAGGCTAATTTGGTAGAATTTCAAAGAAAGTCCAAAATTATCCCAAAAAATCGTTTTTTCTTTGGTATACTCCATATAGAACCCCGATTTTGTAGCAAAATATTATAGTTACGAACTTCTCATCTTCGGTCACTTATAGTGAAATTTTATGGAGAATATATCCGCCATTGGCTACAATCAACTAGAAGGAAGTATAGGGGACTAAATAGGGCCCAACTCGAAGAAGTCAAAAAATTGCTCAAAAATATATTTATTTCTCCATTGCATACTGTAAATAGAGCCAACATTTCTATAGCTAAATGCTATAGTTACGGACTTCTGGTCTTGGGTGACTTTTAATAAAATTTGATGAAGAATATATCTTCCATTGACATCAAACGCCTATAATGAATGGAAAGTGTCAATTTGGTCCACTTATGAAAAATATCAAAAATTAAGCCTTAAATACCCATTTCTCATTTGGATAACAAAAATCGAACCCATTTTTTATATGTAAATATGATGGCTACATAATTCTCATGTTCGGTGACTTATAGTAAAATTTTATGAAGAATATTTTCTGCATTGACATCTCATCCCTAAAGTGAAGTATAACAGGTCATTTGCCACCTATTCGAAAGCGACCAAAAATAAACCCAAAATAAATAATTTTTATTCAAATGCCTAATTTGAGGTGGAGTTTTAATAACTAAATTTTATAATTGGGAGCTTCTTGTCATGGACAACTTGTAGTCAAATTCGATGTAGAATATTTCTTCCATTGATACTACTCGCCGAAAATGATGCATAAAGGGTCACCTATTTGGAAGCCATCCAAAATAAACCCAAAAAATTATTTTTTTATTTAGATGCCCAACTTGGTATCGAGGTTTTATATCTAACTGTTATACCTGGAAGCTTCTTGTCATGGACAAATTGTAATCAAATTCGATGTAGAATATTTCTTCTATTGATACTACACCCCGAAAATGATGCATTAAGGGTCAATTTGACACCTATTTGGAAGCCATCCAAAATAAACCCAAAAAATATATATATATTTTTTTATTTAAGTGTCCAACTTGCTATCAAGGTTTTATACTAAATTTTTATACCTTGAAGCTTCTTTTCATGGAAAATTTGCAGTCAAAGTCGATGTAGAATATTTCTTTCATTGATACTACTCCCCGAAAATGAAGTATAATAGCCAAATTGGCACCAATTCGAAAGCGACCAAAAATAAACCAAAAAAAAAAAATTAATATTTTTATTAAAATATTCAACTTGAGATTGAGGTTTTAAAGCTAAATGTCATAAAGCTAAATGTCATCTCGTCATGTCAACTTATATCAACATTTGATGAAGAATATATCGTCCATTGATACCATTCTACGGAATTCAAGTACAGTGGGTCAATTTGGTACCAACTTGAAGAAAACCAAAATTAACTCCAAAATGCATATTTTTTATTTCGATGCCCAATTTGGTAACGATATTTTACAGCTAAATATTGTACCTGCAAACTTCTTGCCGTAGGGCACTTATATTAGAACTAAGTGAGGAATGTTTCCTCCATTGGAACCACTCCTCTGTAATGAAGTTGAGTGGGTCAATTTGGTGCCAATTCGAAAACGACCAAAATTACCCCAAAGAGAAAAAATATTTTTACAAAATCCAAGTTTTTTATGGGCCTTGGAATTTGTTATACCCTTCACCACACTGTGGTACAGGGTATTATGTCTTTGTGCAAATGTTTGCAATAGGCAAAATGAATCGAGATAGACACATGGTTCCTTTTGAGAATATTCATAGAATAACTTTCTGAGTCGATTTATGCATGTGCGTCCGTCCGTTCGTCCATCTGTAGATGTTAAATTGTAAACAAAGTACAGGTCGCATTTGTGATCCGATTTGGATGAAATTTGGCACAAGTCACTTATTTGGCCCAAGGACGAACCCTATTAAAATTGGGAAAAATCGGTTCAGATTTAATCGGTTCAGATTTAGATATAGCTCCCATATATATTTTCGTCCGATTTAAGGTAAATGGGACACAAACGTTCCTCTATATCTTACGATTTGTACGAAATTTGGCATAGAGTACTGAATTAGGTGCAGAATAATGTGTGCCAAGTTTCGAGAAAATCGGTACAGATTTAGATATAGCTCCCATATATAGTTCCGTCCGATTTAAGGTAAATGATGCACCAAAGTCCCTATATACCTTTCGATTTGCATGAAATTTGGCACAGCGTACTGAATTAAGTCTAGAATGATGTGTGCTAAGTTTCCTGAAAATCGGTTCAGATTTCGATATATTTATTCGTCCGATATAAGGTAAATGGTGCACCAAAGTCCCTATATACCTTTCGATTTGCATGAAATTTGGCACAGCGTACTTAATTAAGTCTAGAATGGTGTGTGCTAAGTTTCGTGAAAATCGGTCCAGATTTAGATATAGCTCCCATATATATTTTCGTCCGATTTAAGGTATATGGGGCACCAAAGTCCCTATATACCTTTCGATTTGTACGAAATTTGGCATACAGTACTGAATTATGTGCAGAATGATGTGCGCTAAGTTTCGTGAAAATCGGTCCAGATTTAGATATAGCTCCCATATATATATTCGTCCGATTTATGGTAAATGGGGCTGAAAAAACAGATTTAGATATAGCTCCCATATATACTCTATATATCAAAGTTCCTCTATATTTCGATTTCCACGAAATTTGGCATAAAGTACTGAATAAGGTCAAGAATGACGTGTGCCAAGTTTCGAAAATCGGTTCAGATTTAGATATAGCTCCCGATTTAAGGTAAATGGTGCACCAAAGTCCCAATATATGAGTCCCTATATATGAGCATGTGTAACGATTGATAGTCAGTTTACTTATAGATAAAGATCGCATTTTTAAGTTCGTTAAATTTCATGTCTACGTTCCTTCGGAAAGACGACATCTGTAAACACACATATGTAGAATATCCCCAAAGTGGTGAAGGTTATCATATAGTCGGCCCAGTCCGACTTTACTACTTTCCTTACTGGTTTTAATTTACGGCCCTGTAAAAATTTTTCTTTAAAAATCCAATCCCATGTTAGGGTTTGGAAAAAATATTTCTAAAAAATCCACGTCTATATAGGCCTTAAAAAATTTTTTCAAAAATATTCTCTTTCCTAAAATTTTCATATCCCCTTCGTATTTAAACCTGTCAGCCAAGCGTGGCATATTTCACCTGCATACATATCAGCTTTCTTCAGTAGCTGATCATCATAAATATGCATTCTCTCAGAGGCTTGGTAGTGAAAACATACACACCCCACGACTTGCAGAAACAAAATAGCTCACATGAGCCATTTTAATACCGGTAATTAACTCATAAACTTAAGTAGGTGTTAACTTGATAATTTACACTTCAATCTTCTTCTCCGAAGAATATTAACACGCCATCACGAAGTTTCATTACTTTACGACTCACCTGTAATATCGTTGACCTCTCCAACCCAAATAATTTTTAAATACGGCATATTCATAGAGGCCGGACAAGAAGCTTTTAACCCTCAAACCAAAATCCATGGGCTGTTTTAGGCCCACAAATAAACTAGGGACATAAGAGGCCTCTGCAGGATTTCCTACCATGGAATTTGTGGTGAAAACACTCTGCACCATAAACGATAAAACCACTGGACATTGGAAATGAGCACCCAAACCCAAAATATAATCATTCATGGCATATCCCAACACAACCAAATCGAAATCACCAGCCTTGTGTTCTCGTAGGAATTTTTGCATCAGCGGATTATTCAAAGTGTTATTGGTCATATCCTGTTGCAGACTAAAGTGATGGGCCAATTTCACATAAACCGGTGCTGTGTTGTTGACCATTTTTTTGGTAAACTCCTCATCGAACATGGGTTCCTTCAGGTAAATATATTCCACGAGCTGGAGATTTTTATAGGGATTTGGTGCAGTGGCAATCACGGTAACATTGTGGCCATCTCGTGCTAATGTCTCTGCCACGGAGAAATGTATAAAGAGATGTGACAATGAGGGTGAGGGGAAGAATGCTAAAATTCGTGCACTCTCTGTGGGAATGGCGAACAGGGTACAAAGCACCAAACTTATGGGAATTATATATCCCGTCCGCGACATGTTGCGAGTAGGAGCACTTTTTGTTAATATACGAACTAACCGACTGTGGAAAATAAACTAATGGAAACTTTTTTAGCACAAACTATTAGCCGCCCAAAAAATCGATTGAATTTTTTTTCATATAGAACAAAAAAAAATAATCAAAAGTAAAAACTTTTTCTTTATCAGTTCTAAAAATCTACAACAACCTAACCTACATCAATCTATGATTAATATGACAATCCCCCTTTTTCTGCCAGTGTTTCCATGTCTTATCACACATATATGTAGGTAAGCGTGTTCGAAATTTTCCAGGTTAATCCAGTTAAAACAGAGATTACTTTTTGATATGAAATTTTATAATTATCAAATTGTTTATAATTATAATTATCTAATTAGGTATGTTGTTATATGTTTCTTGTTGTTGTATAGTTGTATGTAATTGGGTTATCTCAAATTTTCATATCTCAACTTTTCACACCTCTAAAAAATGTGGTTGCTTTTGACACAATTTGAGATTAATAACAACAACATATTTTCTTGCCTAACAACCTATTTTGTGTGAGAGATTTCCGGATTATATTTTAAAGTTACAGATTTCTCCATTTCGGCAACTTATAGTGAAATTTTATGGAGAATATTTCTTTCACTGATATCATGTCCCTGAAGTGTAGTTTAACCGGCCAAATTGGATCAATTCCAAAAATACCCAAAATTACATCAAAATACCCATTTTAGAAGGTATCAAAATGTTAACCTTTATTTCATAGCTTAATATTATTGCTATAAGATTTTCATATTCGGTGACTTATTGTAGAATTTGATGGAGCATATTTCCTTCATTGACATCAGATCTCTAGAACGTAGTATAAGCGGTCAATTCCCCGCCAATTCAAAAATACCCAGAAATTGAAGCAAAATACCCATTTTTTATTTAAATAACCAAATTATAACGCTTATTTCATAGCTTGATATTATTCCTACACGTTTTTCATCTTTGGTGACTTATTGTAAAATTTGATGGAGAATATTTCCTTCATTCACAGCAACACTCTAGGGTGAAGTATAACCGGTTAAATTGGTATAAAATCGAAAAAGACCAAAATTAAGCAAAAAATACCCAGTTTTGGAATGATCAATTTATGACGCCCATTTCATGGGTTAATATTATTACTATACAGTTTTTATCTTCTGCGACTTATAGTGAAATTTTCTGGAGAATATTTCCTCCATTGGTTTCAATCCTCTAGAATGAAGTATTGTGCGACAAATTGACTCCAATTCGAAAATAGTACCCGAAATTACACCAAACATACCAACTTTTTTAAAGGACCAAATTATGACGCCCATTTTATAGGTTAATATTATTGCTCCAGATTTTTCATCTTCAGTGACTTATAGTGAAATCTGATGGAGAATATTTCCTCCATTGGTTTCAATCCTCTAGAATGAAGTATTGTGCGACAAATTGACTCCAATTCGAAAATAGTACCCGAAAGTAATCCAAAATACCCACTTTTTTAAAGGACCAAATTATGACGCCCATTTTATAGGTTAATATTATTACTATACAGTTTTCATCTTCGATGACTTATAGTGAAATCTGATGAAGAATATTTCCTGCATTGACAACAACTCCTTAAAACCAAGTAAAACCGGTCTAATTGGAGGCAAACCAAAAATTACCCGAAATTACACCAAAAATACCCACTTTTTTGAATGACCCAATTATGGCGCCCATTTCATAGGTCAATATTGTTACTACACAGTCTTCATCTTCAGTGACTTATAGTGAAATTTAATGGAGAATATTTCTTTCACTGATAATAACTCCCTAAAGTGAAGCAGAACCGGCCAAATTGGCAGCAAGCCAAAAAAACACCCGAAATTCCATCAAAAATACCCACTTTTTTAAATGGCCATATTATGGCGCCCATTTCATAGGTCAATATTATTACTACACACTTTTCATCTTTAGTGACTTATAGTGAAATTTAATGGAGAATATTTCCTCGATTGGTATGAACCCACTAGAGTTAGGTTTTGTGCGGCAAATTGGCTCCAATTCGAAAAAAGTCCAAAATTTACGAATAATACCTATTTTACATATACCATTGACCTGCTATTTTATAGGAAAATACATGAGCTACAGAATTTTCCCCTTCAGTGATTTATTTTGAAATTCAATGGAGAATCTTTCTTTTATTAACACCAAGTCCCTGGAATGAAGTAAAATGGGTCTATTTGACACCAGTTCGAAAACGACCAAAATTACACCAAAAAATGTTTTTCATATTTAAATGTCCAAATTGGTATCCAGTTTTTTGGCAAATCATATGCCTACAAAGTTCATGTCTTAGATCACTTATAGCGAAATTTGATGAGGAACATTTCCTCCCCTAACATTATTCCCCTAGCATGAAGTACAATGGGTCAAATAGGCTCCAATTCAAAAACGACCAAAACTAAGCCAAGATGCATACTTTCTATTTAAATTCCAAAATTGCTATTGATATTTCTTAGCTGTATGTTTAATTAAGAACTTCTCGTTTTTGGAATATTATTGTGAAATGTGATGGATAGTATTTCCTTCATTGACACTTTTCCTCTAGGGAGAGGTACAATGGGTCAAATTGACACTAAACCGAAAACGACCAAAATTAAACCTAAAGAAATATTTGCTTTTTAAATGCCCAATTTGGTATTGATTTTTCATTGGTAAATCATATACCTACAAAGTTCGTGTCTTAGATCACTTATAGCGAAATTTGATGAGGAACATTACCTCCCCTGACACTATTCCCCTAGAATGAAGTTCAATTGGTAAAACAGGCTTCAAATTGAAAACGACCAAAAATAAGCCAAGATGCATACTTTAAATTTAAAATTCCAGAATTGCTATTGACTTTTCATATCCAAATACTGTATCTAGAAACTTCATGCCTTCGAAAACTTACAATGAAATGTGATGGAGAATATTTCCTTCATTGATACTTTTCCCCTAGGGAGAGGTATAATAGGCCAAATTGACATTAGACCGAAAATGACCAAAATTAAACCTAAAGAAATATTTGCTTTTTATATGCCCGATTTGGTATTGATTTTTCTTAGCTAAGTATTATACCTACAAACTTCTTGTCTCAGGACACACATAGTAAAATTTAATGAGGAACATTTCCTCCATCGACATTACTGCCCTAGAATGAAGTTCAATGGGTCAAATTGGCTCCAAAACGTAACCGACCAAAATTAAACCAAGATGCAAACTTTCCATTTAATTACCCAAATTGCGTTTGATATTTCATAGTCAAACATTATGCCTAGAAACTTTGGCGCTTCGAAAGCTTACAATGAAATTTGATGAAGAATATTTCCCCCATTGACATCGAGTCCCTAGAATGAAGCAAATCTGGTCAAATTGACACCAATTCGAAAATGACCAAAATAAAGCCATTCGAAATATTTGTTATTTAAATGTCCAAATTGATATCGATATTTTATAGCTAAATATTGTAGCTGCAATCTCCATGTCTTGGGCGAGTTATTATAAAATCTAATGCAGAATCTTTCCTCCATTGACACCAACTCCCTACAATGAAGTATAATGGGTCAATTTGGTACTGACTCGAAAAAGACCAAATTTAAAACAAAACCCCTATTTTTGGCATACATACTCATGTTTCAATAGATATTTCTTAGATAATTAGTCTACATACGGACATCTTGTCTTTGGAAACTTGCAATGGAATTTAGCAAGGAATATTTTTTCCATTGACACCCCTATCACTATGTATGGTGGGTCAAAATGTACCCTTTGCGAAAAAGTACCAAAATAACCCAGAAATTCATATTTTCAATGTATAGACCCAAGTTAGTACCCATATTTCATAGCTAAATGTTACAGCTATGGATTTCTCGTCTTCGGCAAATTACAATGAAATTTCATGAAGAATATTTTTTCCATTGGTGCCACGCCCCCAGAATGACGTTAAGTGGGTTATTTCGGCACAAACTCAAAAAAGATCATTTCGCTTATTTTAGGCAAAAAAAAAAAAACATTTTTAAAAAATCTACGACTATTGTAGGTCTCAAAAAAAATTTTAAAAAAATCCTCGCCCATTGTAGGCCATTGAAAAAATATTTTTTAAAAGATTTACCACAATAGGACCCTTGAAAAAGTATATTTACATTTTTTTTGATCCGATTCTTTTGTATTTTCTCTGCCAAGAATTCCCATATTCGTCTCATATTAAAACCTGTCAGTCAAGCATAACATATTTTACCGACATACACATCAGCTTTCTACGACATTTGAACAACTAATGCATTCCCTCACACCTTGGCTGGCACAACATTCACAGCCGAATAGATTAGGGGAGAACATAGCTCTCACTTAAGCCATGTTAATACTGGTAATTAACTCATAACATTAAATAGTTGTTAACCTGATAATGTACACTTATTTTCACTTCTTCTTCTCCATAGACTTTGGACTTACCTGTAATAAAGTTGATTTTTCCTCGCCAACATTGCCTTAAATATCACATTTTCATATAGATGAGACAAAACAGTTTTAACCCGTTGACCAAAATCCAAGGGCTGTTTAAGGCCCACAAATAAACTGGGAACATAGGCGGCCTCAATGGAATTACCCACCATGACGTTTGTGAGGAAAATACTTTGGATCATAAACGATAAAACAATGGGACATTGGAAATGGGCACCCAGACCAAAAATACTCTCGCTGAAGCCATAGCCCAGCACCACCAAATCGAAATCACCTGCCTTGTGTTCTCGAAGGAATTTTTTCATCAATGGATTATTTAGAGTTTTATTGGCCATATCCCCCATCAAACCGAAAAGATGAGCCAATTTCACATAAACCGGTGAAGTTTCATTGACTATTTTGCGGGCAAGCACCTCGCCGAACATGGATTCTTTCAGGTGAATATATTCGACGAGATCGAGATTTTTATAAGGATTTGGTGCAGTGGCAATTACGGTGACATCATGGCCATCTCGAGCCAGAGTCTCTGCCACTGAGAAATGTATGAACAGATGGGACAAAGATGGTGCGGGGAAGAAACACAAAATCCGAGCACTTTCATTTGGAATGACGGCCATGGTGCAGAGCACAAACACCATGGAAAGGATACTTCCTGTTCTGTTCATTTTCGTCGATGAGTGGATGCTATTCTAGAGTGTGTATGCGTACGCGTTGAGAACTAAATTAACACTAATTAAAAATGTGTAGATTAAATTAATGGACTTTTAAATTTATCGAAAAAAGACAGAATGGAGAAAGAAAACAAAATCTGTTATCAGGTGTTATCCAGAGCTATTATCGTAAGATACAGCAAAAAATGTGTTACAATGTAAATAATTTTTTTATTATTTGGGTGTAATCCATAGATAAGCGTTAATTTTTGTGAGTGGTATGGAAAAAAATTGAAAAAAAATCCACGCCTATTGTTGGTCCATGAGAAAATATTTGAAAACAAAATACATGCCTATTGTTGGTCCATGAAAAAATATTTTTAAAGAATCCACGCCTATTGTTGGTCCAAAAGAAATATTTGTAAAGAATCCACGCCAGTTGTTGGTCCTTATAGGACCGGAAAAAATATTTTTATAACATCCTCGCCTATTATAGGACTCTACAAAAATATTTTTAAAAAATTCACGCCTACTGTTGGTCCATATAGGCCCCGAAAAAAAAATATTTTTATAACATCCTCGCCTATTACAGGTCTCTAAAAAAATATTTGTATAACATCCTCGCCTATTATAGGCCTCTAAAAAACTATTTTTATAACATCCTCGCCTATTACAGGTCTCTAAAAAAATATTTTTATAACATCCTCGCCTATTAAAGGTCTCTAAAAAAATATTTTTATAACATCCTCGCCTATTATAGGCCTTTAAAAAAATATTATTTAAAAAATCCACGCCTATTGTTGGTCCATATAGGACCGGAAAAAATATTTTTATAATATCCTCGCCTATTATAGGCCTCTAAAAAAATATTTTTAAAAAATTTACGCCTATTGTAGGTCCATATAGGCCCCGAAAAAAATATTTTTATAACATCCTCGCCTATTATAGGCCTCTAAAAAATATTTTTATAACATCCTCGCCTATTACAGGCCCCTAAAAATATTTTTATAACATCCTCGCCTATTATAGGCCTCTAAAAAAATATGTTTATAACATCCTCGCCTATTATAGACCTTTAAAAAATATTTTTATAACATCCTTGCCTATTATAGGCCTCTAAAAAAATATTTTTATAACATCCCCGCCTATTATAGGCCTTTAAAAAAATATTTTTAAAAAATCCACGCCTATTGTTGCTCCATATAGGCCCCGAAAAAAATATTTTTATAACATCCTCGCCTATTATAGGCCTTTAAAAAAATATTTTTAAAAAATTCACGCCTATTGTTGGTCCATATAGGACCGGAAAAAATATTTTTATAACATCCTCGCCTATTATAGGCATCTAAAAAATATTTTTATAACATCCTCGCCTATTATAGGCATCTAAAAAAATATTTTTAAAAAATCCACGCCTATTGTTGGTCCATATAGGCCCCGAAAAAATATTTTTATAACATCCTCGCCTATTATAGGCTTCTAAAAAAATATTTTTAAAAAATTTACGCCTATTGTTGGTCCATATAGGCCCCGAGTATGAGCCTTGAATTATTTTTCATTTGAACCCTTGTATTTTCTCTTCTAATAATTCCCAAATCCCCCTCGTACTGAAAACCTGTCAGTCAAGCATAACATATTTAGCCGGCATACATATCAGCTTTCTTCGGCATTTAATCAAATACTGCATTCCCTCACACCTTGGCTGGCACAACATTCACAGCCGAATAGATTAGGGGAGAACATAGCTCTCACTTAAGCCAAGTTAATACTGGTAATTAAGTCATATGTCATTAAATAGTTGTTAACTTGATAATTTACACTTATTTTCACTTCTTCTCCATAGAAGATAAACACACCATGAAATTCTAAAATACCACTACTTTGGACTCACCTGTAATAAAGTTGATTCTTTCTCGCCAACATTGTCTTAAATATCACATTTTCATAGAGATGAGACAAAAAAGTTTTAACCCGTTGACCAAAATCCAGCGGCTGTTTAAGACCCACAAATAAACTGGGAACATAGGCGGCCTCAATGGGATTACCCACCATGGCGTTGGTGGTAAAAACACTTTGGACCATAAACGATAAAACAATGGGACATTGGAAGTGAGCACCCAAACCAAAAATACTATCACTCATGGCATAGCCCAGTACCACCAAATCGAAATCGCCAGCCTTGTGTTCTTGTAGGAATTTTTTCATCAATGGATTATTGAGGGTGCCGTTGGCCATATCGCCTACCAAACCGAAATGATGAGCCAATTTCACATAAACCGGTGAAGTTTTGTTCACCATTTTCCTGGCAAACTCCTCATCGAACATGGGTTCCTTGAGGTAAATATATTCCACGAGTTGAAGATTTTTATAGGGATTTGGTGCAGTGGCAATCACAGTGACATCATGGCCATCACGAGCCAAGGTCTCAGCCACTGAGAAATGTATGAACAAATGCGACAACGATGGTGCCGGGAAGAAACACAAAATCCGAGCACTTTCATTTGGAATGACAGCTAAGGTGCAAAGCACAAACACTATGGAAAGAAAACTTCCCGTTCTGTTCATTGTTTCGATCTAGGGTGTGAGCGAACGCGTTGGGTTCTAAATTAACACTAATTAAAATTTGTGTAGATTAAATTAATGGACTTCCAAAAGAATCGATGAACGACTTAATAACAAAAGAAAACAAAACCTGTTATCAGCTGCTTTCCAGAACTATTATCGTAACCTACACCAATATACATCTCGCAAATAAAAACAAGTTTTTTATTTGTCGGGTCTAATCTTTAGATAAGGGGTGATTTTTTCGAGTGGTCAAGAGTACTTTGGGATTTTTTTTGGAAAAAATATATTTATAAAATCCACGCCTATTATAGGCATGAGGATATGCATAGAATCACTTTTTGAGTCGATTTATGCATGTTCGTCCGTCCGTCTGTCCATGTTAAATTGTAAACATAGTACAGGTCGCATTTTTGATTCGAATTGTATGAAATTTTGTACCGCTCATTTACTTGGCACAAGGACGAACCCTATTGAAATTGGGAAAAATTGGTTCAGATTTAGATATAGCTCCCATATATATTTTCGTCCGATTTTAGGTAAATAGTGCACCAAGGTCACTATATATACTTCGATTTGCACGAAATTTGGCATAGCGTACTAAATTAAGTCTAGGAGGATGTGTGTTAAATCTCGTGAAAATCGGTTAAGATTTAGATATAGCTCCCATATATATGTTCGGCCGATTTAATATAAATAGTGCACCAAAGTCCCTATATATCCTTCGATTTGCACGAAATTCGGCATAACGTACTGAAATACGTCTAGAACGATATGTGTTAAATTTCGTGAAAATCGGTTCTGATTTAGATATAGCTCCCATATATATTTTAGGTAAATAGTGCGATTTTAGGTAAATAGTGCACCAAAGTTCCTATATATCCTTCGATTTGCACGAAATTTGGCATAGTGTACTAAATTAAATCTAAAAGGATATGTGTTAAATTTCGTGAAAATCGGTTCAAATTTAAATATAGCTCCCATATATATGTTCGACCGATTTAATGTAAATTGTGCACCAATGACCCTATATATCTTCCGATTTGCACGAAATTCGGCATAGGGTCCTGAAATACATCTAAAACTATATGTGTTAAATTTCGTGAAAATCGGTTCAGATTCAGATATAGCTCCCATATATATTTTTGTCCGATTTTTGGTAAATAGTGCACCAAAGTCCCTATATAAAATCCACGCCTATTATAGGCCTCGAAAAAAATATTTTTATTAAATCCACGCCTATTATAGGCCTCGAAAAAAATATTTTTATTAAATCCACGTCTATTATAGGCCTCGAAAAAAATATTTTTATTAAATCCACGTCTATTATAGGCCTCGAAAAAAATATTTTTATTAAATCCACGCCTATTATAGGCCTCGAAAAAAATATTTTTATTAAATCCACGCCTTTTATAGGCCTCTAAAAAAAAATTTTATTAAATCCACGCCTATTATAGGCCTCGAAAAAAATATTTTTATTAAATCCACGCCTATTATAGGCCTCGAAAAAACATTTTTATTAAATCCAGGCCTATTATAGGCCTCGAAAAAAATATTTTTATTAAATCCACGCCTATTATAGGCCGCAAAAAAATGTTCTTCAAAAAATCCACGCCTATTATAGGCCGCAAAAAAATACTCTAAAAAAAATCCACGCCTATTATAGGCCTCGAAAAAAATATTTTTATTAAATCCACGCCTATTGTAGGCCTCGAAAAAATATTTTTAATAAATCCACGCCTATTATAGGCCTCGAAAAAATTATTTTTATTAAATCCACGCCTATTATAGGCCTCGAAAAATTTTTTTTATTAAATCCACGACTATTATAGGTCTCGGAAAAAAATAATCTTGAAAAAATCTAATTTTCATAGCCCATGTGTTTTTTTTTTAATTTCTTACTCACCTGTACATTTCCTCTTGCATGCGACCCATTACAGCAGCAAACACTCGATATTCAAAAATAATAGAAACAAAATTCTTAACCCTGTTCCAGAAATCCATTGGTTGCTTAAAGCCCATAAACAGTGTGGGAACATAGGCCGACTCAGCCGGATTACCAATCAGTGTGTTAATCGAAAATATTGGCTGGACCATAAAGGAGATAATTATCGGACACTGGAAATGGGCACCCAAGCCCAACATGAAATCATTCATAAAATAACCCAAAACCAAGGCATCAAAATCTCCCGGCTTATGGGTTTGCAAAAATTCCAACATCTTGGGATTGTTCATTGTGGCATTGGCCATAGTCATAACTTGGCTAACAGTACTGACAAATTTCTTATAGACATGAGCCGGTTTGTTCAACATCTCCTTGGCAAAGGCATCATTGAACATCGGACCCTCAATGTGGATGTAATTGACATGAGGTGCCTTAATTTTAGTTGGCGGTACTGTAGCGATCACGGTTACATTGTGACCATTCAGGGCCAATGTCTCTGCCACCTCGGCATGTATCAACAAGTGGGACAGCGAGGGCGAGGGGAAGACACACAAGATACGACTGGCTTGACATGGTGCAAACACCAAACTCACAATAGCTAGCGAAAGCCAAGTGCGCAATTGGTGCGCAGGGGCATTCATTGTTGCGGAACGGAGGAGAGAATCGAGAAACTATCGAATAGCTGCTGTCCGCTGCGGAAAGACTACCGATTGCTAATTGTAGCCGATTCTTATAACTAAATGTAAAACGCATCGGAATAGTTTGTTTTTGTAATGTTATCTGGTTTGAGTCCATAGTTTGCTGTATACTAAGTATTTATTGATAAGCTAGCAAATGAGCGGATGGGAGAAAGAGTAATTTTCTACTCAATCAGAAAAATTTCTTTAATTAGGGGTATTCAGGAAATCGATGAAGAAAAAATTTGATAGAAATTTGAAAAAAATATTTTTTTTTAAAAATCAACGCCTTTTGCAGACCCTTGAAAAGGGTCCATTGTTGAACTATGAACACACCTATGTAAAGGCTTTCCGAAAATATTTCAAAAACCTCCACATCTATGTAGAGGTATTTTTAAAAAAATCCGCGCCTATTGTTGAACTATGAACACACCTATGTAAAGGTTTTCCGAAAATATTTCAAAAACCTCCACGTCAATGTAAAGGTCGCGGAATTTGTTATTAACACTGAAATACTCAATACTAGGGAACTTACCTATACATTTCATTGCCCTTCTGAGCCACATAAGCCGAATAAATCTGATGTTCAAAGAATGAGGCTGCGAAATTTTTCACTCTCGTCCAAAAATCCATAGGTTGCTTATAACCCATAAACAAACTCGGGACATATGAAGACTCCGGCGGATTGGCAACCATTGCACTAACCGAAAATATTGGCTGGACCATAAATGAGACAATTATCGGACACTGGAAATGGGCACCCAAACCCAACATAAAATCATTCATAAAATAACCCAATATCAAGGCATCAAAATCTCCCGGCTTATAGCTACGCAAAAATTCCAACATCTTTGGGTCATTCATGGTCACATTTGCCATATCTTGAACCTTCGATATGGTACCGGCAAATTTCGTATAAATATTAACCTGCTTACTGAGCATTTCATTGGCAAAGTCATCATTGAACATGGGACCCTCAATGTGGATGTATTGGACATGTGGTGCTCGAAGTTTACTTGCCGGTACTGTACCAATCACGGTAACATTGTGGCCATCTTGAGCCAATGTTTCAGCAATGGTGGCATGGATTATCAAATGCGACAAAGAGGGTGAGGGAAATACACATAAGATACGGCTGGCCTGGCACGATGTAAGCGATAAGACCATGAGTGGAATCAATGTCCAGACACAAAGTGACCTGGGGGTAGTCATTATTATTTGTTTTCGATTTTTTTTGCTTATCCGTAACCCGAACTATTTTTTTTTACGTATGTTGACAGTTTGTCCAACGCGCGTAAACTAACGTGCCTCCTATTTTGGGCAATCTCTTATATGTCATTGTAAAATACATGAAAAAATTAATATTTTGGGGAAGCTAGAATAAATAGAGATTAGGTACAAGTGAGTGCAACGTGTACATAATCAAATTTTTATTAGGGGTATTCACTAAACAGAGATTCATGAAAAATATTCTTAAAATCCTATAAAAAAAAGAAAAAAAGAACATTGAAAAAAAAATAATTTTAAAATAAATCCAGGCCTATTATAGGCCTTGAAAAAATAATTTTAAAATAAATCCAGGCCTATCCAGGCCTAAATTTAAAATAAATCCAGGCCTACCCAGGCCTTGAAAAAATAATTTTGGAATAAATCCAGGCCTATCCAGGCCTATTATAGGCCTTGAAAAAATAATTTTGAAATAAATCCAGGCCTATTATAGGCCTTGAAAAAATAATTTTAAAATAAATCCAGGCCTATTATAGGCCTTGAAAAATAATTTTGAAATAAATCCACGCCTATCCAGGCCTATTATAGACCTTCAAAAAATATTTAAAATAAATCCACGCCTACCCAGGCCTATTATAGGCCTTGAAAAAATAATTTTAAAATAAATCCACGCCTATCCAGGCCTATTATAGCCCTTCAAAATATATTTAAAATAAATCCACGCCTATCCAGGCCTATTATAGACCTTCAAAAAATATTTAAAATAAATCCACGCCTATCCAGGCCTTGAAAAAATAATTTTAAAATAAATCCACGCCTATCCAGGCCTATTATAGACCTTCAAAAAATATTTAAAATAAATCCACGCATATCCAGGCCTATTATAGGCCTTCAAAAAATAATTAAAATAAATCCACGCCTATCCAGGCCTATTATAGACCTTGAAAAAATAATTTTAAAATAAATCCACGCCTATCCAGGCCTATTATAGGCCTTGAAAAAATAATTTTAAAATAAATCCAGGCCTATCTAGGCCTATTATAGGCCTTGAAAAAATAATTGTAAAATAAAACCAGGCCTATCCAGGCCTATTATAGGCCTTGAACAAATAATTTTAAAACAAATCCAGGCCTATCTAGGCCTATTATAGGCCTTGAAAAAATAATTGTAAAATAAAACCAGGCCTATCCAGGCCTATTATAGGCCTTGAACAAATAATTTTAAAACAAATCCACGCCTATTATAGACCTTCAAAAATATTTAAAATAAATCCACGCCTATCCAGGCCTAGTATAGACCTTCAAAAAATATTTAAAATAAATCCACGCCTATCCAGGCCTAGTATAGACCTTCAAAAAATATTTAAAATAAATCCACGCCTATCCAGGCCGAGTATAGACCTTCAAAAAATATTTAAAATAAATCCACACCTATCCAGGCTTATTATAGGCCTTGAAAAAATAATTTTAAAATAAATCCACGCCTATCCAGGCCTATTATAGGCCTTCAACAAATATTTAAAATAAATCCACGCCTATCCAGGCCTATTATAGGACTTGAAAAAATAATTTTAATATAAATCCACGCCTATCCAGGCCTATTATAGACCTTCAAAAAATATTTAAAAATAAATCCACGCCTATCCAGGCCTACTATAGACCTTCAAAAAATATTTAAAATAAATCCACGCCTATCCAGGCCTATTATAGACCTTCAAAAAATATTTAAAATAAATCCACGCCTATCCAGGCCTATTATAGACCTTCAAAAAATATTTAAAATAAATCCACGCCTATCCAGGCCTATTATAGACCTTTAAAAATATTTAAAATAAATCCACGCCTATCCACGCCTATTATAGGCCTTCAAAAAATATTTAAAATAAATCCACGCCTATTATAGGCCTTCAAAAAATATTTAAAATAAATCCACGCCTATAAGAGGCCTTAAAAAATATTTAAAATAAATCCCCGCCCATTATAGGCCTTCAAAAACATTTTAAATAAATTCCCTCCTATTTCTGGACTCTGAAAAATATGTTTTAAAGCTCTGCATCCGTTGCAGTCATTGAAAATGATTTTCAAAAATTTCACCCCCGTCTTCATGTACCTTGAAATGTGAGTGAATACCCCTATTATTGATCACACCATCAATTAAGCTCAATATTTAACCACTACGTAGCATGATGAAGCGTTTTAATTGATAACAGGCTTTTAGAATCTGATATGTATATGAGTGCCAGTACATACTAACAGGTGGGGCCCCTCTGCTAGAAAAAAAAAACTACTTGACACTGGTTTTTAATGGTCATAATTCCATGGAATAAAGAGCGACAGCATAATTTCGTTGCTATATGGTGGTAATTTCTTATCAATAGATGGAGTGACAGGAGAAATGCTGGTATCTGGCTGGTATATTGGGTTCGATTTTGAAAACGATTAATGTTTTGGAATTTCCATTGTGGGGTCAATGCACATTGCACATTAGGGTGGTTCTCAGCCTTTGTAAAAACTATTCTTGATGGGCCTTCACAAAAAAATATTCTTTAAAAATCCACGCCTATTTTAGGCCTTCACAAAAAATATTCTTTAAAAATCCATGCCTAGGAACAATATAGGCCTGGAAAATATTATTTAACCAGTGAGCGGAGTAGTATAGTTGGACGGGGTCGACCCTAAGATACCCTTCACCACTACCACGGAACTGCAACTTTCTGCGGATTTCTATTTCGAGCCTGGGTAATATTTCATTATAGGTGCACCCTGTTGACCGACTAGAGGTCAATATTCTGTACAACCCTTCTAATTACTTGTTCAGATTCCCTTCACCGTGTCTTATGTTGTGATGTTCGACTTTCAATTGTGGCCTATAGATCGACTAGTAAAACACAAAAAAAAATAAGTTTTTGGTCCACTTCATCCCAATATTATTATCTTATCATCATCGAAAATTATAGGCGTTGTCCTTGACCATACCTGGATCCTCATGGAAAATTTCAAAGCGATCAGGGCCCTCTAGTATGGTTATGGGTTACTAAATAATATATGAATACGTAAGCACCTGTAAATATTTCCGTGTAACTCCCATATCCAAGTACATACGACAATATAATTGGTATCAATTTAAAGGTCAACCACTCCTCCTGGATATACTATCGGGTCTATGACCTTTAGGAGTAAATATATACGCTGTAGGATAACAATTTTGTAATTTTTCACATAAAAGTCAGGGTCCATTTGGTCCGCTAAATATTGACCAATCCTTATCGAAACAGTCAAATCCTTTATTCCTTGGCCGATCCCCTTCTCCATGTAAAATTTCGCGATGTTTGGGCTAAAATTGCGGCCTCTAGAGCGACCTATATATTAACCGATCTTTACCAGAAACAATAGGAGTCTTCATTGGGCAGAATCCATCCCACATGCAAAATTTCGTTCATTCATAAATGTGGCCTGTATCGTGCTTACAAATTATAATGTACAGGCGGAAAGACGGACGGAAGGACACACATGCCTAGATCAACTCAGCTAGTCGAGATATGACGATCGCTATACTTATCGGTGGGTCTAGGACCAATATTTCGCGGCGTTACAAACTCTTGAGGCTACACAAAGCTATAATACCCTGACAACAAAGTTGTGTAGGGTATAAAAATCCACACCTTGCTGGGCCTTGGAAAAAAATGTTCTTTAAAAATCCACGCCTTGCTGGACCTTGGAAAGAATTTCCACGCCTCATATAGACCTTGGAAAATATTCTTAAAAAAATCCACGCCTCACATAGACCTTGGAAAAATATTCTTTAAAAAATCCACGCCTTGCTGCACCTTGAAAAAAATAATCTTAAAAAATCCACGGACCTTGGAAAAAATAATGTTTAAAAATCCACGTCTTGTTGGACCTTGGAAAAATATTCTTTAAAAATCCACGTTTTTTTTGGCATTGGAAAAATATTCTTTAAAAAATCCACGCCTTGTTTAGGCCTTGGAAAAAAAAAAATTTAAAAATCCACGCCTTGCTGCACCTTGAAAAAAATAATCTTAAAAAATCCACGGACCTTGGAAAAAATAATCTTTAAAAATCCACGTCTTGTTGGACCTTGGAAAAATATTCTTTAAAAATCCACGTTTTTTTTGGCATTGGAAAAATATTCTTTAAAATTCGATTTTTCCCACACTACTGCGCTTTCACAAATTTTGCTATTATACATTTTCTACCTGGACTACCACCTCGGTGGTGGTTGATGACAATTTTCCATAAGATAAAAAAATCTCACCAAGAAAAGAAATTGTTTCAAGGGGTTTCCATTGTTAAGTTTTAGCAGCTGTCTATTAATTTTTGGCAAAAATTAGTTTGCCAATTTTTTTCCTTATGTCAAAAGGAATTCTTAGAGGACATCTGTCGTTTTTTGTCGAGCAAAGAAATAAAATTGACTCAGGAAAAATATGTTTAGAAATGTAATTTATTTTATGGACGAAGGAAGGAAGTAGGAAAAGTGAGAAACAAATATTTTTCTTATTCCTCGTTTTATTTTATTTTTCTCCACAAAGAAAAAACTTCTTTAATGCCACATAATTCCCTACTTAATTTTCGCCCCCCAACCAATTAACTTCTGTTAATCTGATAAAGTCCAGCGAAATAATTAATTCATTTCATTAACGAAATAAAACAAACACCACAACAACAACAATCAATGAATATTAAATAGCAACAAACCATATAACAATTACAACTTCCAAGGTCACCAAAAAAAAAAAAAAAAAAACAAACACAAAAGAAAAAGGAATGAAAAAACGCCAAAGGACCAACCAACCGAATTGTAACCAAACCAGCCAACAAAAAAAACTTGTTTTCCCAAGTTCGAGTATCTCTTCGAAATGATATCCTTGATTGTGGCAGGCTAATTTTATTGTTTTCATTATAGCTGGTGTTGTTATTGTTGTTCTTGTTGTTGCTGTTGTTTTTATTTATCCTGTCTAATTATGTCCATTAAGTGCGTAATTAATGATGTTAACAAGTTGTTAATGTCGCCTGGTGGCCACCAACAAAGATTTACCCCGAAGAAGTCAGGACAACAGTTTTGTTTACTTTGAAGGGGAGAAAAAAGGGGTTAATCGCCATAACAATAATAATGAGGCAGTGGTAAGGGGAGGAGTGGGGGAATATTCGAATGTAAATAAGACATTATGAGAAGCATAATAATGATAATGATGACGACGAGAATGGTGATGACGATGACAACATGTCATCAGTAAGTAAGTGTGACGAAATTAATGCCTCCAGAAAAGTTATGGTAAACTTTCACATTTTGAGGGTTAAGGAGGGGAGAAGTTTTTTTGGAAAAGAAATCTGAATCAACTTCTTAAAGAGGAAATAAAGAATGATTGAAAAGAAAACATAAATCTGTTAGGATTGTGGTTAGTTCATTTAGATGTCAGAAGTTTTATGGGATTTAATTGAATTATGGGTTTGAATATTAATGAAGGAAGGGATTAATTGCTTCTCATTCAGGTGAAGGGGAAAAGAGGAAGAACAAATGTTCAAGGACCAGAACGAATAGATTTTTAAAAATATTTTTAAATGCCTACAAAAGCCCTGGATTTTTAAGGAATATTTTTTCCAAGGCCTAGCAAGGCGTGGATTTTTATACCCTTCAACACACTGTGGTACAGGGTATTATGTATTTGTGCATATCTTTGTAACAGGCAAAAATAATTGAGATAGACCCATGGTTCCTTTTGAGAATATGCAATTCACTTCACTTTCTAAGTCGATTTATGCATGTCCGTCTGTCCATGTTAAATTGTAAACAAAGTATATGTCGCATTTATGATCCAAATTGGATGAAATTTGGCGCAGCTCATTTGTGTGGCCCAAGGACGAACCCTATTGAAATTGGGAAAAATCGGTTCAGATTTAGATATAGCTCCCGTATATATCTTCGTCCGATTCAAGGTAAATGGTGTACCAAAGTCCCCATATGTATTTCGATATGCACAAAATTTGGCATAGCGTACTGAATTAAATCTACAATGATGTGTGCAAAGTTTCGTGAAAATCGATTCAGATTTAGATATAGCTCCCATATTTAGTTTCGGCCGATTTAAGGTAATTAGTCCACTAAAGTCCCTATATATCTTTCGAGATGCAGGAAATATGGCACAGCGTAACGAATAAAGTCTAGGATAATGTGTGTAAAGTTTCATGAAAATCGGTTCAGATTTAGATATAGCTCCCATATATATTTTCGTCCGATTTAAGGTAAATGGTGCACCAAAGTCCCTATATATCTTTCGATTTGTACGAAATTTGGTGTAGTGTACAGAATTAGGTCTAGAATGATGTGTGTGAAGTTTCGTGGAAATCGGTCCAGATTTAGATATAGCTCCAATATATATTTTCGTCCGATTTAAAGTAAATGGTTTACCAAAGTCCATATATATCTTTCGATTTGCACGAAATTTGGCATAGCGTACTGAATTATGTCTAGAATGATGTGTGCAAAGTTTCGTGAAAATCGGTTCAGATTTAGATATAGCTCCCATATATATTTTCATCCGATTTAAAGTAATTGGTGCATCAAAGACCCTATATTTCGATTTGCACGAAATTTGGCATAGCGTACTGAATAATGTCTATAATAATGTGTGTTAAGTTCAGATTTAGATAATGCTCTCATGTATATATATATATATATATATATATATATATATTCGTCCGATTTTAGGTAAATGGTGCACCAAAGTCCCTGGAAATCTTTTCATTTGCACAAATTTTGCGTACTGAATTACGTCTAGAATGATGTTGCTAAACTTCGTGAAAAAGATCCGTAGCTATGCCGATTGACACAATGTACTGAAGTAATATAAATTAGTCTCTGGCAAGTTTCCTTGAAATCGGTTCAAATATAGATATATAACAAACATGCTACGTCTGTTAGGATACATAATAGAATATACCCAAAGTCGGCCCAGTCCGACTTTACTACTTTCCTTACTGGTTAAAGAATACTTTCTGTGAAGGCCTAAAATAGGCGTGGATTTTTAAAGAATATTTTTTGTGAAGGCCAGTACCAGTAAAGCTAAAAATCTGAAATTTGGACGTAGGGTCACTGATGGAGTGTAGAAAAGATGTAGCAAAGAACTTTTTGGAAATTCGAACTATATCGGAAAAGTACTGAAATGTACTAAATTTGGTACAATTTCGTAGTATGTGAATGGATTGAGCTAAAAACTTGAAATTTAGAATGCAAATTAAGGTTGAGAATTAGGGTCGATATGAGGAGAGTTTGGAAAGCGTGTACTCATGTGTACGAAAAGTACTATATGGTACTATATTTGGTACAAATTTGATTTGGAGGTACAAATCGAGCAGGAATCCTGGAATTTGAAATTAAAATTACCGTCGGAGTGTAGGATTGGGATATGAACGTAGTTTTGAAAATTTGTTACTTATGTGTACGAAAAGTACTAAATCGTACTATAATCGGTACAGTTTGGAATTGGGTGATCCAATAGAGTGGGAACAATGAAATTAGGAGTCAGGATCGTAAACTGATTGGGGTCAGGATTCAGTTTACGAAAGTAATACTTATTGGTACTAAATTTGGTACAATTTGAATTTTAGGTGAACCAATAGAGCTAGAATCATGAAATTTGGAGCCAGGATCACTGTTGAGGTGTAAGATTGAGATATGTAGCAAGTTTTAGAAATTTGAACTAATGCGTACTAAATTTGGTACAATTTGAATTGTGAGTGAACCGATAGAGTTGGAAACCTGAAACTTGGATTTGGGATCACTGTGGTGGTGTAGGGTTGGGGTATGTAGGAAGTTTTAGAAATTTGTACTAAGTGTACTAAATTTGTGTACAATTTGAATTGTGGGTAAACCGATAGAGTTGGAATCCTCAAATTTTGATTTAGGTTCACTGTGGAGGTGTAGATTAGGGGTATGTAGGAAGTTTTGGAAATTCGTACTACTGTGTACTAAATTTGGTACCATTTTAATTGTGAGTGAAACGATATAGTTGGAAACCTGAAACTTGAATTTAGGATCAGTGTGGGGGGTAGGATTGGAGTATGTAGAATGTTTTGGAAATTGGTACTACTGTGTACTAAATTTGGTACAATTTGAATTGTGAGTGAACTGATAGAGTTTGAATCCTGAAAAATGGATTTAGGATCACTGTGGGGGTGTTGGTTTGGGTTAAGTTGGAAGTTTTTGAAATTCGTACTACTGTGTACTAAGTTTGGTACAATTTTTATTGTGGGTGAACCGATAGAGTTTGAATCCTGAAACATGGATTTTTGATCACTGTGGGGGTGTATGATTGGGGTATGTAGAAAGTTTTGGAAATTTGAACTAATGTGTACCAAATTTGGCACAATTGGAATTGTGGGTGAACCGGTAGCGTTTGAATCCTGAAACTTAGATTTTGGATCACTGTGGGGTGTTGGTTTGGGTTAAGTAGGAAATTTTGGAAATTCATACTACTGTGTACTAAATTTGGTACAATTTGAATTGTGGGTGAATTAATATAGTTGGAATCCTGAAACTTGGATTTAAAATCGCTGTCGGGGTGTAGGTTTTGGTTAAGTAGGAAGTTTTGGAAATTCTACTACAAAATTCGGTACAATTTCAAATGTGGGTGAATTAATAGAGTTGGAATCCTGAAATTTGAATTTGGAATCATTGGTTGAGGAGGGTACTTATGGAAATAATGTGTGCTAAATGGAAAATTTGGATTTGTGTGAACCTTAAGAGTTCGAATCATGAAATTTGGTACTAAATGCTACTCAAATTTAATTTATGGTCGATATTAATGTGTGGATCGTTTTTTCAGACATATGCAGCTTTATCTAAAAATAAAATATTATTTTAATATATTATTAAATATTTCCTACATTCGCGAACGAAGTTGCGGGCATATGCTAGTATTTAATATTTCTCTTTATTTTTCTTTTCCAAGAAAATTCCTCTCTCTCCCCTCCATCCCCCCTTAAATCTTCATCATGTTATGTTAAGTGATTATATTATGTTATACTCTTTGATTTAACTTCTTGCCTGTGAATTGTTGAGTTTGACTTTTAATTACATCCTTGGACGTGCTTCGGCACGACTTTTGTTTACAGAATTATGGTGACTTCCGGTACGGGCCTCCGTAAGGCGTGACACGTGTCCTTCGTTTTGTTTTCTCGGCTCACATATGCTGCTGGAACATATGTGTGTTAGTGGAATGGCCAATGGGGAGGGGGTAGTGTGGTATGTGAAACGAATTCACATGTGCTCATTTTCTTTTAATGTCCAATTGTTTCCTTGACTTCTATTGGCTTAGATGACGACGATGCTGATGCTGCGATTATGTCTCATAAAGGAAGCGTTACTTATTAATCCAATTCAATTATTAGGTGATCTTCTGAGGGGAGAATGCGGTTTGTTGGCAAGTTAATAATGAGAGGGAGAAAATTGGGGTAAGGAAAATTATGTGGTCATGTTTTCTGGGATTTTTGGGGGACTTTAATACAAATATTTGGTTGTGATATGGATACATAAAGGAGTGGGTGTAAGGGTTTATTTTGTTCTAGGCCTCCGGGGTCTTTATTGTGGTTTATGGTAAGGATGCAGTTGCTGTGAAAATTAAATATTATTTTTCTGGAATTTCGAAAATATTGGCAAGAATAATTATTTGAATTAAAGAATATTTTTTTTCCATTCCCCTTATATCCTTTCATGCGAATTTAATTCCCAAAAAACATACAATTCATGCGTAACGATCGATTTTTTTTTTTCGAAAAATCTCTTTAAATCACCACCCTTAATTTCCTTTCTTTTTTCAAAATCTCATATCAATAGGTTATGGTCGAATTTAGTCAAAAACATTTTCATTTAATGACTAAGCAATAGTTCAAAGTTCTCTAAAATACATTAGAGTGGGTCGATGTAAAATAAAAAATTATATTTCCGAAATTATATATTCTTATAAATTAAATTCGCAATTTCACGACCCTCACCAATATCCCATGAATATTCAACAACATCAGCCCTGTATTCATTGTTCGGCAAACGGCCCTTGGGGCAATCTCATTACAATGAATTGTTTGAACTTTATTTGAACTCCGTTCGGCCAAATCCAAAAAAGGGGATTATGTTTCAAAGTAAAAGACAACAACAACCAAAACCTGGGAAAGACAAAAAAACTATGATTTTGTTGCAACATTGTCGATTGTGGAATATTGTATCTGTACATACGTAGGGTGTGAGTAACCCTTCCTTTTCACTCATCCATCACGGAGACAGACAACAAATATATCAGCCATGCGACACAGCCACCACCACCAATCCACCTCATTTTTTGCAAATGCAATTTTTTCTAATTAATCTGAAAGGGTTCGCCTTTTGTCAATAAGTTTAGTTTCAGGATTATTGATTTATTTTTGTCTCTATCGTGTGTTTATTTTTTGCTCAGGGTTTGTTTCAATCATCAGGCGGCTTAAGGTACAGCTGTTTCAGTTTTGTATAAATTACCAATTTTCAATAGTTCACACCTGCGCAATTCCTCCAAAGGATAATTTAGAAAATATTTTTAAAAGACATTTCAAAACATATTTTTCCAAGTAGTATTTTAAAAAATCCACGTCTTGAGGTCATTTTTGGAACATATTCTATTTTTGGCCTTGGAAAAATATTCTTTGAAAATCCAGGACTATAATAGGTCATGGAAAAAAATTCTTTAAAAATCCACGCCTATTATGGTCCTTGAAAAAAAAAATTCTTTTAAAATCCACGCCTATTGTACCCTTAGAAAATATGCTTTAAAAATCCTCGCCTTTTGTATCCTTAGAAAAATTCACGCTTTTTGTTGGTCCTTGAAAAAACTATTCTTTAAAAATACATGCATTTTCTTGGGCCTTGGAAAAAATTTTTTTAAACATCAACGCCATGTTGGACATTGGAAAAAATATTTCTTAAAAATCCACACCTTGTTGGATTTTGAAAAAATGATTCTTTAAAAATCCACGCCTTTTTGAACCTTTGAAAAAATATTCTTTAAAAATCCACGCCTTGCTGGGCCTTGGAAAAAATATTCTTTAAAAATCCACGCCTTGCTGGGCCTTGGAAAAAATATTCTTTAAAAATCCACGCCTTGCTGGGCCTTGGAAAAAATATTCTTTAAAAATCCACGCCTTGCTGGGCCTTGGAAAAAATATTCTTTAAAAATCCACGCCTTGCTGGGCCTTGGAAAAAATATTCTTTAAAAATCCACGCCTTGCTGGGCCTTGGAAAAAATATTCTTTAAAAATCCACGCCTTGCTGGGCCTTGGAAAAAATATTCTTTAAAAATCCACGCCCTGCTGGGCCTTGGAAAAAATATTCTTTAAAAATCCACGCCTTGCTGGGCCTTGGAAAAATGATTCTTTAAAAATCCACGCCTTGAGGGCTAATTGGAAAAAATATTCTTTAAAAATCCACGCCTTGAGGGCTAATTGGAAAAAATATTCTTTAAAAATCCACGCCTTGAGGGCAAATTAGAAAATATTTTCTTTAAAAATCCTAGCCTTGACGGCTAATTGGAAAAAAATCTTTAAAAGCCACGCCTATTTTAGGTCCAAAAAAAAATTTCTTTAAAAATGCACGCCTTGTAAGGTCCTACAAGAAAAATAATATTCTTTAACCAGTGAGCGGAGCAGTATAGTCGGAAGGGGCCGACCATATGATACCCTACACAACTTCCACGAAAATCTAACATCCTATATGTGCGATTTGTCCTTTTGTGTTGTTGGTTTGAGTTGTTAGGATTGTGGCCTATAGATCGACTCGAACAAAAAACACAAAAAATTAAGTTTTCAGTCCACTTCATCCCAATATTGTTATCTGATCATCACCGAAAATTATAGGCGTTGTCCTGGCCGTACCTGGAACCTCATGGAACATTTCAAAGCGATCAGTGCTATATTTCCGCCCTCTAGTGTGGTAATGGTTACTAAATAATATATGAATACGTAAGCACCTGTAAATATGTAAGTGTATCTCCCGCACCCGAGTACATACGACAAATTGGGATCTATTTAAAGGTCAACCACTCCTCTTGGATATACTATCAACTTCTCGGGCCTATCACATTTCAGGGTAAATATATACGCCATAAAATTCAAATTTTGTCAGCTTTCCCACAAAGGTCAGGGTCGATTTGACCAGCTAAATATTGACCGATCTTTATCAAAACAGGCATTCTTACTCTTTGTTCCGATACCCTTCTCCTTGTAAAAATTCGCGGTGTTTGAGCCATAATTGCGGCCTTTGGAGCGATCAGAAAATCAGACAAAAATAAAGTTGTGTGTCCATTTCATCCCCTAAATATTAACCGATCTTTACCAGAATGGGCCAGAACCCATCCTACATGCAAAATTTCGTGAAGATTGGTCCATAACTGTTACAAATTATAATGGACAGACGGACGGACGGACACACGTGTCTAGATCGATTTATCTAGTCGAGGTATGACCATCAGTATACTTATAGGTAGGTCTAGGACCAATATTTGGCGGCGTTACAAACTCTTGGGGCTACACAAAGCTATAATACCCTGACAACATAGTTGTGTAGGGTATAAAAATCCACGCCTTGCTGTGTCTTGGAAAAAATATTCTTTAAAAATCCACCCCTATTTTTGGTCCTTGGAAAAAAATCACGCCTTTCTGGGCCTTGTTAAAAATATTCTTTAACCAGTGAACGGAGCAGTATAACCGGACGGTGCCGACCATATGACACCCTACACAACTGTCACGAAAATCTAACTTTCTGTGGTACTGCATTCTGAGCATGGAAAATATTTCGCGATATTTGCACCCTCTTGGCCGACTAGAGGTCATCAAATATTACTAATATTCAGTACAGCCCTTCTAATTACTTCTAATTACTTGTGCAGATTCCCTACACCGTGGATTGTGTTGTGAAACACAAAAATAAGTCTTCGGACGGACACACATGTCCAGGTCGACTCAGCTAGTCAAGATATAACGATATGAGCAATATTTCGCGGCGTTAAAAACCTCCAAACTCTTGGGGCTGCACAAAGTTATAATACCCTGACAACATAGTAGTGTAGGGTATAAAAATCCACCCCTATTTTGGTCCCTGGAAAAAAATATATTTTCTTCGAAAATCTACATATATTTTGATCCTTCGAAAATTTTTTATGTGGCCCTTATAAAAATCCACCCTTGAGGTCCTTGGAATAATATTATTTAAAAACCAGTAAGGAAAGTAGTAAAGTCGGACTGGGCCGACTATATGATACCCTTCACCCTTTGGGTATATTCTACATATGTATCCTAATAGACGACGCGTTTTTGTTATATATCTATATCTGAACCGATTTCAGGGAAACTTGCCAGAGACTAATTTATAATACATCAGTACGTTGTGTCAATCGGCCTAGCTATAGATCTTTTCACGAAGCTTAGCAACGTCATTCTAGACTTAATTCAGTAGCCTATACCAAAATTCGTGCAAATCGAAAGATATATAGGGTCTTTGGTGCACCAATTACCTTAAATCGGATGAAAATATATATGGGAGCTATATCTAAATCTGAACCGATTTTCACGAAATTTGGCAGACATCATTCTCGATTTTATTCATTACTCTGTGCCAAATTTCGTGCAAATCAAAAGATTTCCAGGGACTTTAGTGGACTATTTACCTAAAATCGGGCGAAGCTATATATGGGAGCTATATCTAAATCTGAACCGATTTTCACGAAACTTTGCACACATCAATCTAGACTTAATTTAGTACGCTGGGCCAAATTTCGTCCAAATCGAAAGATATATAGGGACTTTGGTACACAATTTACCTTAAATCGGACGAAAATATATATGGGAGCTATATCTAAATCTGACCCGATTTTTCCCAATTTCAATAGGGTTCATCCTTGGTCCAAAAAAATGCGCTGTGCCAAATTTCATCCAATTCGGATCATATATGCGACCTGTACTTTGTTTACAATTTAACATGGACAGACGGACAGATGGACGGACAGGCGGACGGACGGACATGCATAAATCGACTCAGACAGTGATTCTATGCATATTCTCCAACGGAACCATGGGTCTATCTCGATTATTTTTGCTGTTACAAACATATGCACAAAAACATAATACCCTGTACCACAGTGTGGTGAAGGGTATAAAAATCCACGACATATTATAGGCCTTTTTTTGGTCTTTAAAAAATATTCTTTAAAAATCCAGGCCTATTGTGGACCTTGAAAAGATATTCTTTAAAAACCTACGCCGATTTTAAGCCTTGGAAAAATGTTCTTTAAAAATTCAGGAATAAAGAAATATTATTTCATAAACCCCTACTATTCTAGACCCTTCAGCCCTTTTGGTCTTTGAAAAAATATTCTTTAAAAATCCACTCCTTCGTCGTCTATGAAAAAAATATCTTTTAAAATCCCATCTTATAATCCTGGATATTATTGGAAAATTTATTTTTTAAATACCAAAACTGTTGCTCAGATTTCCTTCAAATATCCTTTTGAATAAAACATCCTTTAACTGTCCTTTCATAATGGGTGTCAATTATTTGCCGCTTTGTTTTAATTTTTTTTATGAAAACAATCAACATTTCCTGGTAATCCTTCATGGTAATTTTCACACTTCTTCTACAACTCCTTTCGAAAAAAAATCCTTTAATGATAACCAAAATGCCCAAAGGGCTCATTATGGTCGGTGTATATTCTCAAAATAAGCAACGACAACAACAACACCAACCGAAAACAATAAGCCTTTTATAATTTCAATTTATTTATTATTTAAATGCTGTACAAATACCCCTTTCTCGAAAAAATTTCACGCCTTTTATGTTGTGTTGACCAAGAGCCCTGATCCTTTTTTTTGTTCATTTCACTGTAGAACATTCCAAGGATTGCTCCTTTAATGTGATTGTTAATTATTTGCATAGTTCGTTACTGTTCGGTAGTTGGGTGATGAAACAATGAAACAGGGATGAATGAGTTCGTGAGTACATTATTTAGATATTATCATGACTGGTCATGTTATGTCCTTTTTAAAACCTTCCGCCTTAATCCTTATAAGCTGGACATTAGTGGTTGATTTTGTTCGACTCGACTTTTTTTTTTGATTTACTTTTGGTTGAATTTCAAAATGTTAACAGGATTCGGGTCGGCATATCCCCTGTTGATTCATATCCTTTGTGAGTTCGTGAGGCGTTGTATGTGTGTGTGTGTGACTCTGTGTGTTTGTAATTAGCTTAATGTTGGCTGGTTGGCCTCTTGCAATTAACATATTTTATTACAATAATTCTTTTTGGGCCCAGCATTCCATCCATCCATCCATCCGACCAGTAGTTGGGAATTCATGCCTAAAGTTATTCCTTTAATTGCAAACTATTGTCCTCAGCCAAAAAGAGGAAGAAATTCTATCGATTCAATACCCTCAGGGAGATCAAAGTCGTTGTTCGGTCTATTGCATCCTCTTGGCATTCGGATTCATTAGCCCTTGATGAAAAGATCCAAATTAATGATAAGAAATGTGGCAGGTCTCCCCATCCCCCTCTCTTTCCGCTCTCTCCACCACTCTCTTAGATTGCTAGTTGCCTTCTTTATTTGCTTCATTAGAATATTCCTCATTCATTAATGCCATTCATTCGCTCATTGATGTGGTGTTTCCATATTTGTTTCGTTTTTATTGTTGTTGCTGTTGTTGCAGTTCCATATTACCACTGATGAAATACAAGCAATTCATTTGTGTCAATTCCATATGGAATACACGGTGCTCATCAACCTATGACACATGTCATAACAAACTTCTACTGGTGTGTGTTTGTGTGCTAATCATAAAAATGTAATATTGCACCTTCGATGAGGGAACAAAGGGCGGATGTTGATGTTGTGTCGGGGAAAGGTGAAGGTACGTTGGAAAACTAAAGGGAAGTTATTTCGAAAAAGTTTTTCCAAACTATAGAAGACAAGGAGGATATCAGGATCAGGAGAATTAACTTTTAAATAATATTATCCCAAGAACCTCAAGGCTTGATTTTTATAAGGATTACAAGAAAAGGTTTTCAAAGGATCAAAATAGCGTGGATTTTTAAAAAATATATTTCCAAGGTTCAGCAAGGCGTGGATTCTTAAAGAATATATTTTGGATTTTTAAGATTTTTTTCCAAGGCTCAGACGTGGATTTTTAAAGAATATTGTTTTTTAGGCCTAGCAAGGCGTGGATTTTTAAAGAATATTTTTTCCAAGGCCGAGCAAGGCGTGGATTTTTAAAGGATAATTTTTCCAAGGCCCAGCAAGGGGTGGATTTTTAAAAAAAGGAATATTTTTCCAAGGCTCAGACGTGAATTTTTACAGAATTTTTTTCTTAGGCCTAGCTAGACGTGGATTTTTAAGGAATATTTTTTCCAAGTATATAAAGTATATATTCTAGATCAGGGTAAAATTCTAAGACGATATAGCCATGTCCGTCCGTCCGTCTGTACGTCCGTCCGTCTGTTGTAATCACGCTATCTTCTGAAGGAATTGAGATAGGGTGCTGAAATATTGCATAGGGTTGTCTTTTGTCAGCAGGCAGGTCAAATTCGAAGATGGGATATATCGGTCCACTTTTAGGCATAGCTCCCATATAAGGGTACCCGCCAAATGTCGGTATTTTGGGGTTCTTGAGCGCGTTTTTCAGCCGAATTCGCTGAAATTTGGTACATTGGGTTCATATTGGATACTAAATGTCTCCACAAAAAATTATAAGTATAGGTCCATATTTTCTGGTAGCCCCCATGGTATAATGGTACCTCCTAATTTTCAGTATTTTGGGAGTTTTGGTCGTATTTTTCCACCGAATTGGCTGTAATTTATTATTTTGAGTTCTTAATAGGTACCAAATCTCTCTACAAAAAATTATGTATATAGGTCAATTTTTTCGGGTAGCCCCCATATAAGGGTACCCCCCAATTTTCGGTATTTTGGGGTTCTTGAGCGCGTTTTTCAACCGAATTTGCTGCATTTTGATATTTTGTAGTCGTATATGGTAACAAATCTCTTTACCAAAAATTATTAATATTCGCCCCCTTTTTGGGGTAGTCCCCATATAACCCCCTTTTTATATTAAAATTGTTATCTGATTTGTTCCGCGTTTGGACTTTGGTTATAAGACTCTATTATAATGATTTCACCTGCGGAGGATAGCGAGATAAAAAATTAGAACGTAAGGTTCGATAATGAACTATAGCCGCATTTAGACCTAGCCCCTGTGTGAAGGTTTCAGAAGGAGTGGACCGATATTCCCCATCTTCGAATTTGAATTATCAATTAAAAATTTCTGAAATTTGTATTATGGTTTACATTATGGTTTATATAATCCGTTTTTAGACATGTCGGTATAGGTTCACTTTTTGGTATGTTCCATATATTTTCATTTCTAGTACCAGTCAGTATATCTATGGTGGAGGGTATCCAAAATTCGGCCCGGCCGAACTTAACGCTTTTTCACTTGTTAAAGAATATTTTTTCTAAGACTTATCATTTCAGGGGAAGGACCAACATATAAAAAAAAACATTTTAAGCACCCTGTATTTAATTAAATACTAACATCCCTCCTGATTTCTGATATGGTTTATGAAAATAGAAAAATATTTTAATTAACATCCTTTTCATAAATTTCCTATGAAAATCCTGCCACGTTCCACATTCGGTCTCCTAAAAATCCCATAAAACTATCTCAAACATTAATGAACTATGAAATATAACAATTCTTTTCCCTCATTCAACAATATAAAAATTAGTTCCCTTTCCCAACATCGAAAAAAAATTATGGATATGCTCTTATTATCCTTTGTAACAAGGATATGTATGAATCTCCGGTACATAATTAATATGCATTCCTTCATTTACATAAAATTCCAATTATAATACGAATTTTATTACGTTTTATGTTTTCATGGTTTGTGAAACCGATGGTTCGATGGAAGGGCGAATTGGGCAGACAGCCAGACAACCAGACAATCGAAACGAACGGCGACCTTTTATTTCAACACTTTATCAGTTGCCGTATTTCCTCACAATCTCACCCGGCTGCTTGTTAATCGTCATAATGCCACTCTCCTCGTGTCGTGTCCTTCCTCACCATTTGTTAACAGAAAATAGTTTTGGCGTCCGCCAGCCATGATTTTGTCTTGTGCCAGTGGTTTCATTAAGAAAAAAAGGTTTCTTTCTTTCATTTCGATTCCGATTTGTATATCACATTTCGATTGGTATTTCTTCAATTTGAGAATGTATGGATGGGTGTATGTATGTAAATTTGTATGTACTTAAATTGTTGCCCCTTACTTTTTCATTTGCTCAAGGTTGAGTTGCAACAAATTTCATTACTTACCACTTTATTGGCGAGGGGTAGGGGGGGAAACTTTGGAATAATTTTCCCTTTCATCTTTTGCCGTATTTAGAATAATTGATTTTTCATAGAGGTTTCTTTCGTTTTCGTTTTGATTTTAATTTCCATCGATTTATTGGCGAGGAAGTAATGAATACCAAAGTGGTTGTAATTGAGAACTAAGAATATTCAGAGGATATTAATTCAAGAGGATATTCTTTATTATGAAACTATATTTAAGGACAAATATTAATTTAAAACCAGTGAGTGGAGCAGTATAGTCAGTCGGCGAAGACCATATGATACCCTACACAACTATCGCGAAAATCTAACATTCTGCGGTTCTATATTCTGAGCCTGGGCAATATATGCATTCTCTTGACAGACTAGAAGTCAACAAATATTACTAACATTCAGTACAGATTCCCTTCACCGTGGATTCTATTATGATGTTCGGCTTTCAACTGTGGCCTATAGATCGACTCGAAAAAACCACATAAAATTAAGTCTTCGGTCCACTTCATCCCAATATTATTATCTGATCATTATCGAAAATTATAGGCTTTATCCTTGACCATACCTGGATCCTCATGGAAAATTTCAAAGAAATCAGGGCTACATTTCCGCCCTCTAGTATGGTAATGGGTTACTAAATAATATCTGAATACGGAAGCACCTGTAAATATTTATGTGTAACTCCCACATCCGAGTACATACGACAACCAGTCCAGGCCAACCAGTCCTCGTGGATATACTATAAACTTCTCGGAAATATATCCTTTAGGGGTAAATATATACGCTATAGAATACAAATTTTGTAATTTTTCACACATTTGACCCGCTAAATACTGACCGATCTCTATAAAAACAGGCATGCTTATTATTGAAAATCAGACAAAAATAAAGTTTTGGGTCCATTTCCTCTAAATATTAACCGATCTTTACGAAAAACAATAGGGGTCTTCATTGGCCAGAGCCCATTCTACATGCAAGATTCGTGAAGATTGGTCCATAAATTTGGTCTGTATCGTATTTACAAATTATAATCAGTAAGGAAAGTAGTAAAGTCAGACTGGGCCGACTATATGATACCCTTCACTACTTTGGGTATATTATACATATGCGTCCTTAAAATTACTTGTCAATGTTCCCACTAAGTAACACACTCATGCCTTTCTGCAACCTATGCTAAATTTAATTTCATTCGGGCAGATTTTAAGTCGTCTGCGTACTATGGGACAAATTTAGAGAAAACATTTTCAACAAAACCCAATAACGTCATTCAAGTCTCAATTTGGTACGTTGTGCAAACTTTCGTGTTAATCGGACAAACATTAGGAGTTTGGTGCACCATTTATGTAAAATCGGACTTAAATATATATAAGAGCTGTATCTAAATCTGAACCGATTTTCACAAAATTTAGCAAACATCATTCTAGGCTTATTTCAGTATGCTCTGCCAAATTTCTTGCAAATCCAAAGATATTTAGGGACTCTGTTGCACCATTTACTTAAAATCGGACGAAGATATATAGGGGAGATAAATCTAAATCTGAACCGATTTTCACGAAACTTAACACACATCATTGTAGACCTTATTCATTATGCTGTGCCAAATTTTATTAAAAAATCCACGCCTATTCTATGAATGGACACGCCTTATCAGGACATTGAAAAAATATTATTAAAAGATCCACGCTTATTCTATGGATGAACACGGCTTATCAGGACCTTAACAAAATATTATTAAAAGATCCACGCCTATTCTATGGCAGGTCACGCCTTATCAGGACATTGAAAAAATATTATTAAAAAATCCACGCTATCAGGACATCGAAAAAATATTTTTAAAAAATTTACCCCTAGATTTAATTCAGTACGCTATGCCAAATTTCCTAAAAATCGATGAACATATCTAAATTTGAACCGAATTTTGAACCAATATTAATCGGGTTCGTCCTTGTGCCAAATAAATGAGCTGTGACAAATTTCATCCAATTCGAATCAAAAATGCGACCTGTACTTTGTTCACAATTTAACATGGACAGACGGACGGACGGACATGCATAAATGCCTATTATAGGCCTTGGGAAAAATATTCTTTTCTATGGCTTGAAAAAAATATTCTTTAAATCTCCACGCCTATTCTATGGTTTGAAAAATATTTTTAAAAGATCCACTCCTATTCTATGGATGGCCACGCCTTATCAGGACATTGAAAAAATATTATTAAAAAACCCACGCCTATTATATGGATGGACACGCCTTATCAGGACATTGAAAAAATATTATTAAAAGATCCGCGCTTATTCTATGGATGGACACGCCTTATCAGGACATTGAAAACATATTATTATTAAAAAAACCCACGCCTATTCTATGGCAGGGCACGCTTTATCAGGACACTGAAAAAATATTCCTTAAAAATCCACGTCTATTCTATGGATGGATACGCCTTATCAGGACATTGAAAAAATATTATTAAAAGATCCACGCCTATTCTATGGATGGACACGCCTTATCAGGATATTGAAAAAATGTTATTAAAAACCCCACGCCTATTCTTTGGCAGGGCAAGCTTTATCAGGACATTGAAAAATATTATTAAAAAATCCACGCCTATTCTATGGATGGACACGCCTTATCAGGACATTGAAAACATATTATAAAAAGCCACGCCTATTCTATGGCAGGTCACGCCTTATCAGGACATTGAAAAAATATTCTTTAAAAAAATTCACACCTATTCTATGGATGGACACGCCTTATCAGGACATTGAAAAAATGTTTTTAAAAAGTTTACCTCTCGTTTTGACCTTGAAAAATATTTTTAAAAAATCCAGGCCCCATTTAGACCCCCAATTTTTTTTAATCCACGCATAATCTATGGCTTGAAAACAAAGATTTAAAAAATCCAGAACTCATTTAGACCCTGAAAAAATATGTTTTTGAAAACCACGCCTTATCTGTGGCTTTTTAAACAATTCCCGACTTTTTATACCATTCACCACTCTGTGGTAAAGGGTATTATGTCTTTGTGCATATGTTTGTAACAGGCAAAAGGAAACGAGATAGACACATGGTTCCTTTTGAGAATATGCATAGAATCACTTTCTAAGTCGATTTATGCATGTCCGTCCGCCCGTCCGTCTGTCCATGTTAAATTGTAAACAAAGTACAGGTCGCATTTATGATCCGAATTGGATGAAATTTGGCACAGGTCACTTATTCGGCCCAAGGACGAACCCTATTGAAATTGGGAAAAAATCGGTTCAGATTTAGATATAGCTCCCATATATATTTAACCGATTTAATGTAAACGGTCCCTATATATCTTTCGATTTCCACGAAATTTGGCACAGAGTACTGAATTAGGTTCAGAATGATGTGTGCCAAGTTTCGAGAAAATCGGTTCGGATTTAGATATAGCTCCCATATATATTTTCGTCCGATTTAAGGTAAATGGTGTACCAAAGTCCCTATATATCTCTCGATTTGCACGAAATTTGGCACAGCGTAACGAATTAGATCTAGAATTATGTGTGTTAAGTTTCCTGAAAATCGGTTCAGATTTAGATATATCTCCCATATATATTTTCGTCCGATTTAAGGTAAATGGTGTACCGAAGTCCCTATATATCTTTCGATTTGCAAGAAATTTGACACAGAGTAATGAATGAAGCCTAGAACGATGTGTGTAAAGTTTCCTGAAAATCGGTTCAGATTTGGATATAGCTCCCATATATATTTTTGTCCGATTTAATGTAAATGGTGCACCAAATTCCCTGTATATCTGCCGATTTGCCCAAATTTGGCACAGTGTAATTAATTAGGCCTAGAATGATGCGTGTTAAGTTTTCTGAGAATCGGTTCAGATTTAGATATAGCTCCCACATATATTTTCGTCCGATTTAAGGTAAATGGTGTACCGAAGTCCCTATATATCTTTCGATTTGCAAGAAATTTGACACAGAGTAATGAATTAAGCCTAGAATGATGTGTGTAAAGTTTCCTGAAAATCGGTTCAGATTTGGATATAGCTCCCATATATATTTTCGTCCGATTTAATGTAAATGGTGCACCAAATTCCCTGTATATCTGCCGATTTGCCCAAATTTGGCACAGTGTAATTAATTAGGCCTAGAATGATGTGTGTTAAGTTTCCTGAAAATCGGTTCAGATTTAGATAAAGCTTCCATCTATATTTTCGTCCGATTTAATGTAAATGGTGCACCAAATTCCCTGTATATCTGCCGATTTGCCCAAATTTGGCACAGTGTAATTAATTAGGCCTAGAATGATGCGTGTTAAGTTTCCTGAGAATCGGTTCAGATTTAATTATAGCTTCTATATCTGACCAAATGAAAAATTTAGTATCGGCTGCAGAATGACATGTTTATGGATCCAATTTAATTTTACTGGTCCTTTAAAAATGCGACGTCTGTTAGGATTCATCTGTTGAACATACCTAAAGTGGTGAAGGGTATCATATAGTCGGCCCCGTCCGACTTTACTACTTTCCTTACTGGTTTAGTCCTTGAAAAATATTTTTAAAAAATCCATGCCTTATTTTTTCTTTTCCTAGAAAATAATATGTTTACATATTTTAAGAACAACTGTCCTTTTTTTCCTCCGATTTCACTTTCCCGTTTTTTGTTTAATTGCCACATTTCCATTTGTTCGCATTTGAGTTGATTTTCCGTTTGTTGTTATTGTTTTTACACTTTGACATATAACACCGTCGATTAATTTGAAATTCAGGGATAACAAAAGGCCGTACCGGACATCTCCCACCAAACAAATAGCAGACATCTGTCGCAGTTTCGATTTCCTCGATTCTCAGTTTGTTTTTTTTTTTTGCAGAACAGGAACCAAAGACGTTATTCTTTTTAAGGTTTGTTTGTTATGCTTTGGCTACTGACTAAATTTTATATTATATTCGTTCCCCTCCACCACCCTGCACCCTGCTTCTGTTGCTCTGTAAGAAATTTATGACTGACTTAGGACAATGCCTACTCATGCCGATATTCTTTTTAGGGCTTTCGAAGGAACAGCGACGGGTGGTTTCACCAAGAACAACGTGGTAGAAAGAAACGCCAGACTTTCCACTTATAACCGAAATATTGACAATTTTTTTGTTGTTAGATTTGGCGGCGACGTCAGTTGCCGTTTTTTTTTCTATTTTTCATCCATATGAAGTACCTGAGAGTGTGTGTGGTTTATATTTTTTTTTTTGTTACCCTCATCATGTGGGGGTTGAAATCGAGTGTGAGGGTAACTCGGAAAAAAAATTTGCGTGTTTTTTTTTTCTTTCTATGTAGCGTGGCGGCTGCTCTTGAAAATATTTTTTTTATTTGAAACGAACATCGTCTGCCGTTTTGTATTCAAAATACTGAAATGAAGCAAAAAAAATTTTGCAGTCATCCTGTGAGGACTCTAAAAAACATCGATACACATTTTTTTGAAGAATTTCTGCTCATATAAGGGATGATTTAGGTTTTCCGTTTTTAGATTTCCTTCTTTTTTTAGGTTGAATGGATGGTTGGAGTTCGATTTTTTGTTTGCTGTTCAATGAATGGGACCTTTTCCAATATCAAATCGATTTTCAATGCCGTCGAACAAGGATTTTCTTGGTTAGGGTTGTTTCGGGTTGATTGTTTTAAATAAAATTACAAATTGTTTCATTTCAGTTTGTGTTCCGAAAAAAAAAATAGATTTAGGCGGGCAGAACGAAGTAAGGAACACCCTTCAATTTTTAAATTAATAAAAATCGAGATTTTTCAAGGCATAGAACAGGCGAGGATTGTTATACCCTACACAACTATGTTTATTATTAATATTCGGAAAATATGTCATTGTAAGCAAGAGGTGCTGTTGAACTCTAATCGGACAAGAGATTGCAAATATCAAGAAATATTGCCCAGGTTCGGAATAAAAATCCGTTGAAAGAGTTACGTGGTAGAGCGGAGCAGTATAGTCGGACGGGGCCGACGATACCCTACCGCCCCGTCCGACTATACTCCTCCGCTTACTGGTTTAAAAATATTTTTTCAAGGCATAGAATAGGCGATGATTTTTATACCCTACACAACTATGTTGTCAGGGTATTATAGCTTTGTGCAGCCCCAAGAGTTTGTAAGGCCGCGAAATATTCGTCCTAGACCCACCTTTAAGTATACCGATCGTCATATCTTGACTAGCTGAGTCGATCTAGACACGTGTGTCCGTCCATTCGTCTGTCCATTATAATTTGTAAACACGATACAGGCCACAGTTATGGACCAATCTTCACGAAATTTTGAACGTAGGATGGGTTCTGGCCAATGAAGACCCATATTGTTTTTGGTAAAGATCGGTTAATATTTAGAGGATGAAATATTGATCCTAGAACCACTTTTAAGTATACCGATCGTCATATCTCGACTAGCTGAGTCGATCTAGACATGTGTGTCCGTCCGTCTGTCCATTATAATTTTTAAATGCGATACAGGCCACAGTTATGGACCAATCTTCACGAAATTTTGCATTTAGGATGGGTTCTGGCCAATGAAGACCCCTATTGTTTTTGGTAAAGATCGGTTAATATTTATACCCTACACAACTATGTTGTCAGGGTATTATAGCTTCGTGCAGCCCCAAGAGTTTGTAACGCCGCGAAATATTGGTCCTAGACCCACCTTTAAGTATACCGATCATCATATCTCGACTAGCTGAGTCGAACTAGACATGTGTGTCCATCCGTCCGTCGGTCCGTCTGTCCATTATAATTTGTAAATACGATACAGGCCACATTTATGATCCAATCTTCACGAAATTTTGCATGTAGGATGGGTTCTGGCCATTGAAGCCCCCTATTGTTTTTGGTAAAGATCAGTTAATATATAGGGGATGAAATGGACCAAATACTAAATTTTTGTAGGTTTTTCTGGTCGCGTCGTCTCAATTATGACCAAAACATCGCAAATTTTTACATGGAGAAGGGGATCGGGCCAAAAAATAAGCGTAACATTTTTGATAAACAACGGTCAATATTTAGCGGGTCAAATGGACCCTGACTTTTGTGTGAAAAATTTGTGTGAAAATTTGTATTCTATGGCGTATATATTTACCTCTGAAGGACATAGACCCAAGAAGTTGACAATATATCCAAGAGAAGTAGTTGACCTTCAAATTGATACCAATTACATTGTCCTCGTGTACTCGGATGTGTGAGTTACACTTAAATATTTACAGGTGTTTACGTACTCAGATATTATTTGGTAACCCATTACCACCCTAGAGGGCGAAAATATAGCGCTGATCGCTTCAAATTTTCTATGAGGTTCCAGTTATTGTCGGAGATTAACACATAATAATATTGGGATAAAGTGGACCGAAAACGTAATTTTTTATGTTTTTTTTTTCGAGTCTATCTATAAGCCACAATTGAAAGCCGAATATAACAACACAACCCATGGTGAAGGTCAAGAGAGTGCAAATATTGCCCAAGATCAGAATATAGAACCACACAAAGTTAGATTTTCGTGGAAGTTGTGTAGGGTATCATATGGTCGGAACCGTCCGACTATACTTCTCCGCTCACTGGTTTAAAACTATTTTTTCAAGGCAGGCTTGGATTTTTATAGCCTTCACCACACTGTGGTACAGGGTATTATGTCTTTGTGCATATGTTTGTAACAGGCAAAATGAAACGAGATAGACACATGATTCCTTTAGAGAATATGCATAGAATCACTTTCTGAGTCGATTTATGCATGTCCGTCCGTCCATCCGTCTGTAGATGTTAAATTGTAAACAAAGTAGTGGTCGCATTTATGATCCGAATTGGATGAAATTTGGCACAAGTCACTTATTTGGTCCAAGGACGACCAAAATTCAAGAAAATCGGTTCAGATTTTGATATAGCTTCCATGTATATTTTCGGTCGATTTTATGTAAATGATGCACCAAAGTTCTTATATATCTTTCGATTTGCACGAAATTTGGCATAGGGTACTGAATTAGGTCCAGAATGATGTGTGCTAAGTTTCATGAAAATCAGTTCAGATTTAGATATAGCTCCCGATTTAAGGTAAATGGTGTACCAAAGTCCTTATATATCTTTCGATGTGCACGAAATTTGGTATGTAGTACTGTATTAGGTCCCGAATAACGTGTGCCAAGTTTCGAGAAAATCGGTTCAGATTTTGATATAGCTCCCATATATAGTTTTGTCCGATTTTATTTAAATGGTGCACCAAAGTCCTTATATATCTTACGATTTGCACGAAATTTGGCATAGCGTACTGAATTAGGTCCGGAATGATGTGTGCTAAGTTTCGTGAAAATCGGTTCAGATTTAGATTTAGCTCCCATATATAGTTTCGCCCGATTTTAGGTAATTTGTGCACCAAAATCTCTGAAAATCATTCGATTTGCACGAAATTTTTCATAGCGTACCGAATTAAGTCTAGAATGACGTGTGCTAAGCTTCGTGAAAAGGTCCATAGCTAGGCCGATTGACACAACGTACTGATGTAATATAAATTAGTCTCTGGCAAGTTTCCCTGAAATAGGTTCAGATATAGATGTATAACAAAACCGCGACGTCTGTTAGGATACATATGTAGAATATACTCAAATTGGTGAAGGGTATCATAAAGTCGGCCTAGTCCGACTTTACTACTTTCCCTACTGGTTTGAAAATATTTTTCAAGGATCTACAATAGGCGTGAAATTTTAAAATATTTTTTTCATAGGCGTAGATTTTTAAAATATTTTTTCAAGGTCTGTCTATGGATTTTTTTTTAAATTTTTCAAGGTCTTACAAAAGGCGTGGATTTTTTAAAATATTTTTTTTCAAGGTCCTACAATAGACGTGGATTATAAAAAAAAATTTTCAAGGTCCATAAATAGGATTTTTTTAAATATTTTTTCAAGGTCCTACAATAGGCGTGGATTTTTAAAATATTTTTTTCAAGGATCTACAATAGGCGTGGAGTTTTTTAAATTTTTTTTCAATGACCTGCAATAGACGTGGATTTGTAAAATATTTTTTCAAGGTCCTACCATAGGCGTGGATTTTTAAAATATTTTTTCAAGGTCCATAAATAGGCGTGGATTTTTAAAATATTTTTTCAAGGTCCTACAATAGGCTTGGATTATTAAAATATTTTTTGCAAGGGCCTACAATAGGCGTGGATTTTTAAAATATTTTTGAAGGTCCTAAAATAGGCGTGGATTTTTAAAATATTTTTTCAAAAACCTACAATAGGCTTGGGTTTGTAAAATATTTTTTTCAAGGTCCACAAATAGGCTTTTTTTAAATATTTTTTCAAGGTCCTACAATAGGCGTGGATTTTTAAAATATTTTTTTAAGGTCCTACAATAGACGTGGATTTTGAAAATATTTTTTCAAGGTCCTACAATAGACGTGGATTTTGAAAATATTTTTTCAATGTCCTACAATAGGCGTGGATTTTTAAAATATTTTTTTAAGGTCCTACAAAAGGCGTGGATTTTTAAAATATTTTTTAAGGTCCTACAAAAGGCGTGGATTTTTAAAATATTTTTTTAAGGTCCTACAAAAGGCGTGGATTTTTAAAATATTTTTTTAAGGTCCTACAAAAGGCGTGGATTTTTAAAATATTTTTTTCATAGGCGTGGATTTTTAAAATATTTTTTTCATAGGCGTGGATTTTTAAAATATTTTTTTCATAGGCGTGGATTTTTAAAATATTTTTTTCATAGGCGTGGATTTTTAAAATATTTTTTTCATAGGCGTGGATTTTTAAAATATTTTTTTCATAGGCGTGGATTTTTAAAATATTTTTTTCATAGGCGTGGATTTTTAAAATATTTTTTTCATAGGCGTGGATTTTTAAAATATTTTTTTCATAGGCGTGGATTTTTAAAATATACTTTTTTAAAAGCCCTTCAATAGGCGTGGATTTTTAAAAGATTTTTTCAATGTCCAGCAATAGGGTTTTTAAAATATTTTTTTCGAGGTCTTACAATAGGCGTGGATTTTTAAAATATTTTTTTTAAAAGCCCTTCAATAGGCGTGGATTTTTAAAAGATTTTTTCAATGTCCAGCAATAATTTTTTTAAAATATTTTTTTCGTGGATTTTTAAAATATTTTTTTTTTAACATAGGCGTGGATTATTAAAATATTTTTTTCATAGGCGTGGATTTTTTAAATAATTTTTTTCATAGGCGTGGATTTTTTAAAATAGGCGTGGATTTTTTTCATAGGCGTGGATTTTTTAAATAATTTTTTTTTCAATAGGCGTGGATTTTTTAAATATTTTTTTCTATAGGCGTGGATTTTTTAAATAATTTTTTTTCATAGGCGTGGATTTTTTAAATAATTTTTTTCATAGGCGTGGATTTTTTAAATAATTTTTTTCATAGGCGTGGATTTTTTAAATACTTTTTTTCATAGGCGTGGATTTTTTAAATAATTTTTTTCATTGTCGTGGATTTTTTAAATAATTTTTTTCATAGGCGTGGATTTTTTAAATAATTTTTTTCATAGGCGTGGATTTTTTAAATAATTTTTTTCATAGGCGTGGATTTTTTAAATAATTTTTTTCATAGGCGTGGATTTTTTAAATAATTTTTTTCATAGGCGTGGATTTTTTTAATTAATTTCTTTCATAGGCGTGGATTTTTTTAATTAATTTCTTTCATAGGCGTGGATTTTTTTAATTAATTTCTTTCATAGGCGTGGATTTTTTTCATAGGCGTGGATTTTTTAAATAATTTTTTTCATAGGCGTGGATTTTTTAAATAATTTTTTTTCATAGGCGTGGATTTTTTAAATAATTTTTTTCATAGGCGTGGATTTTTTAAATAATTTTTTTCATAGGCGTGGATTTTTTAAATAATTTTTTTCATAGGCGTGGATTTTTTAAATAATTTTTTTCATAGGCGTGGATTTTTTAAATAATTTTTTTCATAGGCGTGGCGCTTTGATTTTTTAAATAATTTTTTTCATAGGCGTGGATTTTTTAAATAATTTTTTTCATAGGCGTGGATTTTTTAAATAATTTTTTTCATAGGCGTGGATTTTTTAAATAATTTTTTTCATAGGCGTGGATTTTTTAAATAATTTTTTTCATAGGCGTGGATTTTTTAAATAATTTTTTTCATAGGCGTGGATTTTTTAAATAATTTTTTTCATAGGCGTGGATTTTTTAAATAATTTTTTTCATAGGCGTGGATTTTTTAAATAATTTTTTTTTTCATAGGCGTGGATTTTTTAAATAATTTTTTTCATAGGCGTGGATTTTTTAAATAATTTTTTTCATAGGCGTGGATTTTTTAAATAATTTTTTTCATAGGCGTGGATTTTTTAAATAATTTTTTTCATAGGCGTGGATTTTTTAAATAATTTTTTTCATAGGCGTGGATTTTTTAAATAATTTTTTTCATAGGCGTGGATTTTTTAAATAATTTTTTTCATAGGCGTGGATTTTTTAAATAATTTTTTTCATAGGCGTGGATTTTTTAAATAATTTTTTTTTCATAGGCGTGGATTTTTCAAATAATTTTTTTCATGGGCGTAGATTTTTTAAATAATTTTTTTCATAGGCGTGGATTTTTTAAAAATTTTTTTCATATTTTTTTAATTTTTTTCATAGGCGTGGATTTTTTTAAATAATTTTTTTCATAGGCGTGGACTTTTTAAATAATTTTTTTCATAGGCGTGGATTTTTTAAATAATTTTTTTCATAGGCGTGGATTTTTTAAATAATTTTTTTCATAGGCGTGGATTTTTTAAATAATTTTTTTCATAGGCGTGGATTTTTTAAATAATTTTTTTCATAGGCGTGGATTTTTTAAATAATTTTTTTCATAGGCGTAATAGGCGTGGTGGATTTTTTAAAATATTTTTTTCATAGGCGTGGATTTTTAAAATATTTTTTTCATAGGCGTGGATTTTTAAAATATACTTTTTTAAAAGCCCTTCAATAGGCGTGGATTTTTAAAATATACTTTTTTAAAAGCCCTTCAATAGGCGTGGATTTTTAAAAGATTTTTTCAATGTCCAGCAATAGGGTTTTTAAAATATTTTTTTCGAGGTCTTACAATAGGCGTGGATTTTTAAAATATTTTTTCAAGGTCCTCAAGGTCCTACAATAGACGTGGATTTTGAAAATATTTTTTCAATGTCCTACAATAGGCGTGGATTTGTAAAATATTTTTTTCAAGGACCTACAATAGGCGTGGATTTGTAAAATATTTTTTTCAAGGACCTACAATAGGCGTGGATTTGTAAAATATTTTTTTCAAGGACCTACAATAGGCGTGGATTTGTAAAATATTTTTTCTTTTTTATAATTTCTTTCAAGGTCCTACATTAGGCGTGGATTTTTTAAAATATTTTTTCAAGGTCCTACATTAGGCGTGGATTTTTTGAATAGTTTTTTTTTCCACGGATTTTTAAAATATTTTTACAAGTTTGAGATCCTTGGGTCTTTTTCAGTTGTGTCTCAAATTCAACGATGAACCACAAATATCCTTCTTTGTCCGATAAATCCCTCAAAAGCTCATAATAATATTCTCATTACAAAGTGTTTCATTTCCCCATTGTTCCTCTTTATTGTATGTTCAATTTCCATCCATACCAACCTCATCTACATTTGTTTTCTAGCTTGTAGCTGCTGCGTATGCAGGGTTTTTTTTATGATTTTTTATTGAACTTTACATTTTTTTTTTTTGTTTTGGTTTTCCATTTTTTACTTGTTTTCTCTTCATGTGAGGGGTGGATGGATGGATATCTATGGGTAGAAAGCAATAACAACAACACCACCACTTGGAAGTAAGAAAAAAAACAACCTCTCTTCATAACAAAATATGTTGTTGGCGTTTTAATATTTTTTCCTCTTTGGGTTTTGCAATTTTTTTTCACTCTCCCACCCCCCACATCGAGGTTAGTGAGTAACAGCAGCTTGGGGGTGTTAAGTGAAAAAATCTACTGGAATGGTAATTAGTTTTTTTTTTCTTTCTTGCATGAGCAGATTTTTGCTCATCATCATCATTAACATCGGCAGTAGCAGCAAACTCTTCAGTTTTTTTCATCTCATATTTTGTTGTTGTTGTAGTTTTCTTATTATCATACAAAACAAAAAAACATAGAAATTTTCTCAGCTCAACTATGGTTGCGAACTGATGATGAGGATGTTGTTGCTGTTGATACCTCTAACCGAACACATTATCATCCCTAATATGGCCATAATATTGTAATTTTTGTAATGCATGTATGTAAGTATGTACGTACTTACATACATACGTCATTGCAAAAATTGTCTAAATGAAAAAAAATGGAAAACAAAAAAATCTTTGTTTTTTTTTCATTCTGCTTCCTCTTTTTCTTTATGCCACCACATTGATGAGCGACAGCTGCAAAGAAAAATTTTTACAAATAGTATTCGTGATTTCGTGCAATTAACTTGGCATTTCCTCACCAAACGCGGCTAAACAAAATACTCGAATTTCCATTTATCAAAAAAAAAAAAAAAAAAATAACCGAAAAAAAAACAATAAACAAATTTTGCAACAATTTTCTCCCCTAAAAAACAAATAAATTTTCGGCAAAAAATACCCTTAAAAAATTCGTTTTTTTTTTGTTGAAACGGATACGCTCATCTATCACATTGACATTCACTTTACACTTCCGGTCAGCTGTGACCAAAAAACAACAACAACAACCACCAACTACACATCACGTCAAAGTCATCATCACACTTGACCATGACATTGTGTATAGAAGTCAATCGCCGGCAATATTGTCCTGCCATATATTATCGGCTTATGACCGCAGAACAACACTACTAATCGTAACCAAAACAACAACAACGATAGAAGAGAATTTAGGATCGTGCATTGGGAAAGGTAAGTAGGCAAATGACATAAAAAAATAACTCAGGAAGAAGAGGGATAATCAAGATCGGTGGAAAGTGGTCTTCCAAATTGGTGGATTTGCGCACAAGACCGACGCGCTTGGAAATCTTTTTTAAGCTCAACTTATGGAACAACCGTTCTGTAACAAGCCAGCTAAGTAAGTAAGTATCCTTTAAAAATATTACAAAGGCCTGCTTAGGCGTGGATTTTTAAAATATTGTTTAAGGTCATACAATATGCGGGATTTTTTTAAATATTTTCATTAAAGGTCCTGCAATAGGCTGCGACTGAATTTTTATAAATATTTTCATTCAAGGTCCTGCAGTAGGCTACGATTTTTTTTAATATAGGCGTTGATTTTTCATAAATATTTTTTTAAAGGCCAGCTAGGCATGAATTGTTTAAAAATATTTTTTAAAGCTTATTATAGGCGTGGATTTGTATACCCTACACAACTATGTTGTCAGGGTATTATAGCTTTGTGCCGTCCCAAGAATTTGTAACGCCGCGAAGTATTGGTCCTAGACCCACCTTTAAGTATACCGATCGCCATATTTCGACTAGCTGAGTCGATCTAGACATGTGTGTCCGACCGTCCGTCTGTCCATTATAATTTGTAAATACGATACAGGCCACAGTTATGGACCAATTTCACGAAAATTTGCATGTAGGACGGGTTCTGGCAAATGAAGACCGCTATTGTTTTTGGAAAAGATCAAGATCAAAGATTTAGAGGATGAAATATTAGTCCTAGACCCACCTTTAAGTATACCAATCGTCATATCTCGACCGACTGAGTCGATCTAGACATGCGTGTCCGTCCGTATAATTTGTAAACACTATACAGGCCACAGTTATGGACCAATCTTCACGAAATTTTGCATGTGGGACGGGTTCTGGCCATTGAAGACCCCTATTGTTTTTGGTAAAGATCGGATCATATTTTGGGGATGAAATGGACCAAAAACTTTATTTTTGCCTGGTTTTCTGGTCGCGCCAGAGGCCGCAATTAGGGCTTTAACATCGCGAATTTTTACATGGAGAAGAGGATGAGGATCCAGGTATGATCAAGGGCAACGCCTTTAATTTTCGGTGATGAACAGATAATAATATGGGAAAAAAGTGGACCGAAATCTTAATTTTTTGTGTTTTTTTTTTCGAGTCGAACTATAGACCATAAGTGAAAGCCGAACATAACAACACAACCCACGGTGAAGGTCATGAGAGTGCAAATATTGCCCAATATCAGAATATAGAACCACACAAAGTTTGATTATCCTGGAAGTTGTGTAGGGTATCATATGGTCGGCCCCGTCCGACTATACTGCTCTGCTCACTGGTTTAAAATTATTTTTCAAAGAACCAAGAATCGAATTAATTTTTTTAAAAGTAATTTTTAAAGAACCAAGAATAGGCGTGGATTTTTATAACCTACACAACTATCTTGTCAGGGTATTATAACTTTGTGCAGCCCCAAGAGTTTGTAACGCCGCAAAACATTTGCCCTAGACCCACCTTTAAGTATACCGATCATATCTCGACTAGATGAGTCGATCTAGACATGTGTGTCCGTCCGTCTGTCCATTATAATTTGTAAACACGATACAGGCCACAGATATGGACCAATATTCACGAAATTTTGTATGTAGGATGGGTTCTGGCCAATGTAGACCCCTATTGATTAATGTCGGACCCTATTTTTGGTAAAGATCAGTTAATATTTAGGGGATGAAATGGACCAAATACATAAATTTTTTCGGGTTTTCTGGTCGCTCCACTGGTCGCAATTATGGCCCAAACATCGCGATTTTTTACATGGAGAAGAGGATCGGTCCAAAGAATAATCATACCTGTTTTGATAAAGATTTGTCAATATTTAGCGGGTAAAATGGGCCCTGACTTTTATGTGAAAAATAAATAAAATTTGTATTCTATAGCGTATATATTTACCCCTGATGGGCACAGACCCGAAATGTTTATAGTATATCCAAGAGGAGTGGTTGACCTTTAAATTGATACCAATTGTTATTGTCGTATGTACTCGGATGTGGGAGTTACACTTAAATATTTACAGGTGCTTACGTATTCGAGTATTATTTAGTAACCCATTACCACACTAGAGGGCGGAAATATAACGCTGATCGCTTTGAAATTTCCATGAGATTCCAGTTGTGGTCAAGCACAACGCCGATGATTTTCGGTGATGATCGGATAATAATTCTGGGATGAACTAGACCGAAAACTTAGTTGTTTGTGTTCTTTCGAATCGATCTATATATTCCACAATTGAAAGCCGAACATCACAACACAAACCACGGTGAAGGGAATCCTGCCATGTAATTAGAAGGTCTGTACTGAATAATAGTAATATTTGTTCGACTTCTAGTCGGTCAAGAGGGTGCAAATATCGTGAAATATTGTCCAAGCTCAGAATATAGAAAAACAGAAAGTTAGATTTTCGTGGAAGTTGTGTAGGGTATCATATGGTCGGCCCTGTCCGACTATACTGCTCCGCTTACTGGTTTGAGAATATTTTTTCAAGTCATAACCAGAGGCGTGGCTTTTTAGAAAAATTGTTTCCGTTTTTGCAAAACAGTCAGGCTTAATCCCAGTTTGTTGTTTTTATAAAAAACAACTATTTATTAGTGGGGAATGTATAGTATTGTCCGCCGAGGGGTAAGGCAGGGAAGACTATAGTTTCGGATGTCGCCACTGATCCTCATCAGTTCCCTTAGTTTTTTGTTGGGATATTCTCCCCAGAAGCTATTAATAGCTTCTTTAGTCATAACAAGAGGAGGGACTTTACAAACAATATTTCTTAAAAATCCACTCCTATTTTATGCCTTGGAAAAAATAATCCTTAAAAATTCACGTAAATTTTTTGTCTTGGAAAAAATATATTTTTTTAAAAATTCACGACTTGATGGGCCTTGCAAAAAAATATTCTTTAACCAGTAAGAAAGTAGTAAGGTCGGATTGGGCCGACTATATGATACCCTTCACCACTTTGAGTATATTACGCATATGTATCCTTACAATGTCAATGTTCCATCGAAGGAACATGGTGCACCAAAGAGGCATTATTTATGTAAAATCGGACGAATATATAAGTATATGTGGGAGCTATATCGAAATCTGAATCGATTTTTCCGAAACTTACCACACATCATTCTAGAGTTAATTCAATACGCTATGCCAAATTTCGAGCAAATCAAATGATTTTCAGGAACATTGGTGCACCATTTACCTAAAATCGGTCGAAAATATATATGGGAGCTATATCTAAATATGAACCGATTTTCACAAAACTTCGCACACCCCTTTCTAGACTCAATTCAGTACGTTGTGCCAAATTTCGTGCAAATCGAATATTATATAGGTACTTTGGTGCACCATTTAGCTAAAATCGGACGAAAATATATATGGGAGCTATATCTAAATCTGAACCGATTTTCACGAAACTTAGCGTACATCACTCTAGATTTAATTTAGCACGCTGTGCCAAATTTCGTGCAAATCGAAGCATATATAGGGATTTTTGTATACCATTTACATTAAATCGGCCGAAAATATATATGGAAGCTATATCAAAGTCTGAACCGATTTTCAAAAAATTTTACACACATCATTCTTGACTCAATATAGTACGCTATGCCAAATTTCGTGCAAATCGAAACATATATAGGGACATTGGTATACCATTTACATTAAATCGGGGGAACATATATACGGGAGCTATATCTAAATCTGAACCGATTTTCACGAAACATAGCATACATCACTCTAGACTTAATTTAGCACCCAATGCCAAATTTCGTGGTATTTTTGGTATACCATTTACACAAAATCGGCCGAAAATATATGTGGGAGCTATATCTATATCTGAACCGATTTTCACGAAACTTAACACACATCATTCTAGACTTAATTCAGTTCGCTATGCCAAATTTCGTGCAAATCGAATCATATATGGGTACTTTGGTGCACCATTTAGCTAAAATCGGGCGAAAATATATATGGGAGCTATATCTCAATCTGAACCGATTTTCAAGAAATTTTACACACATCATTCTTTACTCAATATAGTACGCTATGCCAAATTTCATGCAAATCGAAACATATATAGGGACTTCGGTGCACTATTTACATAAAATCGGACGAAAATATATATGGGAGCTATATCTAAATCTGAACCGATTTCCACGAAATTTAACATACATCGTTATATACTTAATTCAGTAACCTATGCCAAATTTCGTGCAAATCGAATCATATATGGGTTCTTTGGTGCATTATTTACTTAAAATGGGACGAATATATATATGGGAGCTATATATAAATCTGAACCGATTTTCACGAAACTTAGCACCCGTCACTCTAGACTTAATTTAGTACGATATGCAAAATTTCGTGGAAATCGAATCATATATGGGTACTTTGGTGCACCATTCAATAAAATCGGACGAAAATATATATGGGAGCTATATCTAAATCTGAACCGATTTTCACGAAATTTAACATAAATCGTTATAGACCTAATTCAGTACCCTATGCCAAATTTCGTGCAAATCGAATCATATATAGGTACTTTGGTGCACTAGTTACCTAAAATCGGTCGAAAATATATATGAGAACTATATCTAAATCTGAACCGTTTTTCAGGAAACGTTTCAATAGGGCTCGTCCTTGGACCAAACAAATGAGCTGTGCCAAATTTCATCCAATTCGAAACAAAAATGCGACCTGTACTTTGTTTACAATTTAACTAGGACAGACGGACAGACGAACGGACGGACAAGCATAAATCGATTTAAAAAGTGATTCTATGCATATTCTCAAAGGGAACAATGGGTATATCTCGATTCCTTTTGCCTGTTACAAACATATGTACAACGACATAATACCCTGTACCACAGTGTGGTGAAGTAGGTATAAAAATCCACGTCTATTTTAGACTTTGGAAAAAATATTCTTTTAAAATCCACACTTTATTGTGCCTTGGAAAAATCTACGTCTCTATGGGCCTTTGAAAAATATTCTTTAAAAATCCACGCCTTGCTGGGACTTGTAAAAAATATTCTTTAAAAATCCACGCCTTGCTGGGACTTGTAAAAAATATTCTTTAAAAATCCACGCCTTGCTGGGACTTGTAAAAAATATTCTTTAAAAATCCACGCCTTGCTGGGACTTGTAAAAAATATTCTTTAAAAATCCAGGCCTTGCTGGGACTTGGAAAAAATATTCTTTAAAAATCCACGCCTTGCTGGGACTTGTAAAAAATATTCTTTAAAAATCCACGCCTTGCTGGGACTTGGAAAAAATATTCTTTAAAAATCCACGCCTTGCTGGGACTTGGAAAAAATATTCTTTAAAAATCCACGCCTTGCTGGGACTTGGAAAAATATTCTTTAAAAATCCACGCCATGCTGGGACTTCGAAAAAATGTTCTTCAAAAACCCACGCCTTGCTGGGACTTGGAAAAAAATATTCTTCTAAAATCCACGCTTTATTGTGCCATGGAAAATATTCTCCATCCACTCCTTATTGGGCATAGTAAAATATTCATTCCGCGCTTGTTGTAGCCCTTGGAAAAAATATACCTTAATAGTGGTCCTTGGAAAATATTTTTCATAAAAATCCACGCCTGTTGGCTCTTTGAAAACAAATTCTTTTAAAGAAACATTCTAATCTAATTCTAAAAATCCACGCCTGTAGTATTGTTGGTTTTAACAAAAATATTTTTAAAAAATCCGCTACAAAATCCTGTTGGTCCTTAGCATAAATAAAAAGTCCTCACCTAATTTTGTGTTGGTCCATCTCACTCTAATTGCCATTAAATCCATCCAATAGTTTCCTATTATCCCAATTTTTTAACATTTGTTCTACATTTTTCCTCATTTAATTTGATAACCTGGCTTTAAGCGATTTTGTTTTTGTTTTTTTTTTTGGCATTTCATTTATCCAATTTATTTAAATTCAATTCATTGTTGTCCAATATTTTTTCTCGTTTCGGCTATATTTCGTTATCACTTGATATGCGAATTTATACGAATTTGCTGTTCTTGTTTTTTTGATCGGCGAGGGAGTTACTAATGTTTTATTGGTAACCATGAGGTCGGCTATTGTTGCCATGTCCATGATAGTTGCTGCATTGTTGCAAGGTTTTATGCCGTCGACCGATGCAATTGCAGTGACCTTATTTTTGTCGTGTTCAGTTATCTGTCATGTTTGGGCATGTGGTGCCGTGTACCATGTCCTCCTGCACACCATCCACCCATTTTTTTTATTTAGTCCTTGCAATTTGTGGCTCTGATACCTGATCTCCGCTCCCTCAATAAATTTGGTCAATAACCAAAAATCGTAGTAGTAGCCTCAGTGTTCATCCCCAGGCCTCAGACCCAGGGGACACATAAAAATTCATGTAAATTTTTTAATTTATATTTCAACTGTGTTTTCATTTCATTCGAAATGTAGAGCAAATTTTCGTGAGTGCGATATGTTACAAAGTGGGTTTTGTTGTTGTTTTTTTCCGATCAGAACCTATGGGATATCATGTGGAAATTTCGCCAAACAACATGTTGTGAAAAAGAAAATATGGAGAGGCAATTGTGGGCAGCTTTATTCAATAAATTTTATTATTGATATATTGCTGGAATTGTCAGTTGTTGTTTTTACACCAAAAAAACATGTAAAAATTTTTGGGAGGGTTTTTTTAAAGAATTTATTTCAAATGATTAACAGAACATTTTAAAAGTAATTCTATAATATAGCAAGTCTTCAATAATTTTGAATTTTCTGGGAGAACTTTTTCCTTTTAACTCAATCCATTGTGTGTCCTTTTTTACCATAAACTACAATTGGGGCTCAAACGTAGAATTTAAAATGTTCCTATACGGAATTACGGTTTTAGGCAACAGGATATATACGCTCACAAGGGCCAACATTTGTACAACTAAAAGTTATTCGAAAAATTTAGAGATCAATTTTCTATCAATATTGGTTTTTGATCTTGGGTCTTACCAGTCTTTCCATATCCATATCATTCAAAATAGGTCAGTGTCAGCCAAGAACATGAAAGGCTAACGTAAAACCACTTCAGTTGGAAAAATGTCAAAACATGTAACTATTTTGATAAATTTCCGCAAATATATTTTTCTCCCTCCAAGAACACAGAATGATGATGCATCTGAACGCTTCAGAAACCTAAAAAGGAACAGGACTATGGACTAGATCAAAGAGTATAATTGAAAAGTAGATTTTCGTTTTTGGTCTCATGAGTTTTGTGGTACCACAATTTGTGTTGGAGAATGTAATGTCAGGGGCCACATTATACAAAACACAGGAAAAATAAAGTGGAAAAATGCTACCAAATTCCATTAAAATAGTTTTGATGTCATTACTGCCGCCAATTGTGAAGACTCTTGAAAAATTTCTAATTCCGGTCATTAGAGTATGGTACCGAGGCAAGCAATTTAATGAAAAACCAGTGAGCGGAGTCGGACGGGGCCGACCATACGATACCCTACACAACTACCACGGAACTCAAATTTTCTGCGGATGTTTATTCCGAGCCTGGGCAATATTTCGTGATATTGGCATCCTCTTGCCCGATTAGAGGTAAACAGCACCTCTTTCTCACACTGACATATTTTCCGAATATTACGAGTATTCAGTACAGCTATTGTCCAGATTCCCTTCACCGTGGGTTGTGTTGTAATGTTCGGCTTTCATTTGTGGTCTATATATCTACTCGAAAATAACACAAAAAAATAAGTTTTCGGTCCACTTCATCCCAAAATTGTTATCTGATCATCACCGAAAATTAAAGGCGTTGACCTTGACCATAACTGGAACCTCATGGAACACTTCAAAGCGATCAGCGCTATAGTTCCGCGCTCTAGAGTGATAATGGGTTACTAAATAATATACGGATACGGAGATACCTGTAAATATTTATGTGTAACTCCCACATCCGAGCACATCCAACAATATAATTGGTATTAATTTAAAGGTCAACCACTCCTCTTGGATATAATATCAACTTCTCGGGTCTATGTCATTCAGGGGTAAATATATACGCTATAGAATACAAATTTTGCCATTTTTCACACAAAAGTCAGGGTCCATTTGACTAATATTGACCAATCTTTATCAAAATAGGCATGCTTCTTCTTTGGCCCGATCCCCTTCTCCATGCAAAATTTCACGATGTTCGGGCCATTATTGCGGCCCCAGGAGCGACCAGAAAAACCGACAAAAATTTAGTATTTGGTCCATTTCATCCCCTAAATATTAACCGATCTTTCCCAAAAGCAATAGGGGTCTTCATTGGCCAGAACCCATCCTACATGCAAAATTTCGTGAAGATTGGTCCATAATTGTGGTCTGTGTCGTGTTTATAAATTCTAATGGACAGACGGACGGACACACATGTCGACTCAGCTAGTCGAAATATGACGATCGGTATACTTAAAGGTGGGTCTAGGACCAATATTTCCCTGCGTTACAAACTTTTGGAGCTGCACAAAGCTATAATACCCTGACAACATAGTTGTGTAGGGTATAATAAAGCCAAATCCTATAAGAATGCTGCAGGAAATATCCTCAGACAAATTTTGAAATAAAAACCTTCGGGCCATTTGGTTTTTATTTTCAAATGTGTCTGGAGTACGCCATTTTTTAAATGCAGATTTTTTAAAATAGGGGGGGACTCTTAGGAAAAATTTCAGGGGCCTATAATAAGCTTGGTTTTTTAAAAAAATATATTTTCAAATGACTGCTATAGGCTTGGGGGTTTAAAAAATATTTTTAAGGTATGCTATGCTATTATTAGTGGATTTTTTTTAATTTCAACAATATGCATGGATCCTTAAAAAAATTTTATAAGGTACACAAATAGGCGTGGATTAAAAAAAATTATGTAAACAAATAGGCGAGGATTTTTTTAAAAAATCGTAAGTACTACGAGTACTACGATTTGTCACAAGAGACATTTGGGTATGAAAGGTTTTTTGTAAAGAAACAATAAAAAGCTTCTGGAGAGATTATCCAACAAAAAACTAGGGGAATTGATGAGGATCAGTAGCGAGATCCGAAACCATAATCTTTCCTGCCCTACCCCTCGGCGGACAATGCCATACATTCCCCACTAATAAATAGTTGTTTTAATACCCTTCACCACACTGTGGTACAGGGTATTATGTCAATGTGCATATGTTTGTAACAGGCAAAAGGAAACAAGATAGACACATGATTCCTTTTGATAATATGCATAGAATCACTTTGTGAGTCGATTTCTGCATGTCGACCATCTGCAGGTACAGGTAGGATTTATAATTTGATTTTAATGAAATTTGGTACAGCTCTTTTATTTGGCCCAAAGACGAACCCTATTGAAATTATGGAAAATCGTTCAGATTTAGATTTAGCTCCCATATATATATATATATATATATATTCGACCGATTTAAGGTAAATAGTGCTTCACTATGTATCTGGAGTGATATGTGTTCAGCATCGTGAAAATCAGTTCAGATTTAGATATAGCTCCCATAAATATTTTCTTTCGATTTAATGTAAATGGTGCACTACAGTCCATTTCTAACTCTCGATTTGCACGAAATTTGGCACAGTCTGCTGAATTAAGTTCAGAATGATTTGTGTCAAGTTTCGTAAAAATCGGTTCTGATTTAGATATAGCTCCCATATTTAGCTTCGCCCGATTTTAGGTAAATGGTGCACCAAAATCCCTGAAAATCATTTGATTTGCACGAATTCTGGCTTAGCAAACTGAATTAAGTCTAGAATGACGTGCGCTAACTTTCGTGAAAATCGGTTCAGATTTAGACATAGCTAAAGTCCCTGAAAATCATTTGGTTTGATCGAAATTTGGCATAGCGTACTGAATAAAGTCTAGAATGATGTGTGTTAATTTTCGCGAAAATCGGTTGACATTTAGAAATAGCTCCCATATATAGTTTCGCCCGATTTTAAGTAAATGGGGCACCAAAGTCCCTGAAAATCATTTGTGCTAAGCTTCGTAAAATTCAGTTCAGATTTAGATATAGCTCCCATATATAATTTCGTCCGATTTTATGTAAATAGTCCATCAAACTCCTAATATTTGTCCGATTGACACATCGTATCAAATTGAGTCTATTGTGGCTCTATTGCGTTTTGTTGAAATTGGCGCGGATTCAGATATAGCATTCATATATATTTCCGAACTACCAAATATTCACTGGTGTCTGATTGAAATTAAATTTCGAACAGTGCAACGTATCAAATAGCTTGTGCCAAGTTTTCTTTAAATCGATTTCCAAAATTTAGCCTAGGTTGATGTTAGTCGGTTCACATATATATAAAGATCAGATATTTAAGTTCGTTCATTTTTGTGTCAATTTTCCTTCGAAAAGGAGGAGTAATACGTAAATATTTATAGATGGCTATGTGGTATGATATTATTTAGTATTACTATTAGCCCACTAGAAGGTAGAATTTTACCACTTCCGCATGTGTTGAGATGATATTTAGTGAGTGCAATTAAACTTTATTTTTTGTCAGATTTTCTATTTTACACGGTGAAGGGGATCTGACCAAATACTTAGCACGAAGGTTTAGATGATGATCGGTCTATATTCCGAGGGTCAATTCAACCAAAACCTAAAGTGACCAAATTTTATATTAAATATCGTAAATATTCACCTCGCGAAAATAAGCTTTGAAAAATATGCCATGGTTATAAAGTTGAGCTTTTGACCTATTATCGGTCAAGAGAGTGCAAATATCCCAAAATATTTCAAGGCTAAAATATAGAATCGCCGAAAGTTCGATTTCCATGGCAGTTGTGTAGGGTATGATATGGTGGGCCCCGTCCGTCTATACTGCTCCGCTCACTGGTTTTTTTGTAATATAATTAGTTGTTGTAATTCATGCATACACCTTGTTCCAAAGCCTATTTTTTCCTATTTATCGTAGATAGATTTTTTTGAAAGTTTTTTTTTACTTGTTGTTTGTGTTTTTTTCTAATATAAAAATAAAAAAAATCTATACGTTTTAGCACAACAATTTATTAAAATTCTTCCGCATGCTTTTATAAATAACATCATATAAATCTTTATCCTCACAAAACTCTAACAAATGCCAAAATAAAATTGCCGTCGGAAAAATGTCATTCAAGTTTTCGTTTGTCCGCATGCGAGCATATATTTTGATATTTTTTTTTTATTCTCACAAATAAAAGCTACTTTCTGTAAACATTATATATCACAATAACAAATATATTTTTGTTTTTAATATATTCATATTTTTTTAATGTTTTCGAATCACTTCAAAAAATATTAAGGAAAAAAATCCAACACCTTTTTCTATTACAAATTGAATGATGTTTATCATACGCTGCCACACAAAAATGAAAGAAAGAAATCTCTTTCTCTCTATATAAAAATCAACTCTCATACAATGAAATCAAATACATTTGCACACAAACGCACACACTATATACACTTCAATGTATATATAAGATATCCATCCATCCCCCATATATTTAGTCGCTCATATGTACGAAAAAAAATTGTCTTGAAGAAATTCTTAAAAAAGCCGTTCATAAAATGGTAATATGTGTATTCCAAAGAAAATGAAAATAAAAAACTTCAAGTATTAAGGAACTGAGGGGAACTTCTTGGAATTGAAACACAAAAAAACAATAAAAACAACATAGAAGAAATGAAAAAAGCTGTTGTAAAAAACGGCAGTCCACACCAACAAAACAACTTGCTTATGATGAAAGGATACATATAAAAAAAGGAAAAGAAAGAAAGTCCATAATTAAGTTAAGGTTTTACTGTGTATACACACACTCACACACATTTATATGTTAAAGCACACGTACATGCACACAAGCACTTGTTTTATCACAAACGGAAATGAGTATTAATTTGCCACCAGATGAACAAAACAAAAGCCGGAAATGAGAAAGTTAAGATCGTTGTCGTCATCTTCGTTTTAATTAGTCAAACGAACACACAAAACTCCTTCGTTGCCTTGCTGGTTTAATTATCACACACAGCAACAACAACAACTGCTGCTGAGAGTCAGAGAGCATCACAAGTGACTCTCAGTTGTTAGTTACTAATTAGTACGAGTAGTAATTAAAACCCGAGGTGATGACGACGAAGTTATCACTGAGAGCTGATGAGAGATGGATGCCGTTACTCATTAAACCCTTTTAGTGTTGCTGTTGTTGTTTTGCTTTTGTTGTTTTGCTTTTGTTGTTGGTAATGAATGCATGCTCTGCTAGTTTGGTTGGTGTTGACTGGTTGGTTGCTTGCTTGATTTTAATTTGTTGCTGTTGTTTTTTATTTTTGTTGTTGTTGTTGTTGTTGTGAGCGAACGTACGACCATAACCTTTGCCTCTGATTTTCTCGTTTTTTTCTTTATTTTGTTTGCCAAATGAGGAAATTATAATGAAAAAAAATTAAAAAAAAAATAATACACCGAATGAACGTTGCAAAAAAATCTTTTTCTTTTTCCGAGCAGGCGTTTCTTGTTGCGGGCTTTGCAGTCTTTTGTTTCATTGAACTTTTCGTTTCATCCAATACCCAAAAGAAGAAGACTACCTAGAGAGAAACGTTTCTAACTCCCCCTCTGCCGTTTCAACTTGAGGTTATAGCTCTGCCATTAGACTACATGGAGGAATGCTCAGTCTTTTTTTTTTTTTGCCGCTGAAAAAGGACTCTCGTAGTCTTGGGCAGGTTATTTTGGCCAAGGCGCATGTCTCAAAACGCCCGTACAAGTTCACTCAGCCATCAAGGCAGTTGGTGTCTCTGCCGCCAAAGCCGTCGTCGCTGCTGCTGCCATTAGTTAGTAATCGCTGTTGTTGTTTTTGTTACTTTCTTCTCCAGCCATGAACAGAACAACAACACTCACCAAACAAAAAAAAAATTTACAATTATTCATAATCAAATGTATGCGCTCCGCTTTCCATCCATCCCCTATATCCATATTTGTGATATGCACTCCCATTTAGTACGTTTAGATTTTCCTTACTTGTCACACGCTTAGAGACACCTAACGCCGCCAAAACAACAAAAAATAAATAATTAAAAATAAAAAAATTAGCCGCTAGTTAGTCCAGTCAATAAAAAAAGCATAGTAACATTTTTTTAGAGACAATCAATTAAGAACCTCGGTCAGGATATCACTGCGGCGGATAATTGTTAAGTAAGTAAATTCCACGATCTTGGAGTGTTAAAGACTCAGTTACCAAAAAAAGGACAACAAAAAATCCCATAAAAGGTCAGGTCAGTTTAGTGTGATGGGCTCTCTTCTTGACCGGCAAGGCCAACTCAAATATCGTTTCTAGTGGATATACAAAAAAAAAAGAAACCGTGTGTTTTTTTGTAAAAAAAAAAAAATCATATTTCAAATCGAGTGAATTTTGCCCCCCATCTATATATGTATATAACGTATACGTGTGTGCATGTGTCCTATTCTTCATTTCTTGTGTGGACCCTATCGGAAACTCAAAGTGTCTAACAAAAAAAAAAAAAAAAAAAAAAAAACACAAATTGGTGTAGCCATTCTAACTCTCTTCTGGAGGGTCTTTTTTTTTGGTCTCAGCCACAGCAGCAGCAGCTATCCATAAAACGTCATTTTGTGAGCATAACGCAACGACACCAACAACAACAACAAATAATCGAAGGAAAAAAAATCGAAAGTGGTCAACAATATGCCCCTTAGCCTGGCTACAAAAACAACCATCACGTTCTGGTGGTCAGTCAACCTGTTTTAAAGAATAGAGATATGTGGTTCTCCGAAAATAAAGCCATTCTTGTTCCATTTCCGTTGTAACACAACATGGGTTATTCCTGCTTTAAAGCATAACCGTTAAGGAAAGTCCATCTATGTGGATATTAAATGCCATCAAAAACATACTTTATTGAACTCCCTAAGGTCAAGGCCAAATATGTGACAAGGAGGTTGATGATGATGATAATGGTGTTTATGCCTATGTGGCTTTAAAGTGCGACATAGAGGGAGACAGGACTCTTTAAAAAAATGACAGCAGCAAATATTTTTTTCATGACAAAGAATCCTATATGGAAAGGATATTTATAAAGAACAAAATTAAAAATATAACTAAATATTTTTTTTTCGGAAATAAAATAAAGGATCTAAGAAACCTTTTTTAAGGAAAATAAAATCAAGGATCTACGAAATATCCATTAAGAAAAATAAAATTTAAAGAAGAGCTGTATTCAACTACTACAAAACTCGTATCAAGAATGTGAACAGACTTAAAAAAAAATGGAAAAAAATCTGCTCCTTTTTTCAAAGGACATTAAAACAGATATGGAATTCTGAACGTACGAAGAGCCTAAATATAAACCTTTTTTGTTGTATTTTATAATGGAATATAAAGCCAGAGAGATATATGACAGCTGCTATACATTTTTGAATGGCGATTAATCCTTCATAGAAATGAAGAATTGTATGGGAAAACCCCCCAAATATTAATCGACAGATTACAAGGACCTCAGAAAACTTCTGCAAGACAAAAATCAAGAGGAAAGTGGAAAGGAAGTCTAAAAATCGCATCCCATATAAACAATACAATTACCAGTAAGGAATGTAGTAAATTGGGACTGGGACGACTATATGATACCCTATGGGTATATTAAACACATGTATCCTAACAGACGTCGCATTAACATTAAATTAACATGAAGTTGGATGAACTAAAATATGTGATATTTATCAAAATGCAAATATAAATCGGACACTCGTTGAATATTTGGAGACCAATTAACATCGATCGGAAACAAATATATGGACTATGCCTGTACTTCTACAAAATGCAATTACATCAATCTGTGCTCAATTTCGTACGCTGTGTAAAATTTCATTTCAATCTGTCAAATATGAGCAGTTTGGTGCAAGATTTACATAAAATCGGACGAAAAAATATATGGAAACTATATACGAAACTTAACATACGTAAGGCTATACTAACTTCAGTGCGTTGCGGATATTTTTGTGTCAATCCGCCTAACTTTGGGTCTTTGGTACACCAATTACTTAAAATCGGACAAAAATATATATGGGAGGCCTATTTTTGGGTTTTTGGTGCAGAATTTACTTAAGGGAATTTCTCGGGGTCAAAATTTTTGTTGATATAATTCGAATCTACACTGATTAAAGAATGTCTCTACAAAGTGAAAATCTCAAGAACTCTTGAAGATATAGCCGATTTATTATGTCAGCATCAAGTGACGGCTGAAGGGTTTCTCCAACTTTAAACGCGTTTTCTCTAAACATTTTTTTGCGAATGGCGGGCACGATAACTCAAAAACTAATAATCCAATCGGTTCCAAATTTTGCAACGTTTCTCTGGGAGTATATAGCTCTCGTATGAACTAGAATAAAGCCAATCGGTGAAGTTCTTCCTTATTTTTTAACTTGGTTTCTGGTAAAAAAAATCACGATTTTCCAAAAATATTTTTTCAAAGGTCCACCATTTTGTTAATTTTAGAGCGAAGTCAATCATCCTAGTTCATACGAGAGCCAGACATGTACTCTTTCTAACACCATTGGAATTTTCGGATTCCGATGTTCCAGTGAGGAGTTATCATGCCCGCCATCAAAAATAAGGACTTTTCTTTAATTACAAAAAACAACAACAAAACAATAACAAAATTTTTTTGTAAAGTATTTTTCTTCTCTTTTAAATCTTCAATTATATATGAGCAAAGTTACAAACCTTAACAAGCATTTGTATTCATTTACCAGCCCATTGAGCTAACTCTGGGTATTTGATGCACGATTTAATTAAAATCGGACGAAGAGATATATGGGAACTATATGTAAATCTGAACCAATTTTTCCCAATTTCAACCAATTCTGATCATAAATGCGACCTATACTTTGTTTACAATTTAACATGGACAGACACACGGACGGACATGCATAAATCGAATCAGAAAGTGATTCTATGCATATTCTCAAAAGGAACCATGTGTCTATATCAAACCCCTAAATAGAAAACTTTATCAAACAAATGGAAAACATTTCGTCATTGTGATCAATATTTTAAACAGGTAAATATCGCCAGTTCGAATCCTTTAAAATGTATTAATTCCTGAACAAAAGTAAGCAGATTTTTTTTGTAAAAAATTATCAAATCGATTATACACTCATAAAGGAACAGGACAACTATAAAAAGTCCTATGGATGAATAATCTCTCATTAGTCTCGAGATGCTTTCCTTTGAAAACACATTGAACAATTCTATTGTGAAGGGACAAGGAACTGAATTCTGGCATAATTTGTAGTAGGAAGAGGTAACCTAAAATAACAAATTACAACCAAGTAGGTAGAAACATGATCCCAAACCCATCAAAATATCGGGGGATACCGTTATACGGGGCTATTCCGATCTGACAGGCAAAGTGAATCCAAAATTTCGATTTATATCTGATTCTCTTGAAAAAACGTGCCTAAATCCACCAAAATACCGAATAATGGGTACCGGGGTACCGTTATATGGGGGCTACCCTAAAACGTGAACCGATATAGTACATTTGCAATACCAACTATCTTAATTTTGCCAGTGCAAAATTTCAAAACTCTATCTCAAATATTAGGATGTTTATCGTGATTTCAACAGACAGACGAATGCACAAAAATCAATATAAAATTTTATTCTGATCAAGAATATATCACCTTATTGGGGACTGCTGTAAAATTGAATAACAGACTCAATATACACTTCACCTTATGGTAGAGGGTATACAAAGGTTTGGACAAAAAACTGCCTTAAATATCTACGATTTTATGGATACCAATAACGAATTCAGGATGGAGTATAAATTTGAGAATATAGTCGAGTACGCTTTTAACAAACTTTCTTTATAGCGGACACATTTCATGGTCCTGAAATTTTAAGACATATTTTTCATACAAATCTTTACTCTTATAGCGAACAACGGATATAGCGACCTTTTTTTATAACGAACTATTTATTCGGTCCCATCTTTCAGTTTTCATTTATTTTAATTCGGTTATAACGAACTTGCTATAAATATACAAAATACTTCACTATGGCAAACTTTCTCAAAAATTAATTTATAGCTAACCCAGGCAATCTTCACAAAAAAATCTCAGTTCCATCGAAGGAAAAGAGAAGCAGCTAAAGTATTGCCAAAAAGGGCACAAAAATTACATATTTTAGAACTTAATATGTATTTTTTCGGCTATCCCTTGGATATGACTTACCTTGGATATAACGAACTTATTAAATTGGTCCCTACTAGTTCGCTATAACCGCACTTTACTGTATAATGAAGAACCCAAACTGAATCATATTTAAAATTTGGTAAATTGCAAACCCTAAACCTTAAAAGCTGTTTTAATGGATGGACTCTTAAATAATCCACAGGAAAGATATTTTAAGGAGTAATGAAATTAAATTTTTTGGTGCTCCTGGTAAGCATGCTTTCGTTGTCGAAATCTAAAATAAAGCTAGGATGGCAATAGCATACCGAAAGAGAGAATGGCGCGATTCTAAAGTTACCGACTACGCCCCTTGTCTAGGATCAATATTTCGTGGTGCTACAAACTCCTGGATCACGCAAACTTCTAATACCCTCAACGTTGTTGTGTGGGATATAAATTTGTAAAAACAAAATCGGAAATGTAGCTTTGTATTAAATGTCAGAGAGTGATATTTTTATTTTTAAATCGAAAAATTGTGAAGAGAAATTACTGTATACATTCATAAGTATTTTATTGCCGAATTTTATCTAGCGATGACGATAATACATACATCAATTTCTTTTGTGCCTGCAACTTCAGAGACAGCTCTTATTTAAGAATTCCGTAACAATATTGATATCGGCTATAATATGAAGACGCAAATCTGAATTAATGTGGAATATTTTGAAAATGCGAAAGGCATACAGTGAGTGTAAAAAGTATTTTGCCTCAATAAAAATTTGAAAAAATTCCAATATATACGTCTGAAGCCAACAAACTAAAGATGTAAAATGACTTATGTATGACGGGGTATATTTGTGGACATATTTAGATCGCATTTCTGCAAGAATCACAGCGAAAGACCTATTGGTCTCGAAGATATCGGCCGAAATATATAATAACCCAAAAATGTTTATCACAAAAAAGTATTTTGCTTTTTATTATAATTTTAGAAAAAATTGTTACATTGAACGCGTTTGGTCTTTTTATAGTTACAATTGCAGTTAAACACATACTATAAGCGATTTGACCACGATTCCATTACATCACGGCATTTTTTCGTGGGTATTTTCTCACATTTACATTCAATACACTCTCCATCAGTATTTCATTTAATATTTGGTATTTTCTCGTCCTAATCTTAAGATGAGAGTATTAAACATAGTCATTGCGGCTTCAAAACATCCCAAATATGTTTAGAATAATAAAGAAGAGGTTTTGCCAAATATAACGCGAGGACAGAACCTTAAAAACTATAAAAACCAAAATCCGACAAACAAATTATTTAAAAAATTCGCGAAACCCAATTTTTCTGACTTCGAAATTTGTATGGTCCAGTAATATTGATCTAGGAACCAATATATGCAATAGAAATACCAATAAGGGGGTCAGATTCAAAGATATGGACAGTTCTAAAACAATAGTAACAAACAACAATACATGAAGTTGGGAGAAAACACCATTATTCGTCAAATCCTATTGTCTTTTGAAAAACTGTGGTTGCTGGTGGCGAATACACATTCTATATTTTATCTCCGATTAACACCATCAGTTGCGAATAAAATGCAGTAGGGAATAAACGGGTCGATGTATTCATTTTCGAAATAAAATGTATTTCTATTGCCAGAAAACCGTCCATATATTTGAATCTGACCACCTTATTGCTATTTTCATCGTATATTTTGGTTCCTAGATCAGTAAAAATGAACTATAAAGTTTTCGAAGTTAGAAAAATGGGGTTTCGCGATATTTTTTTAGATAATTTGTTTGTCGGATTTTGGTTTTAATATTTTTTAAGGTCCTGTCCTCGCAATATATTTTGTAAAACCTCCTTTTTATTATTCTTAACATATTTGGAATGTTTTGAAGCCGCGACGACTATATTTAATTCTCTGATTTTGAGATTAGGACGATAAATTACCAAATATTAAATGAAATATTGCTGGAGAATGTATTGAACGTAAATATAAGAAAATACTCGCGAAAATATGCCGTGGTTTATTAGAATCGTTGCCAAATCACGTATAGTATGTCGTTACCCGCAATGGTAACTATAAAAAGACCAAACGTGTCCTATATAAATTTTTTTTCTAAAATAATAATAAAAAGCAAAATACTTTTTTGTGATAAACATTTTTGGGTTGTTATATATTTCAGCCGATATCTTCGAGACCAATAGGTCTTTCGCTGTGATTCTTGCAGAAATACGATCTAAATATGTCCACAGACGTACTCAATCATATATAATTCATTTTACATCTTTAGTTTGCTGGCTTTAGGCGTATATATTGTAAAATGTTCATATTTTTATTGAGGCAAAATACTTATTACACTCACTGTACATATGTACATGAACGTCAACAATACGATTGTATGCATGTTTGATGGCCACAGAGGAGTCGAATTTATATAACATAAACATTACCAATAGCAGACGATGGTATGTACCGAATGTTTATAAGCAAATATTTACCCTATAAGAATGTTAATGGCATGCCAACAACCTAATCATGCCTACCGTCCCTCCATGAAATGTTGAACATACATACATTGCTACTACTCTGAAATAGCGCCCATGTGATGGCACCACTCCATTTTCCGTATTTACACGATTTATAATAGGTACGCATATTATTTGAAATATAATATATATAAAAATCCTACCCTGTTTTCGGTCCAGGCTAAATTTTATCACAGACGATAAAATGCAATGTATGTCGGTGTTTTGTCATAACCCATATAAGGTTCTGGACGCCTTTAGGAATTTTAAATGCGGAACCCATGATTGTGTTTATAAAAAGTTCGGTCTGGTCTAACTTCTTTGGCTTTTGTGTACAAAGAAAACAAATATTTTATTCCAATAACTCGAAGGGATGTTATCCTAGCTTAATCGGATATTTAAACTATTAGCAGTGGTTTTTGACTTCCACATTCTGCTTACCAGAGATGGTCTTCAGAAGAAGCATGAAGGTTATACACCATCGCAAACCATTAATCCAACTAAAGTTATTCTGTATGCAGATTTTCTAATAATTCCATCAGTTTAAGTGTAGACCTCAATCCCAGATAACTGGTTTGTAGATAACCAATTTAATGATAGATTTATGAAAAAATGCTTCAGGTACGAAATACTTTAATCTTCGACCGAACTTATGAAAAGATGTTCAGTCAAATCTTTGTTTTCCATGTTATAGGAAAGAGTTCATGACCACCAATACATAAGTTTGAAAACAATGTAGCTTTATCGTATAGGAACATTTTGAATAATTCTATCTGGAGAAAAGATCCGTGGATTATAGTTTGTGTCTCCATCCTGGCAGTCGGGAGGTTGCTGATTTAAAGATAAATATATACTAGAATGTTTTAAAGTTTTCGAAACATTTCTGCCGTTGTATGATGCTGACGAAATAAATCGGCTATATCTTCAAGGGTTTAAGAGAATTAAATAGAAAACCAAAATATATTTCATGGTTGATCTACGGACATATATAAATAACTTCTAATAACTCAGTATGTCATCCTACCGGGTTGGATAATGTGGCCTTTAAAATAACTAAAATGAAATGGGACTGAGGAGGTATAATACCTAAAAGTATCCAGAAAAAGAAATTATTCCTACATCGACACCATAGCATACCCAATGATACGCTTAAATATAAACAACATGCGTATGTAAAGGGGATTTCAGTGGAAACCGCTTTATATGAGGTAGTACACCATATTGAGGGCACCTTTGCAAAGAAAATATATAACTTAACAATGTCAGCACTAATACGCTTATCCAATCCTTAGATACCTTCCAAGTTGACCGGGCAATCATAGACTGGGTTAATTATATGCTAAGGAATAGATGGATTAGCTGTAGCATACAGGACTTAACAATCAGAGACAAAGTAGCTCAGGGAACACCACAGTGAGGGATTTTGTCACCACTCCTGTGGGTAACTACCATAAATGGACTCTTAAGGAACTTAACCGATGAAGGATTTGAATCAGCGTGCTATGCAGATGACGTTATAATACTTCTTAGGGGAAAAAATCCAAACTTACAATGCAGGAAAGCTGAAACGAAGCTAAACATCGCCTACGATTGGGCTAAACCGAGGGGCTGAAACGTTAATCCGGACAAAACGGAGATATGTCTTTTCACTAAAAAGACAAAAATAGGTCAGTATAAAGTGCCCATCTTTCAAAACAAAACGATAGCCATATCAAATAAAGTTAAATATCTGAGAGTTCTACTAGACAGGAAACTTAAATAGAAAGACCACATACAGCAAAGGGCTGACAAGTCCCATAGATGCTGGTCTTTCTGTAGAATGGGGGTTTCAATCCTGAGATGACACACTGGATCTATAAGAGACTTATTAGACCAATTCTAACATACGCGTCTGTTTTCTGGTGGTCAGCAATGGATAAAAAATATAACGTGTAAGTTCAGAGAACGGGTTTCCTAGGTATATGTGGAGCAATGCGTACAACACCAACTAGGGCCTAGGAGACAATATTATATATACATCCAAATAAAATATGAAGCGGCGGTCGCAGCTAGTTCAGACGCCTGCTGGTAACTGTTGCTACACAGATTTGCTCTCGACTAGGAGAAAGAGTGGACTGGAACTTTTTATCGTAGAACCGGGTACCGAAATTTCTCTTCATCTTACAAATCACAGCACTATCCTACAGGCGGAGTTTCACAACTAGGACCTGTACGATTTAATTGGGGTACCGAGTCATAAAGGGACCACAAGCAACGAGATAGCCAACCAACTAGCTAAAAGTATGTGAATCAATATATGTGAATACATAGTACCAAACCCTTTAGAAATGAGGGCATGGGCAAATGAGATCCACAAAAGCCTTTGGGATAATGGGGGTACAGGAAAGATCACTAAAATCTCATGGGGTGACCCAAATGAAGACAAAACTAAACAAATCCTAACGCTAAACAAAAAAGAAACGAGCAAACTGGCGGGTATTCTTACGGGACATCTCAGTCTGAAGGCGCATCTACTCAAGATTGGATGCGAAGCTGGAACGTTGGAACATTTCCATTCTTGGGAAATTACACTTTCGCGGACTAACCGATCTAAGGGGGTGAGAATGGAGAAGACTGAAGGAGTTCTCACAAAACACAGAATTCCTAGAATTATAGGGGGATCAAACTCAAAATGTTTAATCTAAACTTTCACTTCTATTTTGGAGTGCATAACAGCCCTCAACTGGCTTTTGTGTATGTCCTTCGCCTGTGGTGGTATTATTCACTCCTCTTTTCAACCTAACCTACATCGGCTAAAAATGTCAATAGGGCCTTCAAAATAGTTTATAGTTAAGTTATCGGTTAATATTTAGAGGCGTAATTTTAATCTATTTTCTGGCAGTTCTATATATGTTGTATATATATTAACTAGATTTGGGTAGTTCCGGAACGAACTAGTTCATTGGAACTATTCCGAGAAAGGAACTAGTTCCAGCTCTTTAATTAATATAGTTCATTTTTCTGATCTCGTTCTTTTTTCTTTTCCTTTGCAGTTGAATTCTGTAGCTTCATTTTTTTTCATTTTTGCACAATTTTAAATTTTTGCATTTATTAACAAATCAACACGGAACTATGTAAGCGAAAAAAAACAAAAAGAACGATGAAAGAGAGAGATTCAAAGGAACTATGTAGGAGTCGGAACTATATGGAGCAAAGGAACTAGTTCCTTTTTAAAAAAGGAACAAGATGTACATTCACTGTTTTTTGTTATATTTTATTACTAATATTGATCTGCGCTATCCTTGTTCCACATTTTACTACCCTTCAACCATGTAATGCGAGCCTATCCATAAGCATATATTCAATGTTTTTATGTTCCAACCAAATGCATTCATTTAATTCAAATACGAATCCTTTCGCAAACCGCACCAAAAAAGGGAGTTACAAATAAATCCTTGGATTTTATGTGCATATAACCCCCACCGTGTAACGAGGCCATATTTATGATGACTACACCAAAAAACACACACCTCCGAGTGAAATTATTAAAACCCTGAAATAAATTGCCAGGGGCGCGAAAACACATAAAAAGCATTTTCGAAATCTATTTGGATTTCACCTGCAGCCAATATTAAAAATGCAACAACCCAAATGCACTGCAACAACAACTGCTGCTGCCGTGTACAAACGCTCTGATATTTTGGTGGCCCATTTTCATTACTGGGTTATTTATGGAAACTATACGAAAGGATCAACAGTGAAGGCTGAAAAATAAATAAAAGGGAAGGAGGTAAAAATAGGTTTAAGCCAGGATTTGAGTTGATTTCTGATTTTTTCGTTGTTGTTTTTTGCATTTTCGTTTTCCAAATGAATGGGAAATGAATATTTATTGGAAGTTGTAGGAGAAAGGATATGACGAAAATACATTTTGGTCGAAGGTTTACAATTGCGTTGTAAACAAAAATAATCCTTGGTAAATAATGGGAATCGGAATTTAGATTAATGTGTAGGTGCAATATTGTAAAGGTTTAAGGATTGAGGTTGCAGGATTTGATTGGGTTTTTAGGAAGAGAGAGACAGCGGGGAAATAATTTTGTTGTCGATTCAGGAACACAATACTTAGTATAGAGGTGGGAAATTTTCCACATAGTTTTGCTACTACCCCTAAGCAATTCGGTATTGAAAATTTAATATATCGGTCCACGTCTTAGTACAATCCTTGTATAACGATATCGTCCCCTTTTCCGAATTTTGGATTTTTTAGTCACAATTTTAAATAGGAGGACCTTTATTTTGGCCTCCCAGATTCTTACAGTGTGAAAAACCTATTTTACCGGAACAATGTGCAATATAGGTTTAGGTCCTCGATTTATACACCTCAATGATACCAGACAATATTGTAAACCTTGGTAGCTGTAATTCGACAGTCCACGTTTTATGAGGGCGAAAAATATATTTGCCGGCAATATCCAATACTTGCCCATGTTTTGGCATTGCCTCCATATGCCTCTATATATTTTCCAAATTCGACAGGATTATGAAGGATAGAATATACGAGTAGATCCATGTTTTGATATATCCCCTTTTCTTTGGTCCCGCGGCATATTCGCTATGCTTAAGGTCTTAGACGAATTATTCAACCTCAGTGTCTGTAATTTGATATTTCGTATTCTCAGAGGATAAAAAGACCTCCTGGTGGACAATTTAAAATGGCTAAGCACCCAATAAGGGTCCCCAACGACTTTAGGGTATTTTGGATGCCCACCTCATGGTGCAGGGTATAGAAAGATTGAACCTTACAAACATAACGACATTTCCACTTGTTCTTCTAATAAATTGAATTATTTCCACAAAAAAATTTTGCTGGATTTAATTGTTCAAAGAAAAACATTTTTACAGAATTTAGAAAATTTTGCTGAATGACATTTTTCTATTAATAACTCAAATAAAAGTGAAGATTTTTATGAAAAACTTTGCTAATTTTTTTTTTTTATTGAAATCCTATGCTGAATTGAGCTGAACTACAGAAAAATTTTTGCTGAATTGAGTTATTATATAAAAACCAACGCTGAATTAATGTTTTTTTATGAAAAGATCATTGCATAATTAATGTTTTATATAGAAACCCTTCGCTGAAGAAAATTTTCTGAAGAAATGTCTAGCTGAATTGTGTTCTTCTATAGGCAAACTTAGCTGAGTTGAGTTATTCCACAGAAAAACTAAGATAAATTGATTTTTGCTATAGAAAAACGTTGCTGAATTGGGTTTTATCACAGATAAACTTTGCTGAATTGACTTTTTCCATAAAAAAAACTTCACACTATTGGGTTTTACGTAGCTGAATTAATGTATTATATCAAAATCATCCACTGAATGGAATTTTCTGAATAATAGTCTTGCTGAATTGAGTTTAGCTATAGAAAAATGTTTGCTGAATTGAGTTTTCTATAAATAAACAGAGCTGAACTAAATGTCTTCTATTGAAAAACCATGCCGAATTTAGTTTTTCCATTAGATGAATTGAGTTTTGCTTTGCTGAATTGTGTTTTATCACAGATAAACATTACTGAATTGAGTTTTTCCATAAAAAAAAACTTCACACTATTGGGTTTTACGTAGCTGAATTAATGTATTATATCAAAATCATGCACTGAATGGAATTTTCTGAATAATAGTCTTGCTGAATTGAGTTTAGCTATAAAAAAATGTTTGCTGAATTGAGTTTTCTATAAATAAACATAGCTGAACTAATTGTTTTCTATAGAAAAACCATGCAGAATTTAGTTTTTCCATAGGAAAACTTAGATGAAATGAGTTTTGCTATAGAAAAACGTTGCTGAATTGTGTTTTATCACAAATCAACATTGCTAAATTGAGTATTTCCATTAAAAAACGTCACTATTGGGTTTTACGTAAAGTTTTATATCGAAATTATTCGCTGAAGGGAGTTTTCTGAAGAAAGATCTTGCTGAATTGGGTTTTTCTATGAATAACCCTAGCTGAATTGTATTCTTAGATGAGTTGAGTTTGAGTTTATTGGGTTTTACCACAGAAAAACTTTGCTGAATTGAATTTTTTATTAAAATACTTTCACTTTATAGGATATTAAGTAGCTGAATTAATGTATATGTCATTGAAGGGAGTTTTCTGAAGAAAAGCAAAGCAGAATTGACTTTTGATATAGAAAAACGTTGCTGAATTGAGTTTTCTAAAAATAAACATAGCTGAACTAATTGTCTTTTATAGAAAACTCATGCAGAAATTAGTTTTTCCACAGAAAAACTTAGATTAATTAAGTTATTCTATAGAAAAACGTAGTTTACCACACAACAACTTTGCTGAATTGTGTTTTTTCATTAAAATATTTCACTCTATAAGGTTTTACGTAGCTGAAATCGTTTCAGACAGGAGTTTTCTAAAGAAAAGTCTAGCTGAATTGAGTTTTTCTATAAATAAACGTTTCTGAATTATGTTATTCTATAGACCAAACTCGCTGAATTGAGTTTTTCATAGAAAATCTTAGACGAATTTAGTTTAGCTACTTTTCAATAAAAAAAAACTTCACTCTATAGAATTTTACTTAGCTGATTTAATGTTTTTTTCCAAAATCTATAGAATTGAGTTTTTCTACAAATAACCTTAGCTGAATTGTGTTCTTTTATAGACCATACTTATTGAATTGAAAATTTCCATAGAAAAACGTTGCTGAATTGAGTTTTACCACACAACAACGTTGCTGAATTGAGTTTTTCCAGTAAAATACTTCACTCTATAGGATTTTACGTAGCTGAATTAATGTTTTATAGCGAAATCATTCAATGAATGATTTCGCTTGCTGAATTGAGTTTTTCTATAACTAAACCTAGCTGAATTGAGTTTTCCATAGAAAAACTTAGATAAATTGATATTAACTATAGGCAAAAAGTTGCTGACTTGGTTTTTACGACTGAAAGACTTTGCTGAATTGAGTTTTCTCGTTAAAAAAAAAAAAAAAAACTTCGCTCTTCCTTCATTAGAGCAAATATCAGCGGAAAACGATTTTCTCATTGAAAAACTTCGATAAATTGAGTTTTATATAGAAAAATTCGTTTTCTTTCATTTGCTGAATTGACTGATTTTATGCAAAAATCTCCATTATACTATAGAAAAACATAGCTGAATAGTGTTCTGCCATTGAAAATTTTCACTGATTTAAGATTTTCCATAGAAACGTTTAGCTGGATCGTGTTTTCCATTGAAAAACTTAGCTGAATAAGGGTTGCTATTATAAAAAACTATGATTAATATAATTTTCCGATAGAAAACTGTTACATTGTTCCAAATTAATTTATTTCATAAAATGCTGAATTGTGTTTCATTTTTAAAAATCATTATTGCTGAATCTGGTGGTCTACCAAAAAAAAAATTAGCTGAATGGTAATATTTAAGTTGTTTTCTGTTTTCACCATAGCCTTTGGTATTTTTCTTATTTTTAAAATCCTCCATTCACTTCTGTATGCCTACTATTTGTCTTCGTAAAATCTACGGAACTCGACACGGAGTCACTCAACCGAAACGATGACCATCTATGAATTCTTAAAATCTTAAAGAACTACTCGGCTGAGTTGGTGAAATGGCTTATCTTTGTGTATTAATGTTCCGATTCCGCTTTAAAAGTTAATTAATTTCCAACCCCATACTCTCCGCCCAAACCCCACTCACATTCACTATGCCACACTTTGCCATTCGGTAAGTTGGAGCGAGGCTGTCGGTGGCCATTAAATTTCTCAGGTGTTAATGTAGCAGAACTTAAATTTCGTGCGTGAGAATTTATCAGAAATTGCAAAAGTCTGTTGTGTAAATGTTTTTACTGATGTCCTTCGGTGTTGTGTAAATAATGTCCTGTTTTTGGCACACACACACATACACACTTACACAAAAAGGGGATCGATTTTTTCCAATGATAAGTTACAATTACAAGCGTTTCACAATGTTGTTACTTATTTCTTTTAACTCAGGATGTCAGGATAATGTTTTTGTTGTAGTTGTTGTCGGTGTGTTATCTGGCATGTTGTTGTTTTTGTTGTTTTGGCTGGAACACATCCCGTTGTTGTCCTTTTTTATTCGTCGTATTCGCCAACAATTTAATTGTCTGCCAAACATTTGGCCTCATTTTGGTCTTAATGCCAATTTTTATACCCTTCACCACGCTGTGGTACAGGGTATTATGTCTTTGTGCATATGTTTGTAACAGGCAAAAATAATTGAGATAGACCCATGGTTCCTTTTGAGAATATGCATAGAATCACTTTCTAAGTCGATTTATGCATGTCCGTCCGTCCGTCCGTCTGTCCGTCCGTCTGTCTGTCTGTCCATGTTAAATTGTAAACAAAGTACATGTCGCATTTATGATCCGAATTGGATGAAATTTGGCATAGGTCACTTATTCGGCCCAAGGACGAACCCTATTGAAATTGGGAAAAATCGGTTCAGATTTAGATATAGCTCCCATATATATATTTAACCTATTTAATGTAAACGGTCCCTATATATCTTTCGATCTGCACGAAATTTGGTACAGGCTAATCATTTAGGCCTATAATGATGTCTGCCAATTTTCGTGAAAATCGGTCCAGATTTAGATATAGCTCCCATATATAGTTTCGTCCGATTTCATGTAAATGGTGCCCCTAAGTCCCTATATATCTTTTGATTTGTACGAAATTTGGCATAACGTACTGAATTAAGCCTAGAGTGATGTCTGCCAAGTTTCGTGAAAATCGGTCCAGATTTAGATATAGCTCCCATATATAGTTTCGTCCGATTTCATACAAATGGTGCCCCAAAGTCCCTATATATCTTTCGATTTGCACGAAATTTGGCATAACGTATTGACTTAAGCCTAGAGTGATGTCTGCCAAGTTTCGAGAAAATCGGTCCAGATTTAGATATAGCTCCCATATATAGTTTCGTCCGATTTCATGTAAATGGTGCCCCAAAGTCCCTATATATCTTTCGATTTGCACGAAATTTGGCATAACGTACTGAATTGAGCCTAGAATGATGTCTGTAAAGTTTCGTGACAATCGGTCAAGATTTAGATATAGGTCCCATATAAAGTTTCGTCCGATTTCATGTAAATGGTGCACCAAAGTTCCTATATATCCTTCGATTTGCACGAAGTTTGGCATAACGTACTGAATTGAGCCTAGAGTGATGTCTCCCAAGTTTCGAGAAAATTGGTCCAGATTTAGATATAGCTCCCTTTTATTATAGATTGATTTTAAGTAATTGACGAACCAAGGAACCAATAGGCTGATAGGAACAAAACGTTCTAAAATTAGTATAACCTAACCTGTGACAAGTTTGCTTGAAATCGCTTAATATGTGGATAGAGCTTCCATATATATTTTCGCCCTATTTCATGTAAATTGGGCATCAAACTCCTCATGTAGTCAGATTGACATCAAATTTTGCACAATGTACAAAACTGAGCATAGAATTACGTAGTTGCGTTTTCTAGAAGTACAAACATAGCCAAACGGATGACCTATTTATATTTGTTTGAAGTCGATATACATACCTTTGTCCCATTGTAACAAACGAATGACATGTTTATGGATAGATCTAGGTAGCTTCACATTTAGATAAACATCATATATTTTATTTGTTAATAGTCCTGTTTAATATACCCATAGTGGTGAAGGGTATCATATAGTCGGCCCCGTCCGACTTTACTTCTTTCCTTACTGGTTGTTGTTGTTGTTGTTCCGCTGACTGCTGTTGTGGACATTTTTATGGGATTCAGTTTGTAAATGGTGGAGAGATAAGGGGGAAGAAGTGAGGTCTTAATAAGGTGTGACAGCATTATAATTCTGATATAGATAATTATTAATTTGTTTGAATGGAAAATATTGCATCACGTCTGAGGTTAGGTTATAAAAAATTAAATTCAGCTAATTTTAGCATAAAGAATATTATTCAGCAAGGTTTTTCTATACAAAGCATAGGTTTCAGCAACAATTTTAGTAAAAGGCTTTCGTTGTGTATGCCCTTCAGGAAAATTTCTTTAAAAATCCATGCCTATTGCTGAGCAGGTCCTTCTAGAAATATTCCCTCAGGAAATATTCGTTTATCTGCTGGTCCTTGAGGAAATATTCGTTAAATATCCACGGCCGTTGATCTGCTGGTCCTTGAGGAAATAAAAGGTAAAGGTCCTGCAGGAACTTAACATTAAAAAATCCACGCCTGCAGGAACTTAACATTAAAAAATCCACGCCTGCAGGAACTTAACATTAAACCAGTAAGGAAAGTAGTAAAGTCGGACGGGGCCGACTAGATGATACCCTTCACCACTATGGATATATTAAACAGGACTATTAACATGAAATTGGATGAAATAAAATATGTGATATTTATCTAAATGTGAATCTACCTATATATCCATAAGTTATATAAATCGACTTCAATCAAATATAAATAGGTTATCTGTTGGGCTATGTCTGTACTTCTAGAAAACGCAACTACGTAATTCTATGCTCAATTTTGTACGTTGTGCAAAATTTGATGTCAACCTGACTAGCATGAAGAGTTTGATGTCCAATTTACTTAAAATCGGGCGAAAATATATATGGAAGCTCTATCCAAATATATCGAAGGATATATAGGGACTTTGGTGCACCATTTACATGAAATCGGACGAAACTATATCTGAATCTGGGCCGATTTTCTCGAAACTGGGCAGACATCATTCTAGTCTCAATTCAGTACGTTATGCCAAATTTCCTGCAAATCGAAAGATATATAGGGACTTTGGGGCACCATTACCATGAAATCGGACGAAACTATATATGGGAGCTATATCTAAATCTGGACCGATTTTCGCGAAACTGGGCAGACATCATTCTAGCCTCAATTCAGTACGTTATGCCAAATTTCATGCAAATCGAAAGATATATAAGGACTTTGGTACACCATTTACCTTAAATCGGAGGAAGATATATACGGGAGCTATATCTAAATCTGAACCGATTTTCACGAAACTTTGCACACATCATTCTAGACTTAATTCAGTGCGCTATGCCAAATTTCGTGCAAATCGAAAGATATATAGGGACTTTGGTACGCCATTTACCAAAAATCGGCCGAAACTATATATGGGAGCTATATCTAAATCTGAACCGATTTTCACGAAACTTGGCACACATCTTTCGTGGCTCAATTCAGTACGCTATGCCAAATTTCGTGCAAATCGAAAGATTTTCAGGGTCTAAAGTCCGTAAATCGGGCGAAACTATATATGGGAGCTATATATAAATCTGTACCGATTTTCACGAAACTTGACACACATCTTTCGTGGCTCAATTCAGTACGCTATGCCAAATTTCGTGCAAATCGAAAGATTTTCAGGGTAGTGTGTCTTCGAATCCTTGCAGGAAATAACTTAAAAAATCCACGCCTTTATGTCTTCGAATCCTTGAGGAAATATTCTTTAAAAATCCACGCCTTTATGTCTTCGAATCCTTGAGGAAATATTCTTTAAAAATCCACGCCTTTATGTCTTCGAATCCTTGAGGAAATATTCTTTAAAAATCCACGCCTTTATGTCTTCGAATCCTTGAGGAAATATTCTTTAAAAATCCACGCCTTTATGTCTTCGAATCCTTGAGGAAATATTCTTTAAAAATCCACGCCTTTATGTCTTATCCTTGAGGAAATATTCTTTAAAAATCCACGCCTTTTTGAGCACACACCTTTTTCGAATCCTTGAGGAAATATTCTTTAAAAATCCACGCCTTTTGAATCCTTGAGCACACACCTTCTATGGAATCCTTGAGGAAATATTCTTTAAAAATCCACGCCTTTGAGCACACATGTCTTCGAATCCTTGAGGAAATATTCTTTAAAAATCCACGCCTTTATGTCTTCGAATCCTTGAGGAAATATTCTTTAAAAATCCACGCCTTTTGCTCTGCAGGTCCTTGAGGGAATATTCATTAAAATTCCACGCCTCTTGATCTTTTGATCTTGGAGGAAATTTTCTTTAAAAATCCACGCCTTTTGCTGAGCACACACCTTTTTCTATGGAGGTCCTTGAGGAAATATTCTTTAAAAATCCACGCCTTTTGCTGAGCACACACCTTTTTCTATGGAGGTCCTTGAGGAAATATTCTTTAAAAATCCACGCCTTTTGCTGTACAGATCCTTGAGGAAATATTCTTTAAAAGTTCACGTCTTTTACTGCGCTGGTCCTTGAAGAAATATTCTTTTAAAATCCACCCCTGTTGGCCTAGAAGTCCCTGAAATATATTTTTTGAGAAAATCTTCTTTAAAAATCCGACTGTTGGCCTAGAAATCATTGAGGAAATATTTTTTTTAAATCCACGCCTATTGACCTAGCAATCCTTCAGGATATATTCTTAAAAAAATCTACTCATGTTGGCCTAGAAATCCTTGAGAAAATAGTCATTAAAAATCCATATCTGCTGCCCTAGAAGTCCTCTGGGGAATATTCTTTAAAAATCCACATCTGTTTATCTGCTGGTCCTTCGGGTCCCTTTAACTGTCTTTTTCCAAAACCCCCCACATTTAGTTTTTTCTAGTCCAAAAAATATGACATGCTGACACCTTCTACATTTTTGTTTTTCTGGAACAACATTCCAGTGAAATTCTCCACATCAGCCAGTGATGACCAATGACCAGTGGCGAAATGGCCAAGTTAAGTCAATTTGATTCTAACATCATTGACACGAATTGCGAAAAAACAGCAGCAGCAAAGTGTTACTACAACAACCAAATGTGTTGTACAACAACTCATTCATACAACAGCAGTAGCAACAACAACAACGAAAACAACAACTTGAAACATGCGGTTAACTGGCAAAGAGTGCCTGCAGGATAGGAATATGGCTCAGTTTTTTTTTTTTTTTTTTGCTTCAGTTTCTGCTGTTGTTGTTGGTGAAAAGTTTCCATGTCATATGAAGTTGTTTGATTAACCGAGGGATCAAAGAGTCGAAATGTAGAAAATATGTGCTGGCCAGTCGCCTGGTTAGTTGGTCGGTCAGTCTGTTTGTTAGCTCAGAGTTCATGTGTGAAGGGCTTGAAGGCATGCAATGCGGTTTTTAGGACAGGTTGTTGTTCTTTTTTGTCGTTGCTTTTAGCTGGGGAGCTACATTTTTTGCAACAAATGTTTGTTGTTAACAAATTAAGTGGTTAATCTGATTTTTGTTGTTAACATTGGGGTTGGGGTGGGGCTAAATGGGGAGACACGGAAATCCGAAAAAAGGAAAAAAATCATTGTAACGTTGTGGCACTTTAGGTATAAAGAAGGTTAGATGAAGATAATCAATATGTTGAAATTGCAGACAATAATTTCGAGATGTATCGTACCTATCTGACAGGGGACATGTCCTTGTTGAAGGACATAGAGTTGTATTTAGGGCCTAAAAATAAATTTAAAAGGAGTTGGAATAGGAAAAACTCATATCGAACGATATGGGTCCAATACCAAAGTCCTTCAACAAATGTTATTTACAAATTCTCGCACTTTGGCCTAGATATCCTTGAGAAAATCTTCTTTAAAAATCCACGCCTTTTGGCCTAGATATCCTTGAGAAAATCTTCTTTAAAAATCCACGCCTTTTGGCCTAGATATCCTTGAGAAAATCTTCTTTAAAAACCCACGCCTTTTGGCCTAGATATCCTTGAGAAAATCTTCTTTAAAAATCCACGCCTTTTGGCCTAGATATCCTTGAGAAAATCTTCTTTAAAAATCCACGCCTTTTGGCCTAGATATCCTTGAGAAAATCTTCTTTAAAAATCCACGCCTTTTGGCCTAGAGGTCCTTGAGGAAATATTCTTTAAAAATCCACGCCTTTTGGCCTAGATATCCTTGAGAAAATCTTCTTTAAAAATCCACGCCTTTTGGCCTAGATATCCTTGAGAAAACCTTCTTTAAAAATCCACGCCCTTTGGCCTAGATATCCTTGAGAAAACCTTCTTTAAAAATCCACGCTTTTTGGCCTAGATATCGCCTTTTGGCCGAGAAATCCTTGAGAAAATATTCTTTAAAAATCCACGCCTTTTGGCCGAGAGATCCTTGAGAAAATATTCTTTAAAAATCCACGCCTTTTGGGCTAGAGATCCTTAAGAAAATCTTCTTTAAAAATCCACGCCTGTTGGCCTAGAAGTCCTTGAGAAAATATTTTTTTAAAAATCCACGCCTGTTGGCCAAAACGCCTTGAGGAAATATTCTTTAAAAATCCACTACTGTTGGATTAAAAGTCCTTGAGAAATAATTCCTTAAAAATCCATGCCTGTTGGACTAGAAGTCCTTGAGAAAATATTCCTTAAAAATCCACGCCTGTTGGCCTACAGGTCCTTCAGAAAATTTTCTTTAAAAGTTCACGCCTGTTGGCCTAGAAGTCCTTGAGAAAATATTCTTTAAAAATCCACACATGTTGGCCTAAAAGTCCTTCCGGAAATATTCTTTAAAATCCTCTCCTGTTGACTTATCCCTTCACCACCCACTCTGGGTCACATTTAAAAGTTGCAATCCTTCACAGCAGGTTGTCCAAAAAACCAAAAACAACAACACCACCTTCTCAACACTTAAATGAGCAATCATCTATCCTGTTGGGAGGCTAAACCTCAAACACAAGTGGTGGTCTAGTGTCTCTCCTTTGCCGACACTTGCAAATTCTCCAAAGGCTACCAATTTTAATGATTTAATTTTAATTACTGCAATTTTTATTAATGGAGCCCGAAGGCAGGACAGACAGCTAGCCAGTAATGTAAACAACACCAAACGTTTTATTCTACCCTGCGAGGGAGACACACAACACAACAAAAGCTATTCAGCTGGAAGTCCTTGGGCGACACCTTCGTCCTTAGTCATTAATGAAAACATTGTAGCGTTAATCTATTTTTGCAGGAAGGGAATAACTATGTCATCCTCTAAAAGTCCTTTGACAAGAGCTTTAGTCCTCAAATGAAAAAAGGACAACATTGTAACACTATTATATTCGGGGGAAATTACGCGGTATAGTCTTAGACAACAATATTACAACACTATCCTCCTAGAAAATACCTTCGTCCTACATGAAAGTTCTTTCGGCAGCACCTTCCTTCCTTTTAGTCTTTAATGAAAAATATAACAACATTGCACCATAATTCTACCTAACCATTTTTGCCTTTCTATGGAAGTCTTTCGTCTTTCGTCCTTTGTACTTAGTCCTTAAAGCGGAAAAATATCAATATCTGCACCACTATTCTCTCCTGTTGGTAACAACCCAGTCATCCTGTGTGTTTACCTTGAGTAATTAGCCATATTTTGTTGACATTAGACAACTAAAAAAATGCATGTGTACCCCTCTCTCTCTTTCTCTCCCTCTCTTTCTATTGCTTACCTTGTAATCCCCATTCTGTTTATCTTTGCCTCCAATTTAATGCTGTTGTTTTCTCCCATTTTTTAAGTGGCAATTTTGTGAACGATTTTTCCATTCTTAATTCCAGGAAGAAATTATTTTTTACGTGTCAGATATTGAACGTGGTAAACAAATTAAACAATTTTGTGGTAAACTTTTTGTAATTAAGGAACTTTAATTAAAATTGGCGTGATTAGTGGCCACAGGGAGATATTAATTGAACAAGTGTTGCCCAGGAAACTACTGGGAGTTTGGGGAAGTTAACGACTGGGAATGCCAGGGCCTGAAGAGTAACAAAGCTGGCACTTTTAAATACAAAATTGTGGACAAAACTGTAATATTAAATGACCTTCAGGTTCTTGAGAAAATATTCTTTAAAAATCCACGCCTATTGGCCTTCAGGTTCTTTCGAAAATATTCTTTAAAAATCCACGCCTATTGGCCTTCAGGTTCTTTAGAAAATATTCCTTAAAAATCTACGCCTTTTGGCCTTCAGGTTCTTTAGAAAATATTCCTTAAAAATCTACGCCTTTTGGCCTTCAGGTTCTTTAGAAAATATTCCTTAAAAATCTACGCCTTTTGGCCTTCAGATTCTTCAGAAAATATTCATTAAAAATCCACGCCTATTGGCCTTCAGGTTCTTCAGAAAATATTCATTAAAAATCCACGCTTATTGGCCTTCAGGTTCTTTAGAAAATATTCATTAAAAATCCACGCCTATTGGCCTTCAGGTTCTTCAGAAAATATTCTTTACGCCTATTGGCCTTCAGGTTCTTGAGAAAATATTCTTTAAAAATCCACGCCTATTGGCCTATTGGCCTTCAGGTTCTTGAGAAAATATTCTTTAAGAATCCACGCCTATTGGCCTTCAGGTTCTTGAGAAAATATTCTTTAAAAATCCACAGCTGGTAGCCTTCAGATTCTTCAGAAAATATTCATTAAAAATCCACGCCTATTGGCCTTCAGGTTCTTCAGAAAATATTCCTTAAAAATCCACTCCTATTGGCCTTCAGGTTCTTGAGAAAATATTCTGTAAAAATCCACGCCTATTGGCCTTCAGGTTCTTGAGAAAATATTCTGTAAAAATCCACGCCTATTGGCCTTCAGGTTCTTGAGAAAATATTCTTTAAAAATCCACGCCTTGTGGCCTACAGGTTCTTCTGAAAATCTTCTTTATAAATCCACGCCTGTTGGTTTGTTGGTCCTTCAGAAAATCTTCTTTAAAAATCCACGCCTGTTGGCCTACATGTCCTTCAGAAAATCTTCTTTAAAAATCCACGCCTGTTGGCCTACATGTCCTTCAGAAAATCTTCTTTAAAAATCCACGCCTGTTGGCCTACATGTCCTTCAGAAAATCTTCTTTAAAAATCCACGCCTGTTGGTCTACATGTCCTTGAGAAAATCTTCTTTAAAAATCCACGCCTGTTGGCCTACATGTTCTTCAGAAAATCTTCTTTAAAAATCCACGCCTGTTGGCTTACATGTCCTTCAGAAAATCTTCTTTAAAAATCCACGCTTGTTGGCTTACATGTCCTTCAAAAAATCTTCTTTAAAAATCCACGCCTGTTGGTTTTTTGGTCCTTCAGAAAATATTCCTTAAAAATCCACGCCTATTGGCCTTCAGGTACTTCAGAAAATATTTATAAAAAATTCAGCCCTATTGGCCTTCAGGTTCTTCAGAAAATATTCATAAAAAATTTAGGCCAATTGGCCTTCTGGTTCTTCAGAAAATATTCATTAAAAATCTACGCCCATTGGCCTTGAGGTTCTTCAGAAAATATTCTTTAAAAATCCACAACTATCTTAGTCTTTGGCCTCGCATAATTTTTATAGCATAATCCTCCAAATACCCTCATTAAAAAAATCTCGTATTTCTTTTAAATATATTCTCACACTCTGCTCGTTGAGATTTTAATTTATTTTTTCTGTTTTTATTTTAATTTCCTTATTTGGTTGCTTCAATCTCAGCAAATTATTAAATGGTCATTCAATTTACTTTTAAGCAATAATTACCGGATACATCCCCTTCAGCAACAGCTGCTGTCGCTGCAATAATCACAGTTTCAATTGGCCATACAAATTAGAGCCTCCCCTCTTTTTCGCCGATTTTCTCACATTTTGTCGTCTCTCATTGTCAGCGTCTTTAGAAATGAAACGAGGCGAAGAAGAAACGGCAGCCGTGGCAGTGGCAGCTGAACAAAAACAATTCCCATTTCATTCATTCATTGGCTATTTATGCGGGTTTAAATTAATTAAAATCTGACTTGGACCAACCAACCGAGCGACAACAACGTCACACGCTGTTTGTGATAATTTAGCAAAAATTATGCGAATGAACGACCGAACGAACCGAACATCCATTCGATGTCTGTCCTCCACTCATTTGGACTTCTGTTTTCTCTGAATTTCATTACACCGGGACCCCCTACACCCCACACTCGCACTCGCACTCACACACACAAACGTACAATTGAATTTATGGTTATGATGCGGGCAAATCTTTTAAAAACGCATTTCATTCATTTGATTTGATTATGCCGGGCAATTCATCTACATCTCGTTGACCGTGGTTTGTCGAGGGTAGGAGGAATCGAGGTAGGGAGCTGGGCCAGGAGGTAGTGGTGGTAAATAACCACAATGACCAGCACTTGTTGTACTTTATTTTTATTATTTTTTTTTCTGTGTGTTTAATTGTCATAAGTGTAATGACAACCAATGGACATTTGTGCTGCAGACCTAGAGGAGACTGAAATTATTTCAAAAAAACGGTCATAGAGCCACAATGGCGAATGTAGAGAAAGAAAACTTGAAGAAAGTTCGAAGAAGAAATTGTGAGAAAGTGAACTTATCGTTAATGAAGCCATCAAGGAATTTGTGGCGACATTAATGTATTTAAATGAATTATTTATGTGAAAATAAATACAATGCTTACTGCGTTGATTACAATGTAAGCTTCTATGTAAGTAATTAGATGTTTTTAATGAAGGCATGTTGTTGGAAAACATGTTAGTGCGATATGAAGTAGGTTAGAGAATAGATGTAAAAAATCAGTGAGCGGAGCAGTATAGTCGGACGGGGCCGACCATACGATACCCTACACAACTAACACGGAACTCAAATTTTCTGCAGATGTTTATTCCGAGCCTGAGCAATATATCGTGATATTTTTACCCTCTTGCCCGATTAGAGGTAAACAGTACCTCTTCCTCACACTGACATATTTTCCGAATATTACGAGTATTCAGTACAGCTACTGTCCAGATTCCCTTCACAGTGAGTTGTGGTGTGATGTTCGGCTTTCATTTGTTGTCTATAGATCGACTCGAAAATATCACAAACAATTAAGTTTTCGGTCCACTTCATTCCAAAATTATTATCTGATCATCACCGAAAATTATAGGCGTTATCCTTGACCATAACTGGAACCTCATGGAACACTTCAAAGCGATAAGCGCTATAGTTCCGCTCTCTAGAGTGATAATGGGTTACTAAATAATATACGAATACGGAGATACCTGTAAATATTTAGGTGTAACTCCCACATCCGGGCACATACAACAACATAATTGGAATTGATTTAAAGGTCAACCACACCTCTTGGATATAATATCAACTTCTCGGGTCTATGTCCTTCAGGGGTAAATAAATACGCTATAGGATACAAAATTTGTCATTTTTCACACAAAAGTCAGGGTCCATTTGACACGCTAAACATTGACCGATCTTTATCAAAACAGGCATGCTTATTCTTTGGCCCGAACTCCTTCTCCATGCAAAATTTCACGATGTTCGGGCCATTATTGCGGACTCTGGAGCGACCAGAAAAACCGACAAAAATTTAGTATTTGGTCCATTTCATCCACTAAATACTAACCGATCTTTCCCAAAAACAATAGGGGTCTTCATTGGCCAGAACCCATCCTACATGCAAAATTTCGTGAAGATTGGTCCATAACTGTGGCCGTGTATCGTGTTAACAAATTACAATGGACAGACGGACGGACGGACACACATGTCTAGATCGACTCAGCTAGTCGAGATATGACTTTTGGGGCTGCACAAAGCTATAATACCCTGACAACATAGTTGTGTAGGGTATAATTATAGAATGTACATGAGGGGCATAATTAAGCAGGAACGGGCGGATTTTTCAAAAAATATATTTTCTGATCGACAAACACAAAAAAGAAATATTTTTTTAGTGATAATATTTTTTAAAGAATATTTCCTGGATTTCTAGGCCAACAGACGTGATCTTTAAAGAATATTTCCTGAAGGACTTCTAGGCCAACTGGCGTGGACTTCTAGGCAAACAGGCATACATTTTTAAAGAATATTTCCTGAAGGACTTCTAAGCAAACAGGCGGAAATTTTAAAGAATATTTGGTGAAGGACTTCTAGGTCAACAGGCGTGGATTTTTAAAGAATTGTTCCTCAAGGACTTCTTGATCAAAATGCGTGGATTTTTATATAATATTTCCAAAAGGACTTCTGGGTTAACAGGCGTGGATTTTTAAAGAATATTTCAAAAAGGACCAAGACAACAACAGGCGTAGATTTTAATGAATATTTTCTGAGGACCTGTAGTCCAAAAGGCATGGGTATTTAAAAAATATTTTCTAAAGGACTTTTAGATCAACATGTGTGGATTTTTAACGAGTATTTCCTGAAGGACTTCTAGGCCAACAGGCCTGAATTTTTAAGAATATTTGGTGAAGGACTTCTAGGTCAACAGGCGTGGATTTTTAAAGAATTGTTCCTCAAGGACTTCTTGATCAAAAAGCGTGGATTTTTAAAGATTATTTCCTAAAGGAGTTCTGGTTCAACAGGCGTGGATTTTTAAAGAATGGAGTTTTAAAGAATATTCCCTGAAGGACTTCTAGGCCAACAGGCATGGATTTTTAAAGAATGGAGTTTTAAAGAATATTCCCTGAAGGACTTCTAGGCCAACAGGCATGGATTTTTAAAGAATATTTTCTCAAGGACTTCTAGACCAAGAGGCGTGGATTTTTAAAGAGTTGTTCCTCAAGGACTTTTAGATCAACAGGCGTGGATATTTAAAAAATTGTTCCTCAAGGACTTCTAGGCTAAGAGGCGTGGATTTTTAAAGAATATTTTCTCAAGGACTTCTAGGCCAACAGGCGTGGATTTTTAAAGAATATTTTCTCAAGGACTTCTAGGCCAACAGGCGTGGATTTTTAAAGAATATTTTCTCAAGGACTTCTAGGCCAACAGGCGTGGATTTTTAAAGAATATTTTCTCAAGGACTTCTAGGCCAACAGGCGTGGATTTTTAAAGAATATTTTCTCAAGGACTTCTAGGCCAACAGGCGTGGATTTTTAAAGAATATTTTCTCAAGGACTTCTAGGCCAACAGGCGTGGATTTTTAAAGAATATTTTCTCAAGGACTTCTAGGCCAACAGGCGTGGATTTTTAAAGAATATTTTCTCAAGGACTTCTAGGCTAAGAGGCGTGGATTTTTAAAGAATATTTTCTCAAGGACTTCTAGGCTAAGAGGCGTGGATTTTTAAAGAATATTTTCTCAAGGACTTCTAGGCCAACAGGCGTGGATTTTTAAAGAATATTTTCTCAAGGACTTCTAGGCCAACAGGCGTGGATTTTTAAAGAATATTTTCTCAAGGACTTCTAGGCCAACAGGCGTGGATTTTTAAAGAATTGTTCCTCAAGGACTTCTTGATCAAAAGGCATGGATTTTTAAAGAATATTTCCTAAAGGACTTCTGGTTCAACAGGCGTGGATTTTTAAAGAATGGAGTTTTAAAGAATATTCCCTGAAGGACTTCTAGGCCAACAGGCATGGATTTTTAAAGAATATTTTCTCAAGGACTTCTAGGCTAAGAGGAGTGGATTTTTAAAGAATATTTTCTCAAGGACTTCTAGGCTAAGAGGCGTGGATTTTTAAAGAATATTTTCTCAAGGACTTCTAGGCTAAGAGGCGTGGATTTTTAAAGAATATTTTCTCAAGGACTTCTAGGCTAAGAGGCGTGGATTTTTAAAGAATATTTTCTCAAGGACTTCTAGGTCGACAGATGAAATATTTGGTGAAGGACTTCTAGGCAAACAGTCGTGGATTTTTAAAGAATATTTCCTCAAGGACCAGTAGGTCAAAAGGCGTGGATTTTTAAAGAATATATCCTAAAGGGACTTCTAGGCCAAAAGGCGTGGATTTTCAAAGAATATTTCCTGAAGGGCCAGTAGGTCAAAAGGCCTTTTATTGTCAAAGAATATTTCCTGAAGGGCCAGTAGGTCAAAAGGCGTGGATTTTCAGGCGTGGATATTTAATGAATATTTTTTCAAGGACTTTTAGATCAAAAGGCGGGAATTGTTCCTCAAAGACTTTTAGATCAAAAGGCGGGAATTGTTCCTCAAGGACTTCTAGGCCAACAGGCGTGAATTTTTAAAGAATATTTCCTCAAGGCCTTCTAGGCCAATAGGTGTGGATTTTTAAAGAATATTTTGTGTAGGACTTGGAGGCCAACAGACATGGATTTTTAAAGAATATTTTTTCAAGGACTTTTAGATCAAAAGGCGTGGATTGCTAAAGAATATTTCATGAAGAACCAACAGATCTCCTTAAAATTCCCCTATCCATCGAACATCAATTTAATTCACGCATAAATCCATATTTCATCTCAATATCCATAATTAGCTACAATTCCTACAAAATCGCAGCTCTAAAAATCCCGCATAATTTTGTGACTTAACAAAAAAAAACAACAATAAACAACAAAAACTCTTCTGACATTTTGCCGACAATGACAACTTTTTAAAAAAAAAAATGTTGCTCTGTTTTAAAACTCCTTTGCTGTTGTTGTTGTGCTTGTTCTTATTGCTGCCACTTCAGTTGGTGCGTTCAGGAGGATCTCTCGGTGTTTTTGCATTGGACTTAATTACAATTCAAAACCATTGTCTAGATTTCGCAGAAAATCCTTGATAACATCAAAATCCAGACATATTCAATTCGTGTATATTTTTGTCTTTGCTGTTGTTGTAGTAGTTGCCGTTGTTGTTACTGTTATTGTTGTTATAGGAATTTAATGTCAAGTCAGTGAAGGTATTGTTCTTGTTTGCTTTTTGGCTTTTGCTTTGCGGATTTTAAGACTGAATTATTATGCTCGCATTTTAATTTATTTGTCTTAAGATACAAAATGAAAGGCCATACCCCCGACAAACTGCTCCCCCACCCCCCTTCAGCTGAATTAATTATAAAATCAATACCAAAGAGGGGGTAAAATAAATGAAAACATCCATTGGGGAGAGGGGAAGGGGGCCACAGGTTGTTGCAACAAATGAAAAGTGAAACGACAAATAAATGGTTGGATGGATGGATCGATGACTGACTGACAGACAGACTACTGTTGCTGAGACTGATGATGGTTGGTTGTTGCTGGTGGTGGTGGCAATGATGATGTGTGTGAACCTCCTTCTTTTGGCTGCTGCTGATCCGTTTGCCCGATCATATTGAGCTCAATACAAAATTGGCAATTCAAGAAAACATCTTTAACTGAACAGTCTCCCTGCTATCTCCTGTTCCCCTCCTCCTCCTTATTTAGTGATATTTATTCATAAAAACAACTGACTGACTGACTTTAAAATATTCGTCAACCGGTCGTTTGTTTCAAATTCCGTTTTTTTTTCTTCAAGGGACTTTGGCGAACTTTTCGCTTTACATTCAAAAAAATTTTTGTTGTTAAGAAAACAAAAGATTCGCCCCAAAATGAAAACAAAAAAAAACATTCTTACGTTTTGAACCAATTTATCATATTGAATGTAAAGCAAGTCGATTTTTTGGTCCCCCAGCTCTGAAGAAAAAACCTAAAACAAATGAAACAGCTTGCATCCTTTTGAGCGGCTCCCTCTTCTTCCCATCCTTCTTCCTCTCACGTCTTCTTCTTCGTATTTTTGGTTATTATTTAAAAAAAACTGTTAAGATTTCCTTTGAAGAAATCTGACTTTTTTATTCTTCACCTTCATTTAGCAGGGGTTTTGTTTCTTTCTGTTAATTTTTTCAGTATTTTTTTGCCCAAAAATCCATAACCAGGGGAGAGCCATGGCCTACACAGAACGCAATTCATGAAACTAGAATTGATTTCCTTCGTAATGATATTAATAGCCGGTATTGTTGTGTATTTACTTGAAATCCAGTGGACAATGTTTTAAAAAAAACACACGGTCACACACAAAAATATGACCGCGTCTTTATCCGCAGATGTTGTTGGTGGTTTTTTTCGGGATGGATGGTTGGTTATGAAAATTTAGTGGTGTCAATATAAGAGAATAAAAAATAAATTCCAGAACTCTGTAGAGGTTTCTTCAGAAGGTCTTATGTAGGCAGAAGTCTCTTAAAAAAGTCTTCTGCAGCTAAATGAGGCTTCTTTGAGGTCTTCCTCACCTAAAATATCCCTTAAAGGATATTTTATAGCTTAAAGACCCCTTAATGTGCCTTCAATAGCTACAATGCCCTATTAAAGGTTTTCAATATTTAGAAGGCCCTTTCAGGGTTCCTCCGTAGACAGGAGATCCTTGAAGAATTTTTCGATATACCAAAATCCTTTCAAGGGATCTTTTATAGACAAAATGTTCTTCTGGGACCCTTAGTGTCCTCAACATCCAAAAGAACATTATTATCGTCAAAAACACATTCAAGGCTTCCATGGGGCATTCTTTTAACAAGGGTCCTTTAAGAGGTCTTCTATACACATATGAACGTTTATGAAGCCATATATACACAGAATCTTTCAAAGGAGGCTTCTATAAACAAAAGGCTCCTTCAAGAGATTTGAATGAACATAATACTCTTCCAGGGGCATTTTTTTACCAAGGACCCTTTCGGAGATGTTCTATATACATATGAACCTTTATGAAGCCTTATGTAAATATAACTTTCAATGAAGCCTTCTTTAAACAAAAGGCCCTTTCAAGAGACTTTCAATGGACCTAATACCCTTCAACTGTTCTTCTATAGACAGTAGACCCCTCAATATTTCTTCTATAGACAGAAACCCCTTCAAGAGCTCTTCTATGGACAGAAGACCCTTCAAGGGTTCTTCTATAGACAGAAGACGAAGGACTAGGTTTTCTGTAGTTAGAAGACCATAGACAAAATTGTCTTGATGAGGCCTTTAATAGACCGGATAACTTTCAAAGGGACTTAGAAAACCCCGTCAATGTTCGTTCTTATAACAAGGGCCCTTCAAGAGATCTATATATGTATGACCCTCTGTGAAGCCATTTATAAATACAGGGCCCTTCAAAGAGGGATTCTACAAACAGAAGATCCTTCAAAGGGCCTTCAATAAACATTTGAACTTCGATAGGTTTTTCACAAACAGAATACACTTCAGTGGCTTTCCTATCGACGGGTGACCTTTCAGGGGTCCTTCTATAGGCAGAAGACTCTTCGAGAGGCGACTATAGACAGATTTATTCCCTTCATAAGAGTTATTCTATAGTTAGAAAACCATAGACAAAATTGTCATGATGTAGCCTTTAAGAGACCCAATATCTTTCAAAAGTACTTAGAAACCCCTTCAAAGGCCGTTCTTATAACAAAAGTCCTTCAAGTCCTTCATATGACCCTTTACAAAGCCATCTATAAATACAAAACTCATAAAAGGGGACTCTTCTAAACAGAAGACCCTCAAAGAGATCTTTAGTGGAGATAATACCTTCAAGCCGTCATCCACATACCGAACGCAATTCAATGTATCTTCTATAGACAGACGACCCTTCACAGCGTCTTGCATAGACATAAGAGCGCTCAAAAGGGTCTTCTATAGACTTGCAGAACTCTAAAGACTAAAAATTTCTTTTCCTTTATGAAATTTCTTCTATAGTTAGAAGACCGTTTTTCTCTTCAGGGTGAGTTTCTTTAACAATAGCCTTTCAAGAGGTCATCTATATGAAAGTGTGCTTCTATAAACAGAAGACATTTGAAGAGGCCCTAAATAGATATAAGACCCTTCGAGAGGCTTTTCACAAACAGAATACACCTAAAAGGATCTACTGTAGACAGGCGACCCCTTCTCGGCGTTTTTCCCTTATAAAATGTATTCTATAGTTAGAGACCGTCCAAGAGTTCTTCAGGAGGAGTTGCTTTAACAATGACCTGTCAAGAGGTCTCAAATCTACATAAGACCTTCGACGGGATTTTCACAAATAGAATACACTTTAACGAATCCTTCAAAGGGTCTTCCATTGATAGAATTACATTCAACAATTATGCAATAGATCGAATACCTTTGAAGGGGTCTCCTATAGCTAAGAGGCTACTTGAGGGGTATATTATGAATAACAAATTCTCAAGACTTAGAGAAGGTCCCTTCAAAGGGTATTCTATATACATATTACCCTTTATGAAACCATCAATAGATACAGGACCCCTCAAAAGTTTTTTTTTTTCAATAGACCGAAGGCTCTTCAAATGCCCTTCAATAGACATAAGATCCTTCGAAAGGGTTTTCACAAACCGAATACTCCTAAACGGTTTTTCTACAAACAGGTGACGCTTCACGACGTTTTGTATAGACAGAAGACCTTTCACGGCATCTTGTACGGACAGCAGAGGTTCTTCTATAGACAGAATACCCTACAAGAGGTCATCTATAGACAAAAGATCCTTCGAGGCATCACCCAAGTACAAAATTATATCCTTTAAACATAGAAGAACCTTCAAGAAATTCTCTATAAATAAATGACCCTTAAATGTCTTCTATTGACGGGAGATCTTTCAAGGGGTTTCTAGGCGCTTCTAATTGTAGACTAAACAAGGCGTCCATTGTGAGTTTGTTTTTCATTATTCGCTTCTGCATTTTCCCCGGTATTTTTTAATGAGAGAAAACATAGATTTTTAATGCTCTTCCCAATTTCTTTTCTTTCAGATCGACGATATTTTATTTTTTGAAGTGAAAACAATGTGAAAGTGGAATAATGGGCGTAACTCTGGCGAAAATAACGGTAACAATAATGGAAATGTGATATAAATGTTGAAAATGATACGGATATCTAAAGACCTGCTGAAGCGATTCTCTATAGTCAAGATGAAGCCTATATAGTCTATATAGATCGTCCGAAAAGGATATCCATATTGTCGATATGCAGGTCAGGGAGACCTTTTGACTGGCTGATTGAACCTATATACTCCAGCAAAGGAGTCTTTGTAGGTCCGATGTATTCCGTGGAGTATTTAAGGACCATCTTAAGTTCATGTCGTTTTTTAAGAGCAGCTAAAAACCAAGAAGTCCCTTCAGACCAGGTGAGCTTGTATTGGCCACCAAAAACTTGTATAGACCGCCAGCAATCTAAGGAATATATATTGATCGGATGATACAGGTGAGCTTGTATAGGCCAGCTGAAATCTGTTATAGACTAACCGAGACCCAGGAGTCTTTATAAACAAGCTAAAAGTCAGTAAATCTATATTACAATAGAATTGAACCTTCAGCTTTCTATTCTATTGCTCAATGTAGAAGTTTTCCTTATAAACAATCAATACAGAAAGCAGTTGAGCCTGTATATACCAATTGGAGGTCGGGGAATTGTTATAGGCCAGCTGGTGAAGGCTTTATACGCCAAGGCAAGGGAGTCTCTTCAGACCAGCTAAATATCAGGGATTCTTTATTCCCAAGATGAAGGCCGAAAAGTCTCTGTAGACCAGATTAAGGTCGGGGAACCAAATAAAGACCACGGAGGTAAATTCCAGGGAATCTGTATATCTTTATATGACAGGAATTTCGTTTAGGACACGTAGTTTTTACAGGCAAGCGAGTCCTTTTAGGACATGGAATCTTTACAGTCCAGCAAGTATTTATAGATCTGATTAACTCCGAGAAGACCAGCTGAAGGTCTGCTTGCATTTATCGACCTGCTAAAGTACGGGGATCCATTATAGACAACCTGAAGGTCAGAGAGTCTTTATCGAACAAAATAATCGATAGCTGAAGGGTAAGGATTCTTTTTGGATCTGATTAACTCCGAGAAGACCAGCTGCAATCCAAGGAGAAGGGGGAGCCTATAAAGGCGAGCATGAAGGCCTGCTTGCATTTATCGACCTGCTAAAGTACGGGGAGTCATTATAGACAAGCTGAAGGTCAGAGAGTCTATATCGAACAAAATAATCGAATGGTTAGGATTCTTTTTAAGGACCATCCAAGACCAGGGAACCTGTATTGACTGACTGAAGGCAGTTAAGCCTGTATAGACTAACATGAGGTCAGGAAAACATTATAGCCAAACTGATTGAAGTTTCATAGGCCAGGTAGTCTTTATTGATCAGCCGAAGGTCAAGGAGTCTCTACAGACCAGCTAAAAGTCACGAAGACCTATTACAGCAGCTTAAAAAAGGAAGGATGTATTGACAAGCCGCAGGAAATGGAGGTTTTATTGATTAGACCAATAAGTCTGGTCTTAATAGCCCAGCTAAAGATCAGAAAGTCAGTTTTGACGGCTGAAGAACAGGGAATTTTTATTTACCGTCTGAAGGCGGGTGGGCTTTCATAGGACAGCTGAAATTTAGAGATACCATATAGATTAGCTAAAGGCCAGGAAGTTTATTTTTGACCGAGTGAAGACCAGGGTGTTTGTATTGACCAGACGAAGGCCAGGGAGTCTATATTGACAGGATCATGTTAGGTGAGCCACTATAGCCCAGCTGAAGAACTGAACTTCTAAAATCATTAAAATATTATATAGCTAGGGAGGCAAGGTAGTATGCAGAGACCATGACTTCCTGACCGTCGTCTGCATTGACATATGCAAAGGTGCATTAAACATCTTGCAAGTGAGATAACCATCAACGCCTTTGGTCCTCGAATCCTTCAGGAAATCTTCCTCACAAATCCACGTCTTTTGACCTGCCGATCCTTCAGGAAATCTTCTTTGAAAATACACGACAGATTTCCTAGAAGTGCCTCAGGAAATCTTCTTTAAAAATCCACACCCTTTGGTCTGCGAATCCGTCAGAAAATATTCATTAAATATCCTCAGCCTTTGATCTGCAAGACCTTCAAAACATATTCCTCCCAACTCAATATTCTTTAAAAATCCACACCCTTTGGTCTGCGAATCCGTCAGAAAATATTCATTAAATATCCTCAGCCTTTGATCTGCAAGACCTTCAAAACATATTCCTCCCAACTCAATATTCTTTAAAAATCCTCGCCTATTGGCATAGATGTCCTTTTGGAAATATTCTTTAAAAATCCACGCCTATTGGCCTAGATGTCCTTTTGGAAATATTCTTTAAAAATCCACGCCTATTGGCCTAGATGTCCTTTTGGAAATATTCTTTAAAAATCCACGCCTATTGGCATAGATGTCCTTTTGGAAATATTCTTTAAAAATCCACGCCTATTGGCCTAGATGTCCTTTTGGAAATATTCTTTAAAAATCCACGCCTGTTGGCCTAGAGGACCTTGAGGAAATCTTCTTTAAAAATCCACGCCTGTTGGCGTAGAAATCCTTCTACAAAAATTCTTTAAGGGAAACCCCCCCCCCCATTCTCGATTTTTTATTTTTAAGATTTTAAATGGGCTGGTAAATGAATACCAATGCTTGTTAAGGTTTGTAACTTGGCACATATATATTTGAAGATTTAAAAAGGAAGAAAAATAATTTACCAAAATTTGTTGTTGTTGTTTTGTTGTTGTTTTTTGGGTTCAAAGAAAAGTCCATATTTTCGATGGCGGGCATGATAACTCATCACTGGAACATCGGAATCCGAAAATTCCAACTGTGTTAGAAAGAGGACATGTCTGGCTCTCGTATGAACTAGGATTATTGACTTCGCACAACAATTAACAAAATGGCGGAACTTTGAAAATTTTTTTATGAAAAATCGCCTATTTTTTACCACAAATTAAGTTAAAAAATAAGGAAGATCTTCACCGATTGGCTTTATCCTAGTTCATACGAGAGCTACACACTCCCAGAGAAACGTGTCAAAATTTGAAACCGATTGGATTATTAGTTTTTGAGTTATCGTGCCCGCCATTCGTTTTGAGAAAAACGCGTTTAAAGTTTGAGAAGCCCTTTAGCCGTCACTTGATGCTGCACAATAAATCGGCTATATCTTCAAGAGTTCTTGAGATTTTCACTTGAAATTTTGTAGGAACATTCTAGAATTAGAGTAGATTCGAATTAAATCAAAAAAATTTTTGACACCGAGAATGGGGGGGTCCCCTTAAAATTCCATGTTCTCATCCTTTAAAAATATTGTTTACAAATTCACGCCTCATGTAGGCCTTGGAAAAAATCGCTAAATTAGCCACATTTTAAGCACCTATTGTGTTTATTGTGTTGTGAGACAACAAAAGAAACAACACATATTTCTTTTCATTTTTTTTTTTGTTTTTGCAAAAACAACAAAAAACAGCTCTTCATTGTTTTGAGCTGATATGTGGATTTTAGTTATGTTGTTGTTGCTGTAGCTTCCAACATTTATGTATTTGTATCCGATTTTAATATAATTTATTCAGAATCATTTTTTATGCCAAACAGTCATCCAGCAACACAATCACAACCACCACCACTGCTCAGTACCATCCATTTAGCCAGCCAACCAGCCAGTCAGCCATCCTAAGCCTACTGCAGACCCAAATGCACAACCAGCCAGTCAGCCACCTCTCTATAGCACCACATTTAGAATTTTAGTTTCAATGACACTGAGGAGCGTCGGCGTGTAAATGTCTCGTCTGGATATATGTGTCGCTGTGTGTGTGAGTCTCATTGTTTTCTGTAAAAGAAGATTATTCTGCAAAAAAAAAATAAAAAATAAGTTCCAAGGTAAAGCCTCCTTCTCCTAACTAAGATACAAAAGCCAAGAACAATAATGGTAGACAATGAGAGAATTTTAACGCATCTACTACATAAAATAGACCCCCTCCCTGCTTGGGCTCTCACCTCTTCTTCGGATATGGGGAAGAAATATTCATATGTTTCTTAGTCTGCTCTATCCTCCACCCTTCCCCCCAATTTTTCTGCCATATTCATACAAAGCATACATCAATGCGCGTACATGATTATAATTGGACAAAGACGACGAAGTCGAAGAAGAAGAAATCGTTGTCGCTAAAGAAAAATGAAAACAACAACAAAAATCGGATTCTTCCATCCATTAAAAATACGCTCAACTTTGTCGACATTTTCAATGAAAACTTTCATTTGGCGAATCGAAGCGAACCGAACGCATCCATCGCATTGCATACCAGGCCAAAGACAAAGACACCATCCATCGACCAATGCTAAGACAAACATCGAAGCGAACTTATTAAGCTCTTCGGAATAATTGGCAGAAGAAGAGGAAGAAGCAGCAGCAGCTAAACAAAAGATGCTATTGCTCCTCTATGGCTCAATGAGTCTCCAAACTGTCTAGAGACCATTGCTTATTATGGACAGAGCAACAACAACAGCATCAGCAGTGACTTGAATAGGTTACGAATATAATGAATATGCTTAGAATGGGGTAATGGTTGTTGTTGTAGCTGCTGTTGTTGTAATTTCAAATTTCCGCTTAACTACCAGCCAGTTTTCCAAATGACATTATAGGCTTAAGAAACAAAAAAAAACAAACAAAGAAGAAGATGAGGAGGAAGAAAACGAAAAGCAAAAGGAGTAGCACCGCAAATAAAGTGGGAGGTACCAAAATATCCTGCTAAGTAGCAGGAGATTTGTTGTTTAAAGGCAACGCCCATTAACAACACTTTTAGAGCAGGTAAAACAAACAAGGATTCTGCAATGAAATCACAAAAGGGCCAACATTGGGCCCTTGAATTTTTTAAGAATATTTATTCGAAGGCCTTAAATAGGTGGGGATTTTTAAAGAATATTTTCTGAAGGACTTCTTTGGCAAATAGGCGTGGATTTTTAAAGAAGATTTTCTCAAGGACTTCTAGGCCAACAGGCGAGGATTTTTAAAGAAGATTTTCTCAAGGACTTCTAGGCCAACAGGCGTGGATTTTTAAAGAAGATTTTCTCAAGGACGTCTAGGCCAACAGGCATGGATTTTTAAAGAAATTTTTCTGAACGATCGGCAGGCCAAAAGGCGGGGATTTTTAAAGAAAATTTTCTGAACGATCGGCAGGCCAAAAGGCATGGATTTACAACGAATATTTTATGAAGGACCTCCAGGCCAACAGGCGTGGATTTTTAAAGAATATTTTATGAAGGATCTCTAGGCCAACAGGCGTGGATTTTTAAAGAATATTTTATTAAGGACCTCTAGGCCAACAGGCGTGGATTTTTAAGGAATATTTTATGAAGGACCTCTAGGCCTACCGGCGTGGATTTTCAAACAATATTTTCTGAAGGACCTCTAGGCCTACAGGCGTGGATTTTTAAAGAATATTTTCTGAAGGACTTCTGGGCCTACAGGCGTGGATTTTTAAAGAATATTTTCAGAAAGACTTCTAGCCCTACATGCGTGTAGTTTTAAAGAATATTTTCTGAAGGATCTCTAGGCCTACAGGCGTGGATTTTTAAAGAATATTTTCTGAAGGACCTCTAGGCCTACAGGCGTGGATTTTTAAAGAATATTTTCTGAAGGACTTCTAGGCCTACAGGCGTGGATTTTTAAAAAGCGTGGATGTTTAAAGAATATTTTCTAAAGAACCTGAAGGTCAACTGGAGTGGATTTTTAAAGAAGATTTCCTGAGGGTTCAAAGACCAAAAGGCGTGGATATTTAAAGAAGATGTCCTGATTGTTCAAAGACTAAAAGGCGTGGATGTTTAAAGAATATTTTCTAAAGAACCTGAAGGTCAACTGGAGTGGATTTTTAAAGAAGATTTCCTGAGGGTTCAAAGACCAAAAGGCGTGGATATTTAAAGAAGATGTCCTGATTGTTCAAAGACTAAAAGGCGTGGAAGTTTAAAGAATATTTTCTAAAGAACCTGAAGGTCAACTGGCGCGGATTTTTAAAGAAGATTTCCTGGACTGCAGCTGTTGTAGAAAAATTCTTGGTGACCTCTAAAGACTCATATGTAGGGACTCCTTGGTTTTCAGCTTATCTATAAACAATTCTTGCTTCAGCTTTCAATTCATTTCTTCAATAAAGTCTCGCTGACCTTCTATAAAGATTCTAAGGCTCGGCTGGTCTATAATGATTCCCAGTACATTAGCAAAGTATATAAATGCTGCCAGTCCTTCAGCTGCCCTATATCGGCTCTCCTGCTTGGACTGAGCTGGTCTACTAAAAATTCTTGGTGGCCTATAAAGGCTCACCAGATCTGTATGGACTCTTTGGCTTTCAGCTCATCTATAAATATATCTGACCTTTAGAAGGGCTCAAAGACCAACAGGCGTAGATTTCTAAACGATATTTCCAGAAGTGTTAGAATACCAAAAGTCGTGGATTTTTAAAGAAATACAGAAGGTTTGTAGAAAGGAATTTTTTAGAAGGCCGTGGATTTTTAAAAAATACAGACTCCCAAACTCCAAGATCGTCATCTGGTCAGTAAAGACTTAAGCTAATAAATTAAGGCACCCTGGTGTATGAAATATCCACCACCTGGTCTATAACGATTTCCTGGCCTTCAGTTGGACTATACAGACTACCTGACCTTCAGCTGGACTGGTCTATACACTTCTTGACTTTCAGATGATCAAAGAAGTGTACTTGGGGTTTGAAACCTCTACCTCTAGAAACCTCCAATTTGTCTATACTGGCTCATCTGGTTTCAGCCGTCCAATATAGACACCCTGGCCTTTGATTGTCTATAAAGAATCCTTGGTTTCAGTTTTAAATTTACTTGTTCAATAAAAATTATAACCTGACTCTGACCTTAAGCTATTACCCTATAAAAGCTCACCACTGTATGGACTCTTTGGCTTTCAGCTTATCTATAAATACTCTCTGACCTTTAGAAGGGCACAAAGACCTCAGCTGGTCTACAATGACTTTCCAGTACTTTAACAAAAGTCGTGGATTTTTAAAAGAAAGGTTAGAAGGCCTTCAGCTCCAATATCGCTCATCTGCCTAAAGACTTAATCTAATAAATTAAGGCACCCTCCTTGGAATGTAGCTGGTCTATAAAAATTCCTGGACATACTACCTGACATTCAGCTGGACTGGTCTATACACTTCTTGACTTTCAGATGATCAAAGAAGTGTACTTGGGGGAAACCTCTTCAGCTGTTTTAAATTTAAAACCCTCTGACCCTTTGGATAAAGACTCCTTCAATTTCAGCTCGTCGTGAAGATTCCAAGACCTCAGCTGGTCTATAATGACTTTCCAGTACTTTAACAGGTCTATAAAAGCAGTCAGGCCTTCAGCTGGCCTATATCGGCTCACCTGCCTTCTTTCGATCTATACATACTCCTTGGACTCTAACTGGTCTATGAAAATTGTTGGTTATCTTTAAAGGCTATAAGGGGACTCCTTGGTTTTTAGTTTGTCTATTAAGACTTCCTGACCTTTAGCTGGTCTTTAAAGACTCCGTGGACTACAGTTGATCCATAAAGACTCCCTTACATTCACTTGGCCTATACAGATTCACCTAACTTCAGCCTGTCAAAAGGAGTCCGTGATCTGCATATTGTCCATATAGACTCCAAAGGCTGGTCTATTACGAATCTTAATCCTTCCCAACATTGACTTTCTGGTCTGCATGTCTTCTATAAAGATGGCCTTCGGACGGTAGCTTCTGCTGGTCTATAGAGATCGGCTTCAGCTGGTCTATAGAAAATATAAACCAATTCAACTGCTCTATGGAGGTCCATTTCAACTGTTCTATTAAAGACCGCTTCTGCTTCTCTATAGAGACCCACTTCAGCTGCCCCAATAAAGACCGACTTCGGCTGGTTTATGGAAACCCGCTTCATCCTATAGCAGACTGTGGAGATTCACTTCGAAGAAGCAAAATATTTATTTCAATAATATCATTTTCCAATCCTCTAATTAATTAAAACTCCTCAGGCTATAGACATTATGGTCCCATATTTTTGAAGCTTTGAAAATGATTCCTCTTTTATTCCCCTTCCTCTACATCCAATTCCGCCTTAGATTTAAATTCAAACGAAAATTAAAAATCTCCCAAAGAATTTTTTAATTGATACGCCTTGGGATTTATTTGCCAATGGTGTTGGTGGTGGATCACATTCACATTTGATGTCGGAGGCCTGATAATTAAAACTTGATCTCCCAAGCTCTAACTTCAACAACCATTGTTTTAACCCGCATTTGTTTTAATTGCTGCAAGGAAAAGGAAACAGGGAGATTCTTCTTCTTCTTCTTTTTGTTTTGAAGAACTCTTTTGTTAATTTGTTGTTCTACAAACAAAAGCCTCATTTAATCAGTTCGCCTTGTTAAACACATTCAATCGATTGAGAACTGGACCGGACGACCGACAAACGATCCATGCTTTGGAAACAATTAAATACGAGAATTGCCATTTGGCATGGCAGGCTAAAGAAAAAAGCCGCCTTTGAAAGCAAAATTTATAACGATCTCGACAATTTTCTGCAAATTTGTTTAAAACATTTAAAAAAGACACACACACAGACACACGTACACCCATGTAGACAGCAACAACAACAAGAAAAGGTCGTCGTCTCCCCTATTTAACATGTTGCTAACATGAGCAATAATGATTAGAGGTGAAAGATAGCGAGCGAATGGGGCGATCGACCGAATGTGTTGGATAGTTTTCAAATGGCATAGAATTTTGTTCGGCTGGATTTTTTTCTGACGTTAATTGCAGTGCGTGGCAAAAGAGGGGACAGGCTTGAGGGGTGATTGGCACCAAGGAAGGAATATTGGGAGGAATATTTTTGATATTTGATTAAAACAAAGAACCTTATTTTAATGTTGTGATAATGAAAACCTGTGTAACTTTTTACGATATTGCAATATCGTACATAAATTTTGCACATTTCGGTGGATTCCATGACAGATTTATGAAATCTGAATATTTAAAAAAAATTATTTTTACGATATTAGAAAAATTTACGATATTAGAAAAATTTACGATATTTCAAAAAATTACGATATTACAAAATTTTACGATATTTCAAAAAACGATATTGAAAATATACGATATTTTAAAACAAATTTTTATTTTCGAATATTTTTTATCAAATACAAGGCAAATTTTACGATATTAAAAAGTATTCGATGTTTTAAAAAATACCATATTTCCAAATATAACGATATTGAAAAATATACGATATTTCAAAAAAATTAAAACTTTTAAAAATTTTACGATATTTAGATCTCAATTATTATTTTTACAACTTTCTTCCATATTTTTATCAAATACAAAACAATTTTTTTTTAATATTTCATCGACATCAATTTACTGTTGAGTTCATATTAACCTTATAAAATTTACGATATTTGATAAAAGAAAAAAACTGTTCTCCAATCTATAAAAATTAGTCGATTTCCTAACGATATTCATTAGTAATAATATATATTTTACGAAAAAAATCAATTTTACGATATTCCAAAAATTACGATATTTCAAAAATTACATAATCTAAACTACGTATTTACGATATCTCAACTACTCTATTTACGGCAATTAGAAAGGCTATTGACGATATCCTTATGTTAAAAAAAAATTACCAAAAAATACGATATTTAAAAAATATGAAATTTTTTCGATATCTATTAATTTACTGTAGATGGCATATTAAAATTTTAAATTTACGATATCTGATAAATTATTTTTGCAATTTTTATCTATCATTTAAAATTACTTAATTTATTTACGGTAAGCATTCGTTAGTATATTTGTAAAATAAAATTTTACGATATTTCAAAAATTACGATATTTCGAAAATAAAAATATCACAATTGCTTATTTACGACATCTCAACTACTTTATTTACGGCAATTGGAAAGTATATTTACGATATCATTTAGTAAAAAAAACATGAAAAAATTTACGATATTTAAAAAAATACGAGATTTAAAATATTTTTTTTAAGATTTTCTTGAATATTTTTATTTAATAAAATGACAAAAAAATTTTACGGTATTTATTTACTGTAGTGTTTATATTAACGTTATTAAATTTACGATATCTGATTAATTTTGTTTCAATTTTTAACATTCTGTCAACGTTAATCAATTACTTTACGATATACATTAGTTAAAATATTTACGCTAAACAATTTTACGATACTTTGAAAATTGCAATATTCCCACTTCCTATTTACGATATCTCAACTACTTTATTTACGGCAATTGGAAAAGATATTTACGATATTATTTTAGTAAAAATATTTAGAAAAAAATTACAATATTTAAAAAATACGAAATCTCAACTAATTTTTTACGACTTTCTTGAATATTTTTATTTAATACATTGAAAAAACATTTTCAAAATGTTTACGATATGCCAATTAACGTTATTAAATTTACGATATCTGATAAAAATCTTTTCAATTGTTTATTTCATGTCAATTTCTTTGCACTTTTTTTTTGTATTTACATTTTCGAAAAAATTAATTTTACGATATTTCAAAAATTACGATATCTCAACTCCTTACTATTAAATTTACGATATCTGATAAATTTTTTTCAATTGTTTATTTTAATTCAATTTCCTTGCATTAGGTAAAATATTTTCAAAAAAATCAATTTTACGATATTTCAAAAATTACGATATCTCAACTCCTTATTTACGGCATTCATATATTTCTTTAATTGTTAAATACAATGAAAAAATACATTCAAATTTTTACGATATTTCCACTTTGTAGATTAGAACATAATTACGATATTCTCAAATAATATGTACGATATTGTAAAAGGCCAAATGTACTTACGTTATCATGAAATTGTTAACTATATTTGATGATGATGTAAGTGACAACTGTTATATACATGAATAAAAATATTTACGACATCATAATGTCGTAACTGAAAAATTTACGATATTAAAATTTTATAACTCGTTTATAAGATTTTCATTTTATTTGGCTTAAGTAGTTCCATATCTATAAGATTTGGCTAACTGGAATACACAGAATACATTATTTATTTACGATATTTACGAAATTTTGGTCAATATCGTAATAATATTTGCCATAAACACGTTAATAAATATTTACGATATCTTATTCAAGGGTAGTAAGTGTTACCCATACTTCTATTTCATGACAAAATATGTCTAGGTTGTGAAAACAATTTACGATCTTACAAAATGCTAAAGAAAATTATTACGATAAGCTGGGAAAGGTTAAAACAAATTGAAGATTGAGTTAAAATTGTATTAAAATTCATAAATTAGTTAAATGTCGTAAGAAAAATACATACGATATCTTAATATCGTAAATATTTTTACGGTATTTCAATATCGTAAATTTAATCATTAGTGGTGGAGATGGAGGTTAAAATGTATAAAAATTCATAAATTAGTTAATTGTCGCAAGAAAAAAACATACGATATCTTAATATCGTAAATATTTTTTACGGTATTTCAATATCGTAAATAGCTTTTTTCATTTTTTTTAGCAAAAAAAAAACAAAACGTACAATTGTAGCACTTTCTTCAATTACCTACTCTTAAAAAAGTTAATTTACGATATTCACGAAATTTTGCCAATATCGTTATAATATTAGCCACAAACACATTAGTAAACATTTACGATACATCATTCAATGGTAATAATTGTTTTCCATACTCTTATATAATGTAAAACTATGCATAGGTTGTGAACAAATTTACGATCTTACAAAATGGTAGAGGAAGTAGTTACGATTATTTGAGAAATGGTAACAAAATTTGGATAAAGAGTTGAAAATTTATAAAAATTCATAAATCAGTAAAATTTTGTAAAAAAATTACATACGATATCCTAGTATCGTAAATATTTTTTACGATATTTCAATATCGTAAATATTTTTTTTATAATATTTCTGTCAAAAACATCGTCAAATAAAAACAAGTTCTTCAATTACTTACTGTTACAAAAAAAATTAATTTACGATATTCACGAAATTTTGCCAATATCGTTACAATATTAGGCATAAACACATTAATAAATATTTACGATATCTTATTCAAGGGTAGTAAGTGTTACCCATACTTCAATATAATGAAGAAATGTGTCTACATTGTGAAAAAAACTTACGATCTTTCAATATGGTACAGAAAATAGTTACGATAAGCTGAGAAATGTTAACAAAATTGGATATGGAATTAAAAATAAATAAAAAATGCAGAAATGTAAAGTGACATATGAAAATTATTTACGATATTGGAATATCGTAAATATTTTTTACGATATTCCAATATCGTAAATATATATATTTTTTTTTTTTTGATATTTCTATTAAAAAATTATATTATACGATTATAACACATTCTTCTATTACCTACTGTCCTGAAAGTTTTAATTTCTTCCCCCAAAAAAATTCCGACTTTTCTTGTCCCGTCTTTCTTATAATTATTCCGGACCCATTTGGTGTCCCCACCATGGGTGCCTTTGCAGCATCATCAAAGTCAGTGGCAAAATAATATCATTGTCTAACAACAATTTACCTGCCGACATTCCACCACCACCACCACGACCACATCTGATTCGCATGCATGGCAGGAACTCAATGCTCTACTCCGAAGGTATGACCAACAATTTAGGCTTTTGTTTACGGTTCTTTTGTTGTTATTGATAGCCTGGCTTGGCGTGAGTTACGCATTTCGATCTTTGAATTCACAGTTTTTTTTTCGGATGTTTCGGTGTTATTATTGTTGCTGGCTGGCATACGGCAGCCGTTTGTTGGTTGGTGACCGACCGAACGACTGCTTCCTATAGATCTTCTCCGATAGTTTTTTTCTCTTGTGCACCCAAAAAAAAAGCATTTCATTTGTTTTTATTGTCATCATCTTCATCCTTCTGTGTGTGTGATCTCTGCCTTTGTGTTTGTGTCGATAATGTCCTCCTCATCATCATCGTCACCATTGAGCCTCCTTGCTGGCGAACAACATATGGCCTGTTTAATACATTTTTGTGGTTAGAAATTTTTGCTTTAGCCAATTTCTAAATGGGTGCTGCGTATTATCCTCTGGTGTGAGTGTGTGTGTGTGAACATCGAAATATGTGTGACAAGTTCGATTTTTTCTTAACTTTGAATGTCATTTGTTTTATTCCATATTTTTTGTTGTTGTTATTGCTTTTTGTCTTTTGAGGTTATTCTTCTTCTTCTTATTATCATCATCACCGGCTCTATTGAACAGTTTTTTTGTTTTTTGTGAAAAGGGTCTACAAACATACATCAATTTCTTTCAACTGTTGTCTTTGTTCGCCGCTACCGCAGCACCCATCTGCGTTTGGTTTTCGAAATCTTCCTTCACCTTTTTTTGCTTGTGCCATTGTAATTGTTCTTGTCGTTTTGTTGTTGTTGTGTCTTTCTTTAGAAAACAATTCTTTTTTTTTTTTTGAATATTCTCATTTAAATGTTCATACATATGTATAGATCGATGGATGGATTTTTTCTGAATGCTCGTAGTTATTTTTGCAAATAAATGCCTACGGCAGAGGTGGGTAATTGAGGCTGGTGGGGCCCTGAGGAGGAATATGGATTTTAATCGATATTATTTTGTTTAAAAATCCACGCCTTTTGCTCTACATGATCTTCTGGAAATATTCCTTAAAAATGCGCGCCTTTGCTCTACTGGTACTTCTGGAAATCCACGACATTTCCTATGCAGTTCCTGCAGGAAATATTTATTAAAAATCCAGGTCTCTCGGCTTATAAGCCCTTGAGAAAATCTTCTTTAAAAATCCAGGTCTCTAGGCCTACAAGTCCTTGAGAAAAACTTCTTTAAAAATCCACTCCTGATGGCCTAGAAATCCCTGAGGAATATTCTTTAAAAATCCACTACTGATGGCCTAGATGTCCCTGAGGAAATATTCTTTAAAAACCACGCCTTTGCAATGCAGGTCCTCCTCAAAATATTCTTTAAAAATCCACGACTTTTGGCCTACAGGTCCTTCTGAAAATATTCTCTAAAAATCCACGCCTTTTGGCCTACAGGTCCTTCTGAAAATATTCTCTAAAAATCCACGCCTTTTGGCCTACAGGTCCTTCTGAAAATATTCTCTAAAAATCCACGCCTATTGGCCTAGAAGTTCTTGAGAAAACATTCTTTAAAAATCCACGCCTGTAGGCCTACAGGTCCTTCAGAAAACATTCTTTCAAAAACCACGCCTATTGGCCTAGAAGTTCTTGAGAAAACATTCTTTAAAAATCCACGCCTGTAGGCCTACAGGTCCTTCAGAAAACATTCTTTAAAAATCCACGCCTGTAGGCCTACAGGTCCTTCTGAAAACATTTTTTAAAAATCCACGCCTTTTGGCCTACAGATCCTTCTGGAAATATTCTTTAAAAATCCACGCCTTTTGCAATGCAGGTCCTCCTCAAAATATTCTTTAAAAATCCACGCCTTTTGCAATGCAGGTCCTCCTCAAAATATTCTTTAAAAATCCACGCCTTTTGCAATGCAGGTCCTCCTCAAAATATTCTTTAAAAATCCACGCCTGAAGACCTACAGGTCCTCAGAAAACATTCTTTAAAAATCCACGCTTTCGCTATTTAGGTCCAGCAGGAAAAATTCTTTAAAAATCTACGCCTTTCGCTATGCAGGTCCAGCAGGAAATATTCTTTAAAAATCCACGCCTTTTGCTATGTAGGTCCTGCAGGAAATATTCTTTAAAAATCCACGCCTTTTGCTATGTAGGTCCTGCAGGAAATATTCTTTAAAAATCCACGCCTTTCGCTATGCAGGTCCAGCAGGAAAAATTCTTTAAAAATCCACGCCTTTCGCTATGCAGGTCCAGCAGGAAAAATTCTTTAAAAATCCACACCCTGCAGGAAATCTTCTTTAAAAATCCACGCCTTGCAGGAAATAATCTTTAAAAATCCACGACCTGAAGGAAATATTCTTTAAAAATCCACGCCAGTAGGCCTTCAGGTCCTTCAGAAAACAATCTTTAAAAATCCACGCCTGTAGGCCTTCAGGTCCTTGAGAAAACATTCTTTAAAAATCCGCGCCAGTAGGCTTACAAGTCCTTCAGAAAACATTCTTTAAAATCCACGCCTTATGGCCTAGAAGTCCTTTAAAAATCCACGCCTGATGGCCTAGAAGTCCTTTAAAAATCCACGCCTGGTGTCCTAGAAGTCCTTTAAAAATCCAAGCCTGATGGCCTAGAAGTCCTTTAAAAATCCACGCCTGGTGTCCTAGAAGTCCTTTAAAAATCCAAGCCTGATGGCCTAGAAGTCCTTTAAAAATCCACGCCTGATGGCCTAGAAGTCCTTTAAAAATCCAAGCCTATTTGAGACCCCCAAAAATTATTCTTTAAAAATCCACGCCTATTTGAGACCCCCAAAAATTATTCTTTAAAAACCCACGCCTATTTGAGACCCCCAAAAATTATTCTTTAAAAATCCACGCCTATTTGAGACCCCCAAAAATTATTCTTTAAAAATCCACGCCTATTTGAGACTCCCAAAAATTATTCTTTAAAAATCCACGCCTATTTGAGACCCCCAAAAATTATTTTTTAAAAATCTACGCCTATTTGAGACCCCCAAAAATTATTTTTTAAAAATCTACGCCTATTTGAGACCCCCAAAAATTATTTTTTAAAAATCCACGCCTATTTGAGACCCCCAAAAATTAGTTTTTAAAAATCCACGCCTATTTGAAACCCTCAAAAAATTAGTTTTTAAAAATCCACGCCTATTTGAAACCCCCAACAATTAGTTTTTAAAAATCCAAGCCTATTTGAAACCCCCAAAAATTATTTTTTAAAAATCTACGCCTATTTGAGACCCCCAACAATTATTTTTTTAAAAATCCACGCCTATTTGAGACCCCCAAAAATTATTTTTTAAAAATCTACGCCTATTTGAGACCCCCAAAAATTATTCTTTAAAAATCCACGCCTATTTGAGACCCCCAAAAATTATTCTTTAAAAATCCACGCCTCTTTTAGTGCCTTTAAAAATCCATCATCTTGGGAGCCTCTAAATCCCATGGCCCTGCTCAACATAGCAATGTTTCGCCATGGCTCACCTCCTAGCTTCTATGCCATGAATATGGAGTAGCTGCTATTCATTTAAATTTCACATTCATTTGAATGTGTCGTTCGTTGGGTCACAATCATTGACGTTGACATCCTCCCCTCATCCTCATTGTCATTGTATTTGTCGCTTAGGCTTATTGTCATCATTATTATTATTATTAGTAGCATGTTCGGCTGATACTTATGGCAATTGGATTTTCTCCGGCTCTGATGAGCTCCAGTTCATTTTTAAACTATTCAACGGTGCGCGGTCCACTGGAGTTCATCGGTGCAGTGCAGCGTTTAAGATATCATTATGTATTTTATACTAATTTAACGTGGTTAAACTTATTATTTGATTCGTCGTCTTCTTTTTCCAGAGTCTTCCTGGAGTGGTGGACATTGTAATTTAATTTTAATTGGCTCTATGGGCTTCGCATTTCGTCAGTTTCGTCTTAGCAGCTTTGCATGGCATGGCATGATTTGTGGTTTGGCAATAAATGAACTCCTCTAACCCTAGTTTCCCAAAAAAAATGAACAGACATACAGCCACAGCACTTAGCTCCTCCTTGCATTGGGATAGGCATTCATTTACTCTCGCTCTGCCTCTGTCCCCTTTTTTTCTCGTCCCGCTCCCATATGTGGCCAAACACTTGTAATTGCTTTTGTGGCATTATTAAACTCTGCTGCAGTTGCTGTTTGCGCCATCTGCTGTAATTACTATACAGCACCACCACCACCAACAACAGCAATTATTGCTTTGCTTCGTGGTCGGTCAGGCCGGGTTAGCCTGACGGCACAACAACCTAGCAACTACATGACCACAAAATAACCTCAAAAAAAACATTTTTATATATAACTAAAATCAGGCGATTCGTTATAATTACGCTGCAACGAATTGGCCTAAGCCATACAAACAAAAAAATTACACACACACATACACTCACACACACACAAATTCAGGTGTAATTTTTTTCTGCAATTCAATTCATCGTTGAGATTTGATATTCCTGCCATGGCTGGACGATTTTTTTCCAACGTCTTGCCGAGCTCCTACTATCCCTCCTGGCTTGTGGTTGAGCCACTGCTGTCCTGGCCTTCTTCTTCTTCATCATCATCGTTGTTTAATAATGCTCCGACGCGCTAACCAATTAAGGTACGGCACCCTCAAATGAAACGAAATTACAAATGAATTTTTTTCGTAGCTGCCTGGCTGTTGTTGTCTGCTTTGCTATGCAATTTCAATGCGGATCAATACATCAAATTTATAAGCAGTTCGGATTTTTTTATTACTCTTCAGATTCTTTTTCTACTCTTTCGAACATGTACATATTCCGATAATCACAAAGATAGGAGCTGGGGTATTATGGATTTATCACAGGGAATGTAACCACGAAAAATCCTCACAATAGATTTTTAAAGAATAAATTTTTAAATAACAAATTTTTGAGGACCTAAAAGAGACGTGGATTTTTAAAGAATCATTTTTGGGTCTTCAATAGAATCATTATTGGGGGCCTTCAATAGGCGTGGATTTTTAAAGAATCATTTTGGGGGTCTTCAATAGGCGTGGATTTTTAAAGAATATTTTCTCAAGGATCTCTAGGCCAAAATGCGTGGATTTTTAACGAATATTTTCTCAAGGATCTGTAGGCCAAAAGGCGTGGATTTTTAAAGAATATTTTCTCAATGATCGACAGGCCAAAAGGCGTGGATTTTTAACGAATAAGGATCTGTAGGACAAAAGGCGTGGATTTTTAAAGAATATTTTCTCAAGGATCTGTAGGACAAAAGGCGTGGATTTTTAAAGAATATTTTCTCAAGGATCTGTAGGACAAAAGGCGTGGATTTTTTAAAGAATATTTTCTCAAGGATCTCTAGGCCAAAAGGCGTGGATTTTTAAAGAATATTTCCGCAAGGATCTCAAGGCCAAAAGGCGTGGATTTTTAAAGAATATTTTCTCAAGGATCTGTAGGCCAAAAGGCGTGGATTTTTAAAGAATATTTTCTCAAGGATCTGTAGGCCAAAAGGCGTGGATTTTTAAAGAATATTTTCTCAAGGATCTGTAGGCCAAAAGGCGTGGATTTTTTAAGAATATTTTCTCAAGGATCTCTAGGCCAAAAGGCGTGGATTTTTAGAGAATATTTTCTCAAGGATATGTAGGCCAAAAGGCGTGGATTTTTAAAGAATATTTTCTCAAGGATATGTAGGAAAAAAGGCGTGGATTTTTAAAGAATATTTTCTCAAGGATCTGTAGGCCAAAAGGCGTGGATTTTTAAAGAATATTTGCTCAAGGATATGTAGGCCAAAAGGCGTGGATTTTTAAAGAATATTTTCTCAAGGATCTCTAGGCCAAAAGGCGTGGATTTTTAAAGAATATTTTCTCAAGGATCTCTAGGCCAAAAGGCGTGGATTTTTAAAAAATATTTTCTCAAGGATCTCTAGGCCAAAAGGCGTGGATTTTTAAAGAATATTTTCTCAAGGATCTGTAGGCCAAAAGGCGTGGATTTTTAAAGAATATTTTCTCAAGGATCTGTAGGCCAAAAGGCGTGGATTTTTAAAGAATATTTTCTCAAGGATCCGTAGGCCAAAAGGCGTGGATTTTTAAAGAATATTTTCTCAAGGATCTGTAGGCCAACTGGCGTGGATTTTTAAAGAATATTTTCTCAAGGATCTGTAGGACAAAAGGCGTGGATTTTTAAAGAATATTTTCTCAAGGATCTCTAGGCCAAAAGGCGTGGATTTTTAAAGAATATTTTCTCAAGGATCTCTAGGCCAAAAGGCGTGGATTTTTTAAAGAATATTTTCTCAAGGATCTCTAGGCCAAAAGGCGTGGATTTTTTATGAATAATTCTTGTTCAACCTTATTTTCTACTTCGAATTATCTCCTCACTCCCATGTGGTCTTGTCCTTCGATTTCCAATTAATGACTGTCTTATCTGTGACATTATTATATTTATTCGCACCTCTACATTGTCTTCGTCTTCTTTTCATGGAACACCAATAACGAATTAATGAATTTGACATTTCAAAGGCAACATTTTGGTTTTGTACACCCTCCAGTATTCCCCCCTTCACCCCTCCCATTGTCTTTTTAAAAACAATCAAAAAATTCCTTAACCAAAGGAAAAAAATTGAAATTATTCTTTGGCACTCCGCGGCACATTTAAAAATGGTAACAATTAATGATTTCTATGGATGCGGAAACAGGGGCGTGGGTAGACCACTATCAGATGGAAGGAAGGGGACAAACTCCTCAAGAAAAAAAATATTTTCTCGGAATATTCTAAATTCTGTACTTTATAAGGACGTCAGCATATTTTTCTGTAAAAAAATACTAAGTGCTCCCCATTGCTGCGGGCTTGCTACGTCACTGCAGTGTTTGACTTTTTTCATTTGTACACCAAAGCCAACTAAAGGTGTGGCCTGGTGTAAAAGTGTTGAAAAGCTGCAAATATTTTGAGAATTAGTTTTTTTTTTTTTTTTTTTTTTTTTTTTTTTTGTCGAACATAATCTTTAGAGCAAAGTATTAATCACCATTTTTTGTTTCGATTTGCTTTTCTCTTACCAGTCCTGCTGGGAGGAGGTAGGTCGGTATTATGAGTTTTGGAAAAGGATTTAAAAACGATTTTTTTCATTTATTTACAGATGCTGGCAATGAATTGAATAATCCGTGAAATGGGTAAGTAATGGCACTACTAAAAAAATTATATTTTGCAAAGGGTGGTCCGGATTTGAATTTTTAAATAATATTTCCTGAAGGACTTCTAGGCCAAAAGTCGTGGAATTTTTAAGAATATTTTCTCAAGGACCTGTAGGCCACAAGGCGTGGATTTTTAAAGAATATTTCCTAAAGGACCTGTAGGCCACAAGGCGTGGATTTTTAAAGAATATTTCCTAAAGGACCTGTAGGCCACAAGGCGTGGATTTTTAAAGAAGATTTCCTGAAGGACCTGTAGGCCACAAGGCGTGGATTTTTAAAGAAGATTTCCAGAAGGACCTGTAGGCCACAAGGCGTGGATTTTTAAAGAATATTTCAAGAAGGACCTGTAGGCCACAAGGCGTGGATTTTTAAAGAATATTTCCAAAAGGACCTGTAGGCCACAAGGCATGGATTTTTAAAGAATATTTTCTAAAGGACCTGCATAGCAAAAGGCGTGGATTTTTAAAGAATATTTCCAGAAGGACCTGTAGACCACAAGGCGGGATTTTTTAAAGAATTTTTCCAGAAGGACCTGTAGACCACAAGGCGGGATTTTTTAAAGAATTTTTCCTGAATGACTCCTAGGCCAAAAGGCGTAGCGTTTTGAAGAATATTTCCTGAATGACTCCTAGGCCAAAAGGCGAGAATTTTTAAAGAAAATTTCCTAAAGGACCTGCATAGCAAAAAGGCGTGGATTTTTAAAAAAGAGTTCCTGAAGGGTTCAAAGACCAAAAGGCGTGGATTTTTAAAAAAGAGTTCCTGAAGGGTTCAAAGACCAAAAGGCGTGGATTTTTAAAAAAGAGTTTCTGAAGGGTTCAAAGACCAAAAGGCGTGGATTTTTAAAAAAGAGTTTCTGAAGGGTTCAAAGACCAAAAGGCGTGGATTTTTAAAAAAGAGTTTCTGAAGGGTTCAAAGACCAAAAGGCGTGGATTGTTAAAGAAGATTTCTTAAAGGACCTGCATAGCAAAAGGCGTGGATTTTTAAAAAAGAGTTCCTTAAGGGTTTTTTTTTAATTATTTCCAGAAGGGTCCAATGACCAAAAGGCGTGGATTTTTAAAGAAAATGTTCTTAGGTTAGGGTATCCCCTTATTCGCCTAACCCTTTAACCACAATTTTTTTAATTGTCTTTCATTTTTTTTTTGTGTTCCTGCACAAAAAAAATCTGCCAATTATCATGTAGGGTGTTGTATAATTATGCCGCAATTCAAACAATTCGCCCGCAAAAAAAATTTACTACAAAAAATATTTGAAATGAGGAGCAAACAAAAACGAGCGAAAAAGAGAGAACCCGAAGAAATAAACACGTCTGTAGAAAACTACGTGCATAAATACATATGAATGGATGACTGGCTGGCTGGTGGGTTCAACGGTAAAGCCGAATCTTGTCTTCCTCGTTGGATGGATGGATGAATGTGCATAAATACTTATAACTCAAAAAGATATTACGAAGTTACTTTTTTGGTTCGCTTTTTGTTTCTTCACAACAACAACAACACCAACAAAATCGCAGCACAGCAAGAGATACAAATCTCTTTGGTCTTTGGCCGGAAGCAAAAACCACGTTCACTTATACGCGCACTTATATCGGCAATATCGATGATACCGCTGCCAACAGACACACACACCATCGCAAATAAATGCGTTCGCACACAAAAAGGATACTTTCTGCTCCCCCAACAAAACAAAAAACGAGTCGAAGATAGCTCTTAAGCAAGCTGTGCGGATTGTCGTTACGATTTAACGCCGTTACCGTTTCTTTCGGTTTCACAAAATTTCAGCTTGTTTAAGGTTTTTGATCTTCATCAGGAACATTTATTTCCCCCAACACACACACAAAAAAGTGGCAACAAAGTTAAGTTTTGTGCAAAGTGGGGGAAAAACAATAACACATCTCAAAACTCAATAAAAACTCTTTAAACACAACAACAACAGCAATGCAACAATAACAAGTAGATCATATAAAAATAATGCCGCAGAAAAAAAACTGAAACATTTTGAGAATTTATTTCACTTCACTTCTAAAACGGCCTGTTATTGTTGTTATTATTATTATCATCTGCGGAATACGAACAGTGGGACAAATTATTACCATCCACGTCTAGAAGTCCTTGAGGAAATATTATTTAAAAATCCACACCTATTTGCCTAGAAGTCCTTGAGGAAATATTCTTAAAAAATCCACACCTTTTTGCCTAGAAGTCCTTGAGGAAATATTCTTAAAAAATCCACGCCTATTGACCTAGAAGTCCTGGAGGAAATGTTCTTTAAAAATCCACGCCTTTTGGCCTACAGGTCCTTTAGAAAATATTCGTCAAAAATCCACGCCTGTTTGTCTACAGATCCTTTAGGAAATATTCTTTAAAAATCCACGCCTGTTTGTCTACAGATCCTTTAGGAAATATTCTTTAAAAATCCACGCCTGTGGCCTACAGGTCCTTTAGGAAATATTCTTTAAAAATCCACGCCTTTTTGCCTAGAAGTCCTTGAGGAAATATTCTTTAAAAATCCACGCCACGAAGTCATTGAGGAAATATTCTTTAACAATCCACGCCTGTTGGTCTACAGGTCCTTCAGAAATTATTCTTTAACAATCCACGCCTGTTGGTCTACAGGTCCTTCAGAAATTATTCTTTAAAAATCCACGCCTTTTGCTATGCAGGTCCTTCAGAAAATATTCTTTAAAACTTCACGCCTTTTGGCCTACAGGTCCTTCAGAAAATATTCTTTAAAAATCCACGCCTTTTGCTATGCAGGTCCTTCAGAAAATATTCTTTAAAACTTCACGCCTTTTGGCCTACAGGTCCTTCAGAAAATATTCTTTAAAAATCCACGCCTTTTAACCTACACAACCTTTAGGAAATCTTTAAAAATCCACGCCTTTTGGTCTACAGGTCCTTTAGAAAACATTCTTTAAAAATCCACGCCTTTTAACCTACACAACCTTTAGGAAATCTTTAAAAATCCACGCCTTTTGGTCTACAGGTCCTTTAGAAAACATTCTTTAAAAATCCACGCCTTTTGGTCTACAGGTCCTTTAGAAAACATTCTTTAAAAATCCACGCCTTTTGGTCTACATGTCCTTTAGAAAATATTCTTTAAAAATCCACGGCTTTTGGCCAACAGGTCCTTTAGAAAACATTCTTTAAAAATCCACGCCTTTTGGTCTACAGGTCCTTTAGAAAATATTCTTTAAAAATCCAAGCCTTTTGCTATGCAGGTCCTTCAGAAAATATTCCTTAAAAATCCACGCCTTTTGCTATGCAGGTCCTTCAGAAAATATTCTTTAAAAATCCACGCCTTTTGCTATGCAGGTCCTTCAGAAAATATTCTTTAAAAATCCACGCCTTTTGCTATGCAGGTCCTTCAGAAAATATTCTTTAAAAATCCACGCCTTTTGCTATGCAGGTCCTTCAGAAAATATTCTTTAAAAATCCACGCCTTTTGCTATGCAGGTCCTTCAGAAAATATTCTTTAAAAATCCACGCCTTTTGCTATGCAGGTCCTTCAGAAAATATTCTTTAAAAATCCACGCCTTGTGGCCTACAGGTCCTTCTGGAAATATTCTTTAAAAATCCACGCCTTGTGGCCTACAGGTCCTTCTGGAAATATTCTTTAAAAATCCACGCCTTGTGGCCTACAGGTCCTTCTGGAAATATTCTTTAAAAATCCACGCCTTGTGGCCTACAGGTCCTTCTGGAAATATTCTTTAAAAATCCACGCCTTGTGGCCTACAGGTCCTTCTGGAAATATTCTTTAAAAATCCACGCCTTGTGGCCTACAGGTCCTTCTGGAAATATTCTTTAAAAATCCACGCCTTGTGGCCTACAGGTCCTTCTGGAAATATTCTTTAAAAATCCACGCCTTGTGGCCTACAGGTCCTTCTGGAAATATTCTTTAAAAATCCACGCCTTGTGGCCTACAGGTCCTTCTGGAAATATTCTTTAAAAATCCACGCCTTGTGGCCTACAGGTCCTTCTGGAAATATTCTTTAAAAATCCACGCCTTGTGGCCTACAGGTCCTTCTGGAAATATTCTTTAAAAATCCACGCCTTGTGGCCTACAGGTCCTTCTGGAAATATTCTTTAAAAATCCACGCCTTGTGGCCTACAGGTCCTTCTGGAAATATTCTTTAAAAATCCACGCCTTGTGGCCTACAGGTCCTTCTGGAAATATTCTTTAAAAATCCACGCCTTGTGGCCTACAGGTCCTTCTGGAAATATTCTTTAAAAATCCACGCCTTGTGGCCTACAGGTCCTTCTGGAAATATTCTTTAAAAATCCACGCCTTGTGGCCTACAGGTCCTTCTGGAAATATTCTTTAAAAATCCACGCCTTGTGGCCTACAGGTCCTTCTGGAAATATTCTTTAAAAATCCACGCCTTGTGGCCTACAGGTCCTTCTGGAAATATTCTTTAAAAATCCACGCCTTGTGGCCTACAGGTCCTTCTGGAAATATTCTTTAAAAATCCACGCCTTGTGGCCTACAGGTCCTTCTGGAAATATTCTTTAAAAATCCACGCCTTGTGGCCTACAGGTCCTTCTGGAAATATTCTTTAAAAATCCACGCCTTTTGCTATGCAGGTCCTTCAGAAAATATTCTTAAAAAATCCACGCCTTTTGGACTACAGGTCCTTTAGAAAATATTCTTTAAAAATCCACGCCTTTTGCTATGCAGGTCCTTCAGAAAATATTCTTAAAAAATCCACGCCTTTTGGACTACAGGTCCTTTAGAAAATATTCTTTAAAAATCCACGCCTTTGGGCTAAAAGTCTTCGAGGAAATATTGTTTAAAAATCCACGCCTTTTGGCCTAGAAGTCCATGAGGAAATATTGTTTAAAATTCACACATTTTTTCCTAGAAGTCCTTGAGGAAATATTCTTTAGAAATCCACGCCTTTTTGCCTAGAAGTCCTTGAGGAAATCTTCTTTAAAAATCCACGCCTGTTGGCCTACACGTCATTCAGAAAATATTCATTAAAAATCCACGCCTTTTGGCCAAAATGTCCTTCAGAAAATATTCTTTAAAAATCCACGCCTGTTGGCCAAAATGTCCTTCAGAAAATATTCTTTAAAAATCCACGCTTTTTCGCCTAGAAGTCCTTGAGGAAATCTTCTTTAAAAATCCACGCCTTTTGCTATGCAGGTCCTTCAGAAAATATTCTTTAAAAAACCACGCCTTTTGCTATGCAGGTCCTTTAGAAAATCTTCTTTAAAAATCCACGCCTTTTGCTATGCAGGTCCTTTAAGAAATCTTCTTTAAAAATCCACGCCTTTTGCTATGCAGGTCCTTCAGAAAATATTCTTTAAAAATCCACGCCTTTTGGCCTACAGGTCCTTTAGGAAATATTCCTTAAAAATCCACGCATTTTGGCCTACAGGTCCTTTAGAAAATATTCTTTAAAAATCCACGCCTTTTGGCCTACAGGTCCTTTCGAAAATATTCATTAAAAATCCACTCCTGTTAGCCTAGAAGTCCTTGAGAAAATATTCTTTAAAAATCCACGCCTTGTGGCCTACAGGTCCTTCAAAAAATATTCTTTAAAAATCTACGTCATTTGGCCAACATGTCCCGCAGAAAATATTCTTTAAAAATCCACGCAGGTTGGCCTAGAAGTCCTTGAGTAAATCTTTTTAAAAATCCACGCCTGTTGACCTTACGAGATTTATTCTTCATACTTTATGTCACCTCTTTCCCATCTCTGCAAAGGTAAAAATAAAGACTTGACATAAATTCGCGTTGCCGAACCTTCCCCTCTTCTTTGCCTTGTTACATTGCATTCGGTTTTGGACAACTGAACTTTTACCTTTTTTGTTGCAAGGTTTTATTCAAACCGAAAAACAGTTGGAAGAGACTTCCCCTTTCTTCTCTTCAATGTTAATGAATTCAGTGTAACTTTTTTGCCACAAAACCTCCGCACTCACACACACACAAACTTTTCGGCTTATAATTACTCTTGGCATTCTCCGTGGTTAATGTTTGTGTTTTTGGCCATCCGACCACAGACTTTCTTTCTTACATTTAAGACAAGTAGTTGTTGTTGTCTTGGTGGTTGTTGCTGCATCTTAACCTACTTTAATTTGTAAGTAAATCTGTTTTCGTCTTAAGTACGAATGTTGTCGGCTTGTTTAAATTTACCTCCCCTTTCGGCCTGCTTCAGCTTTGCCAACGCATTCTCATTTTTGTTGGCGTGGTACTTAGCTTGGTTTTTTTGAATGTTGACTGCTGCACTTCTTCTCAACAGCTACAACAACAACAGCAATAACATCAACTTAGTTGTCATACATATTCCGCAGTGAAGTATGCCTAAGAGGGTCAGAATTAAGTGAATAGCTCATGAAGAAACTTTTAATTCCTCCGAATTAAGACCATAGCGGTAACCTGGTTAATTTTGTTTTATTTTCCTCATGGACCGATAAGTTATAATGTAAACGACAATAAAATCAATAAATCGATGTTAGAGGAACATTCCCAAAAGAGACCTATCGGTAAGCGTTGATTCAGAAAAATTTCTCGGCAAAGGCTTGGCGATAACTAAATTTCCTTGTCAATAACAAAAATTGATAAAGAACTCAGAATATGAAATTAGAGGAGGCTGGAATCTTCAAAATATCGAAATCGGGGGGACCCTTATATGGACAGTTTACAACGAAACGCGTACATATATTTCTTTGCGACCCTCCAACCTGAATAAAAATTACAGTTATTTTGTTTTGAAAACTAATTTAGATCCATCAAATTATTTTAAAATGAACGAGACCATTATAGGGAGAATATGTCGAATAATAGACCCATATGGAAATTTGTTTACAAAGATGTGTTTTACCTTTCAAGAACTCAGAGTATCAAATTATAGCCAATATCAAAAATATCGGATTTAAAAAAAACTAAACTCTTCACTAGTCTGAAATTGGGGGGCGGGATGTTAATATGGGGATAAGGTGAAAACATGGACCTATATTGTAAATATTGTGTGTTTTCAGCCTCCAAGAACCCGGATCAAATCATAGCCCATTGCGGTAGAAAAATTCGGCAGGAGCCTTTAGTGAATCAAAAATGGGTCGGGGCCTTTTTATTGGAGCTATTTCAAAACATGAACCAATATTGAAATTTCTTTTATCCAGTAAGAACCCAGAATGCCAAATAACAGCTACTTCGAGGCCTAAAAATCCTTCAGGAAATATTCCTCATAAATCCACTTTCTTTAAACATTCACGCCTTTTGGCCTAAAAGTCGTTCAGGAAAATTTATCGAAAAATTCACCTAGCTTGGCTTAAAAGTCCTGCAGGAGATCTTCTAGTGGTTCTGCTGGATATATTCTTTAAAGACCTATACTTTTTGGCTTACTAGTTCTTCAGGAAATATTCTTTAAAAATCCACGCCTGTTGTCCTGAAGTTCTTTCAGGAAATATTCTTTAAAAAACCACGCCTGTTGTCCTGAAGTTCTTTCAGGAAATATTCTTTAAAAAACCACGCCTGTTGTCCTGAAATTCTTTTAGGAAATATTCCTTAAAAATCCACGCCTATTGTCCTGAAGTTCTTCCAGGAAATATTCCTTAAAAATCCACGCCTATTGTCTGACGTTCTTTCAGGAAATATTATTTAAAAATCTACGCCTTTTTGCCTAGAAGTCCATGAGGAAATAATCTTCAAAAATCCAAGCCACGCCTATTGGCCTAGAAGACCTTGTGGAAATCTTCTTTAAAAATCCACGCCTATTGGCCTAGAAGTCCTTTTCGAAATCGTCTTTAAAAATCCACGCCTATTGGCCTAGAAGTCATTTTCGGAATCTTCTTTAAAAATCCACGCCTATTGGCCTAGAAGTCCTTGTGGAAATCTTCTTTAAAAATCCACGCCTATTGGCCTAGAAGTCATTTTCGGAATCTTCTTTAAAAAACCACGCCTATTGGCCTAGAAGTCCTTGTGGAAATCTTCTTTAAAAATCCACGCCTATTGTCCTAGAAGTCCTTTTCGGAATCTTCTTGAGAAATCCACGCCTATTTGCCTAGAAGTCCTTTTCGGAATCTTCTTGAAAAATCCACGCCTATTTGCCTAGAAGTCCTTTTCGAAATCTGCTTTAAAAATCCACGCCTATTGGCCTAGAAGTCCTTTTCGAAATGTTCTTTAAAAATCCATGCCTATTGGCCTAGATGTCTTTTATGAACAATATTCCTTAAAATTCCACGCCTATTGGCCTTGAAGTCCTTTAGGAAATATTCTTTAAAAATCCACGACTATTGGCCTAGAAGTCCTTGAGAAAATATTCCTTAAAAATCCTAGAACTCCTTTAGGAAATTCTTAAAAAATCCTTAAAAATTGGCCTAGATGTCCTCCAGGTAATATTCTTGAAAAGTCCACGACTATTGCCCTAGAAGTCCTTGAGGAAATATTCTTTATAAACCCACGCCTTTTTGCCTACAGGTCCTTCAGAAAATATTTTTTAAAAACCCACGCCTTTTTGCCTACAGGTCCTTCAGAAAATATGTTTTAAAAATCCACGCCTGTTGGCCTAGAAGCCATTCAGGAAATCCACGCCTGCTGACCTAGAAGTCTACCAGGAAATATTCTTTAAAAATCCACGCCTGGTGGTCTAGAAGTCCTCCAGAAATACTTTCCTTTTCGAAATGCTTTCCTTTTCATTCTCAAATTCCATTTTTTTACCTGAACCATATCTCTCACCTTTCAAAATCCGAATAAAAACCTATCCCAACACATTAAATTGTGATGTTTCTGTTTTGGCAGTTATGGCAACAACATCAGCAACACATGCCACAGATTGTCAGAAAGAAATTCCAAAAACCAACAACAACAAGAAAATTAAGCCAACAATGTGGACTTCGAACACAGCGGTTTAATGACCCTGAAGAACCAAGAACAGAGTTATTGCAAATTTGAATTCGTTGTCTTTGGCACCCACAACATTTATTACAAAAAACCATCGACTTCGAACCGAACATCGCGACGACGACGACAATCTGAGCATCAGTAATTCTACATTTGTGTTCAAAAATGTTTTTTTTTGTCAGTTGGTTTGTCTGTCTGTCTGTCCGGCTGGCTGGCATTCAGCCCAAAAGCTTTTGTTATGGAACACATATTTACGACCCCGGTTAACAAAAGATCACTCTTTGGCGATGGCTAGGACTCCAGCACTAAAAATCCAAACAAAAACCCCCACACCACACTCAAAGGAATAATAATAACAATAACAACAACAACAACTGCAACAACAGCAACAATCCAAAAAAGATAATTATACATGCATATCATTAATATTCATATTTTTTCACTTCGCCTTCATTACCATGTCTTAAGACAGCGATTTCGAACATTCGACTGAACGACGTTGCCTGCCTCACAATTGTTTCTGATAATCTGCCACATAGCTCCCCTCCAGCAAATATCCTGCTCTGCTCTGGCCCCTTAATGAAAGCCAAGATTCGAAAACACACAAAAATATTGTGGCCAACTGATGGCCCAGCACACGGAGAGCCAAAAGCCAAGAGTCCAGTCGGTGGTTTGTTTTGCTGGAGCTGCAATTTGCCGGCCACTCTCCTTCATTTGGAGTCTTTTGTATTGTATCCGCCCACGACTTCGGCATTCATCCAGCTAGCAAGCCAGCCAGCCATCCATCCACACACTCCAACACCAAGCGAAACAAGGTTTGAAGAGAAGGATGAAGAAGAAGAAATCGAAGCTGAAGACTTCGAACGACGACAACTGCAAGCGTTCTTTTGTTTTCTTGTTGTAGTTGTTGCTGTTGTTATATTTAAGTGTTGCTGTAATCTGGGTCTGATGTTCTCGACTGGATCGCTGGCTGGCTTTCCATTTGCAGCATTTTTTTTCTGTTGAGTGCTTGGCGAATTGTAAATAATTTTGCGGTTGCCAATGGTGATGGTGGTGGTGTTGGTGGTGGCGGAGCATTTAAATGTGTCTACCTCAACCGCAAAGTCAGTTTGGAAAATTGTTCTAGTTGCTTATTATTATTTCAAGCTCCTCCGCATTACTCTTATTTTAATGGAAATAACGCGGAATTCTGCTCATCTAGTCTGCTTTCATTGGCATTTTGGCAGCGGGAATAATAACAGCAACAACAACAACAACAGAATTTGCGTCAACCACCTTCTAGCCATTAACCAAAAAACATCAATACGAAAAATATCAACAATTTTGGTAGGAATCGACCAAAAAATCGATTACAATAATTTCCATAGGAAAGCTTTACCATACAAATATATATTTTATCGATAACAAAAATTTATGCATCAAAATTAAGGAGATCTTGTACAAAAAAAATTAATCGATAACTCTACAAATTTCTTATCGATAAATGGATTTGAGCGTTTTTCTATAACAAATTTTATCGATTTAAAGATTTTGTGCAGAAAACCCCTATCTTTATTGATTATATAAAAGTAAGCAAAAATATCAATAAAAATCGATATCAATAAATATTTTTTACACAAAAGAAATGATCGATAACTAGACTTTCTAAAAAAAAAACGATATTAATTAATGGATTTTATATAATTATCTCATCGATAACAAGATCTACTTAACTTAACGATGACACGAATTTCTATGGCATTTTCGAATAAAATCGTTATCATAACAGCTTTCCTATTAAAATCGTTATCGATAACAATATATTCTATTGTAATCGTTATCGATAACAACATTTTCTATTAAAATCGTTATCGATAGCAAGCTTTTCTAGTAAAATCGTTATATGTAACAAGTTTTTCAATTAAAATCGTTATCGATAACAAGATTTCCTCTTAAAACCGTTATCGATAACGAGATTTAAAACGATTAAATCGTTATGAATAAATTTATGTTATATAATAAAATTATCGATAACATTTTCTATAACAAGATAACAAGATTTTGTAAAAAAATCTTTATCGATTAATTAAAAGTAAGCAAAAATATCGATAAATATCATTTACACAACAGAAATTATAGATAACTAGATTTTCTAAAAAATCTATATTAATTAACGGATTTTATATAATTACCTTATCGATAACGAGATCTACTTTAAATTATCGATAACATGAATTTCTATGATATTTGCAAATAAAATCGTTATCGTAACAAGCTTTCCTCTTAAAATCGTTATCGATAACAATATTATCTATTGAAATCGTTATCGATAACAACATTTTCTATTAAAAATCGTTATCGACAGCAAGCTTCTCTATTCAAATCGTTATCGATAACAACATTTTCTATTCAAATCGTTATCTGTAACAAGCTTTTCAATTAAAATCGTTATCGATAACAAGATTTCCTACTAAAAAGCCGTTATCGATAACAAGATTTCCTACTAAAAAACCGTTATCGATAACAAGATTTTCGATTAAAATAGTTATGGATAAATATTTTTTTCACATCGATAAAAAGATTTAAAAAAACGTCGTTATCGATTAATAGATTTTCTATATTAAACTCACCGATAATTGAATCTACTATAACTTCAATTACTTATAACAACAATTTCTATGAATTTTTGTATTAAAATCGATTTTCGATTAAAAACGTTTTCGATAACAGACTTTTATATCAAAATCGTTATCTATAACAAGCTTTTCTATTGAAATCGTTATCGATTGATAAAAAGGTTTTCGATAAAAATCGTTATTGATAACAAGATTTTCGATAAAAATCGTTATCGATAACACGATTTAAATCGTTATCGATAAAAACAACTTCTATTAATGACGTTATTGATAACAAGATTTTCGATTAAAAGCGTTATCGATAACAGGCTTTTATATTAAAATCATAATCTATAACAAGCTTTTCTATTGAAATCGTTATCGATTGATAAAAAGATTTTCGATAAAAATCGTTATTGATAAAAAGATTTTCGATAAAAATCGTTATTGATGACAAGATTTTCGATAAAAATCGTTATCGATAAAAACAACAGCAATTAATTACGTTATTGATAACAAGATTTTCGATTAAAAGCGTTATCGATAACAGGCTTTTATATTAAAATCATTATCTATAACAAGCTTTTCTATTTAAAGCGTTATCGATAACAAGATTTTCGATAAAAATCGTTATTGATAACAAGATTTTCGATAAAAATCGTTATCGACAACACGATTTTCCATTTAAATCGTTATCGATAACAACAACTTCTATTAATGACGTTATTGATAACAAGAATTTATTTTAAAATCGTTATCGATAACAACAAAAAGACAAAAAGATTTTCAATTAAAATTCTTATCGATTAAAATCGTTATGGATATCAAGAATTTCTACTAAATACGTTATTGATAACGGGGTTTCCAATAAAATCGTTATCGATAACAAGATTTCCTATTACAAAACGTTATTGATAACAAGTATTTCTTTTAAAATCGTTATCGACAACAACATTTTCTATAAAAATCGTTATCGATAACAAGCTTTACTATTAAAATCGTTATCGATAACAAGATATTACAAAAAAAGAAACGATTAATAGATATTTTAATAAAAATAAATCGATAACAATTTTTTCCATTATTTTTGTTATCGATAAATAGTTTTTGTATAGAAAAACTTATCGATGTCAGGATTTGCTACAAAAGTTTTATTTTATCAATGCAACATTTTTCTATAAAAATCGTTATCGATAACAAGATTTGTTTTTAACAAAATCATCGATTTACTATCGATATCTAACGAAATATTCATAAAAGTCGTTATAGATATTCGGCTACCCTTCTTATACTTTCTACCATAGAGTGCTCATTCAAAATTCCTAAAGTCGGAAATTTTCCCCCAATATTTTTTTTTTAACCGCCAAGAGCAAGGGATGCGGGAACCTATATGGGGATAAGGTCAAGACGTACAAGACAAGGACCTCCTTAAAAAATGCCGAGAACAATTTATTTATGCTCACTAGGAATCCGGCATAACAAATTACGGCCACTTCGTTGGTCAAAACATGAACATATGTTTAAATATTCATCCTCCAAGAACTTGAAACGTCACGTCAATCGGAAAATGCGGTTCATATCCTCAAAATACCGAAAAATATGCGGATAATATAAACTGACATATCCAACTTTCAATGCCAATTTAAGCATGTCCGTCTTTCTGTCCTTCCAGGTATTATTGTAAACAGGTCAAGTACAGGTCGTATTTATGATCCGAACGGGATGGAATTTGAAAATAGAAGTGGAGGGAGGCAAATCTCAAGCTGTCTGTTTTGACATTTTCCTTTCCAGAGCCTTGACTGACTTAAGTGAATATCCTGCTACGGACCACTCCTCGTTTCGACCTAACCCAAACTATGTATATGATGCACCAAGACTCTATGTTAGATCGACACGAAATGAGTCCAAAATGAATTTGGGCAATTTTTCATTAAGTCGGAATAGTCCTCATTCCGTCCGACTTTGGAATTTTTCTTGAATTTCCCATTGAAATTTATTTCCAAATAATCACAACATCCGATATGGTAACTCTGCTCTGCTGAATTTTCATTGTGATAACCACTATATGGTGCGGGAGCGGATCGTTTTGACTTTGTTTTCATTTCTGTTTTTTTTTCGTTGGTGAGGATATCAAGATTATGTTGTAAGTTTTTTTTATATTCCCGGCTAGTGTGTTGAGTGCCACAGCGTCTGTGCCAGCTCAAAAGGCCAGCATTGTTCGGCACAGAGGTGGGTGAACGAGGGGGGAAAAGGGGACCAATCGTGTAAAATAAAAAAGACACAGAGAGCCTACCTACAATGAATTCTTCTGCATTCTTTTAGCTTTGCCAACAATTTCATGGGTGCAATAAAATAGCTGTGACTTATAGACATTTCTCTTCAAACAACAAACATGGACAACAATAATAACAACAACAACGAAGTTTCCAAACAATGGCTTTTCAGGCAACAACAACAACAATAGCAAAAAAAGAGGAATTGGTTGTAGTAATAACCAGAAAATATTGCTACAACCAATTATTATTATTTTTTGTTTGGCCCTGCTTGCATTAAGAAGGCTTTATGCCTGTATGCCAACCAGCCGAGTCCACTCAGCCAGGCAGCCTGCCTTGGCCCAGGCCATATGTAGATGAAGAGCTCTGACGTTTTAGTTGGCGGCCAACACGTCGTAGTCCGGCCATCCAGCCAGTCACAGCCATAGCCACATCGAAGTATTTGATTTCAAATACCCTAACACTTGGACTCTTTGATGAAGGTTATTATTGTTGTTGTTGCTGATCCATGTTGTTGTTGTTGCTGCATTTGCTGTTGTTATTATTTTTTTGGTTAATTTGTTTGCCATGATTGCAGATTGCCAGGTATCGTTGCCCTATCGTGAATTTTGCAAAACATTAATTAAAGCCAAAGCAATGCCAGGGCAGCTTCGCATAGCATTGTGTGGCATATCGCGCTATTGTTTTCAGGGGTAATTTTTAATCCTGGCCTGGCCTTTTTGGTAAATTATCTGTTCCTTTTTGTGCTTAGCCACCCCCCCAACCACCATCACCACCAAAATGGAACAGATAATACGCTTTGCAGATGAAGAGCGAAAGAAAAAAACTAATTGCAGTTATGGATATGGAAAATCATTTAACTTTGGGGGCCTAAGGGAAAAATTGAGGTTTTTTCTATATATTCGATAATAAGATTTCCAATGAAAAAAATCGATAACATGTTATTACATTGGAATTCGTAAACGATAGGAATATATTCGAAGGGAAATATAAGTTTCCACAACAATGAGATCTACTAAGTAAAATCAATAAGGGCCTCTATAAAAAGGGATCCTTAAAAAATTATTCTTTGAAGACCTAAAATAGGCTTGGATTTTTAAGAATAAATTTTGGAAGCCCAAAAATAGGCGTGGAATTTTAAGAATAAATTTTGGAAGCCCTAAAATAGGCGTGGATTTTTAAAGACTAATTTTTAGAAGCCCTAAAATAGGCGTGGATTTTTAAAGACTAATTTCTAGAAGCCCTAAAATAGGCGTGGATATATTTTTTAAAAAGCCACTCCTTTTGGTCTTTGCATCCTTCAGAAAATATTCTTTAAAAATCCACGCCTTTTGGCCTACAGGTCCTTCAGAAATTATTCTTTAAAAATCCACGCCTGTTGGCCTACAGGTCCTTCAGAAATTATTCTTAAAAAATCCACGCCTGTTGGCCTACAGGTCCTTCAGAAATTATTCTTAAAATATTATTCTTAAAAAATTATTCTTTAAAAATCCTGTTGGCCTACAGGTCCTTCAGAAATTATTCTTAAAAAATCCCCGCCTGTTGGCCTACAGGTCCTTCAGAAATTATTCTTAAAAAATCCCCGCCTGTTGGCCTACAGGTCCTTCAGAAATTATTCTTAAAAAATCCACGCCTGTTGGCCTACAGGTCCTTCAGAAATTATTCTTAAAAAATCCACGCCTGTTGGCCTACAGGTCCTTCAGAAATTATTCTTAAAAAATCCACGCCTGTTGGCCTACAGGTCCTTCAGAAATTATTCTTTAAAAATCCACGCCTGTTGCCCTACAAGTCTTTGGAGGGGAAATATTGTTTAAAAATCCAAGCCTGTTGGAGTGAAAATATTTTTTAAAAATCCACGCCTGTTGGAGTGAAAATATTATTTAAAAATCCACGCCTTTTGGTCTTTGAATCCTTCAGAAAATATTATTTAAAAATCCACGCCTTTTGGTCTTTGAATCCTTCAGAAAATATTATTTAAAAATCCACGCCTTTTGGTCTTTGAATCCTTCAGAAAATATTATTTAAAAATCCACGCCTTTTGGTCTTTGAATCCTTCAGAAAATATTATTTAAAAATCCACGCCTTTTGGTCTTTGAATCCTTCAGAAAATATTATTTAAAAATCCACGCCTTTTGGTCTTTGAATCCTTCAGAAAATATTATTTAAAAATCCACGCCTTTTGGTCTTTGAATCCTTCAGAAAATATTATTTAAAAATCCACGCCTTTTGGCCTACAGGCCCTTCAGAAAATATTCCTTAATAATCCACGCCTTTTGGTCTTTGAAACCTTCTGGAAATATTCTTCAAAAATCTACGCCTTTTTGCCTCGAAGTCCTATAGGAAATATCCTTTAAAAATCTAAGCCTTTTTGCTCGAAGTCCTATAGGAAATATCCTTAAAAAATCGACGCCTTTTTGCCTTGAAGTCCTTTAGAAAATATTCTTTAAAAATCCACGCCTGTTTGCCTTCAAAAAATATTCTTTAAAAATCCACGCCTTGTGGCTTAGAAGTCCTTTAGGAAATATTCTTTTAAAATCCACACCTGTTGGCCTTCAGAAAATATTCTTTAAAAATCCACGCCTGTTGGCCTACAGGTCCTTCAGAAAATATTCTTTAAAAATCCACGCCTGTTGGCCTTCAGAAAATATTCTTTAAAATTCCACGCCTGTTGGCCTTCAGAAAATATTCTTTAAAAATCCACTCCTTGTGGCCTACAGGTCCTTCTGAAAATATTCTTTAAAAATCCACGCCTCTTAGCCTAGAAGTCCTTTAGGAAATATTCTTTTAAAATCCACGCCTATTGGCCTCAAGGTTCTTCAGAAAATATTCCTTATAAATTCGAGTTTATATCCCATTTTCTTGATGTGTTACCCAAAAGTATGCACTGTACATTATTTAATTTTATGGCCGAGAAGTATGCTACACTTTTTTGTCTGTAATTTTATTATGCAAATAAAAACTAATTTCATTCATTATGTAGCCATGTTAAAATGTTAATTGTTGCTGTTGTTGTCTATACCCAAAAGAGAGCCACTAAATGTTGTTAACAAAACTGGGTTAAAACTGTCATTCATGGCCAGCAGCTTGTTTTTTGGTGATGCATTTTCCAACCAATTTAAATTCTGTGTCAACTGTTTTTTTTTTTTCTGACGTAGCTCGGAAAGCTCGTGGGTTTTGTAGTTTGGAAAAATAATTTAAAAATGGAAATTAGGTTCTGAAGTTTTCGTAATGAAGAGTGAGAGAAAGCGAGATAGAATACAAATAAAGGCATGGATCATGTTGAGCCAATATAGGTGCCGGATCAAGTGCTTCACCAACTTCTCCTAAGCCTTGACTATTCGAACTATTCTTCAATTTTGTGTGTGTGCGTGTGTGTGTGTGTAAAAATCGACTTAGTTCATTTTGCATTTTATCTAGTTTTCCCTGTAAGCCTCGTTAAGTGGTGTTGTTTGTGTGTTAATTCATAGTGTGTTGCACTTCAGAAAACTTTTCTATCCTCAAATTAGCCTCAGCAACATAATCAAGAAACCATGGCATAACAAGAAAAATGTCACAGGGACTATCTGAATGACTGTTTGGGTGAGTGACTGTCGTTGGGCATTGCTGGCAACTGAGGTATGACGACCATCCAAAATGGCCAGAGTTTCTGAGAAAACAAAGTTTTTGTCATTTTTTTTTTTTTTTTTTGTGAACAATAGATGGATAATGGTGAGCTCCGGTAAACTTCTATTTAAGTTGACATGCAAATTTTAATTAAGGGTCTTTAGTCTGCGGTTTTGGATGTCAACATTCAAACGTTACATTTTTTTTTTCCTTTTGTTCAGGCAACAAAACTACTTGGCATTACGGTAACTACCCATTTAATTGGTTTCAATATTTAAAATGGGGAAAAAATTGCTTCGCCATTATTTTTTTCTCCTAGGCCTCCTCTGCTCCTCTATCCTCCTCCTCTCCAAGATTGCCTATAATTATTGTAGAGAGAAAATAATTTTTTAATTGGTTTTTACTTTGTAATTGTGGCAGACAATAGTTTTTTTTTATAATTTTTACAAAAAGCTCAATTGCAATTGGCTGGTGAGCTGCGGATTGTTAGCCGACCATATATCCGATGCATGATATTGCATCCAATGAATGAATGACTGGCTGACTGATGGACGGACGAAGTAACTGCCATGGCATGTCAGCCATTTACAGCAACTATTTATGTCAAATTAATTAATTGTCTAACAAAAGAGTGCACCGCATCGCATCGCATTGCATTGCATCGGATCCCTGCCTGAATATGCAAATGAATGGCATTTTAATAATAGGTCTCTCTCTGTGTTGTGTCTGTAAGTTGTTGACAAAGTTCCAGGGCTTTGATGAGCTTTTGTTCGTTTCTATTTTTAATTGGATCTTCGCACTGGCATTTAAATGCACGCAATATGTTTTTTTTTTTTTTTTTTTTTTTTGCCTATTGTGTTTAGGAATTATGAATAGGTTTTCCACATGTCAATTGTGATGGGGGGGACAATTAAAATCGTTGGAGGAAAAATTAAACCGAACGATTACAGGGCAATTATTCTACAATGAACGAATAAGGTACATGACATGACATGGCACAAATGGTTGGGATCTCACTCTCAAGAATTTGCAGTCAACCTCTATTTTTTCCAAGTACATATAGGCCCGAATAATTTTATAGAGGTATGCAATAGGCGTGGATTTTTAAAGAATATTTTTTCAGGGACTACAGTAGGCCTGGCTACAATAGGTGTTGATTTAAAAAAAAAATATTTTTTTATAGGCATACATTAGGCGCGGAATAGCCGTGGATTTAAAAAAAAAAAAACTTTTTTTGAGGTCTACAATAGTCTGGGATTTTTAAGAAATGTTTTTTGAAGCCCTCAAATAGGCGTGGATTAAAAAAAATAAGACTACAATAGGCATAGTTAAACAATTGCAGATCTTAAGTCAGGCATTTTTAAAAACCAGTTAGCGGAGCAGTATAGTCGGACGGGGCCGACCATACAATACCCTACACAACTACCACGGAACTCAAATTTTCTGCGGATGTATATTCCGAGCCTGGGCAATATTTCGTGATATTTGCACCCTCTTACATATTTCCCGAATATTACTAGTATTCAGTACAGATATTGTCCAGCTATTGTTCAGTACAGCTTTGGTCCTTACACTGACATATTTTTCGAATATTACGAGTATTCAGTACTGCTATTGTCCAAATTCCCTTCACCGTGGAATGTGTTGTGATGTTCGGCTTCCATTTATAGATCGACTCGAAAATAACACAAAAAATTAAGTTTTCGGTCCACTTCATTCCAAAATTATTATCTGGTCATCAACGAAAATTATAGGCGTCGTCCTTGACCATAACTGAAACCCCTCTGTAGAGTGATAATGGGTTATTAAATAATATACGAATACGGAGATACCTGTAAATATTTAGGTGTAACTCCCACATCCGAGCACATACAACAATATAATTGGTATTAATTTAAAGGTCAACCACTCCTCTTGGATATAATATAAACTTTTCGGGTCTAATATAAACTTTTCGGGTCTATGTCCTTCAGGGGTAAATATGTATATATGCTATAGAATACAAATTTTGTCATTTTTCACACAAAAGTCAGGGTCCATTTGACCCGCTAAATATTGGCCGATCTTTATGAAAACAGGCATGCTTATTCTTTGGTCTGATCCATGGAAAATTTCACGATGTTCGGGCCACTATTGCGGCCTCTGGAGCGACCAGAAAAACGGACAAAAATTTAGTATTTGGTCCATTTCATCCCCTAAATATTAACCGATCTTTCCCAAAAACAATAGGGGTCTTCATTGGCCACAACCCATCATACATGCAAAATTTCGTGAAGATTGGTCCATAACTGTGGCCTGTATCGTGTTTACAAATTATAATGGACAGACGGACGGACGGACGGACACACATGTCTAGATCGACTCAGCTTGTCGAGATATGACGATCGGTATACTTAAAGGTGGGTCTAGGACCAATATTTCGCGGCGTTACAAAACTTTTGGGGCTGCACAAAGCTATAATACCCTGACAACATAGTTGTGTAGGGTATAAAAATCATAGTTTTAGGGTCTATAATAGGTATGGATTGTTAAATACTACATTTTTGAGGTCTACAATAGGCATGGATTTTTAAAAAATAATTTGTTGAAGTCCTAAAATAGCCGTGGATTTTAAGAGAATACTTTTTGGAGCATGGATTTAAAAAACATGTCAAGGGCTATATTAGGCGAGGATTTTTAACATTTTATTTTTCAAGGCCTATAGTACGCGTAGAGTTTTGGACTTCTACGCCGACAGGCGTGGATTCTTAATAAAGATTTCCTCTATAACTTCTACGCAATTTGGCGTGGATTTTTAAAGAATATATCCTGAAGGACTAAAGTCGTGCATTTTTAAAGAATATTTCCTGAAGGTCTAAAGGCAAACAGGCGTGGATTTTTAAAAAAATATTTTCTAAAGGACTTTTAGGCCAACAGGCGTGGATTTTTAAAAAAGATTTTCTCTAGGACCTCTAGGCCATCAGGCGTGGATTTTTAAAAAAGATTTTCTCTAGGACCTCTAGGCCAACAGGCGTGGATTTTTAAAAAAGATTTTCTCTAGGACCTCTAGGCCAACAGGCGTGGATTTTTAAAAAAAGATTTTCTCTAGGACCTCTAGGCCAAAAGGCGTGGATTTTTAAAAAAGATTTTCTCTAGGACCTCTAGGCCAAAAGGCGTGGATTTTTAAAAAAGATTTTCTCTAGGACCTCTAGGCCAAAAGGCGTGGATTTTTAAAAAAGATTTTCTCTAGGACCTCTAGGCCAAAAGGCGTGGATTTTTAAAAACAATCTTCTCTAGGCGTGGATTTTCAAAAACAATGTTCTCTAGGCGTGGATTTTTAAAAACAATCTTCTCTAGGCGTGGATTTTTAAAAACAAATTTTTTCAAGGACCTTCCGAGGCGTGGATTTTTAAAAACAAATTTTTTCAAGGACCTTCCGAGGCGTGGATTTTTAAAAACAATTTTTCATGACCTATATATAGGCGCAGATTTAAAAAATATCATGGCCTATATATAGGCGTGGATTTTTAAAAACAATGTTCTCTAGGCGTGGATTTTTAAAGAAGATTTTCTCTAGGACCTCTAGGCCAAAAGGAGTGGATTTTTAAAAACAATGTTCTCTAGGCGTGGATTTTTAAAGAAGATTTTCTCTAGGACCTCTAGGCCAAAAGGCGTGGATTTTTAAAAACAATGTTCTCTAGGCGTGGATTTTTAAAGAAGATTTTCTCTAGGACCTCTAGGCCAAAAGGCGTGGATTTTTAAAAACAATGTTCTCTAGGCGTGGATTTTTAAAGAAGATTTTCTCTAGGACCTCTAGGCCAAAAGGCGTGGATTTTTAAAAACAATGTTCTCTAGGCGTGGATTTTTAAAGAAGATTTTCTCTAGGACCTCTAGGCCAAAAGGAGTGGATTTTTAAAAACAATGTTCTCTAGGCGTGGATTTTTAAAGAAGATTTTCTCTAGGACCTCTAGGCCAACAGGCGTGGATTTTTAAAGAAGATTTTTTCTAGGCGTGGATTTTTAAAGAAGATTTTCTCTAGGCGTGGATTTTTAAAGAAGATTTTCTCTAGGCGTGGATTTTTAAAGAAGATTTTCTCTAGGCGTGGATTTTTAAAGTTTTTCTCTAGGCGTGGATTTTTAAAGATTTTCTCTAGGCGTGTATTATTAAAGAAGATTTTCTCTAGGACCTCTAGGCCAGCAGGCGCGGATTTTTAAAAAATATTTTATAAAGGACTTCTAGGCCAACAGGCGTGGATTTTTAAAGAATATTTTCTAAAGGACTTCTAGGCCAACAGGCGTGGATTTTTAAAGAATATTTCTAGAATGACCTGTAAGCCAAAAGACGTGATTTTTAAAGAATATTTCTAGGCAAACAGGCGTGGAATTTTAAAGAATATCTCTAGGCAAAAAGGCATGGAATTTTAATGAATATTTCTAGGCAAAAAGGCATGGAATTTTAAAGAATATTTCCAGAAGACTTCAAAGACCTAAAGGAGTGGAGTTTTAAAGAATATTTCCCAAAGGTCGTGTATTTTTAATGAATGATCTGAATGATTTTAATTATTTTCTAAAGATTATTTCCAGAATGACGCCTAGACCCAACGGCTTAGATTTTTAAAGAAGATTTCCAATAGGACTTATTAGCCAGGAAGCGTGGATTTTTAATGAATATTTTCTGAAGGACTTCTAGGCCAACAGAGGAAGATTTTTAAAAAAATATTTCTCAGAAGACAAGAAAAATGTTTTAATAGTCTTTATAAACACCAAACCGTGGTTCCTTTAAGAATCTCTAAGAGGCCCAAATTTTTTGTCCTTTTAATCGTTAACAGTGGAGGTTTTTTTCTAGGATTTTTGGAAGGGCCAATAATGGATCTTTAGAAGTAAAGGGAAGATAAATCGTAATTTTTTAAGAATTCTCGATGAATTTTGAATGGGTATTCTTTTAAGGATTTTAAAAGGACAATTACCTTGACTTCTTTAAGGGCCACCTGAAAACCCTTCTGGCCTTTTATTGCCATACATTTTTATTAGAATATTTGTAAGGATATTTAGAATATCTAACTATGAGGATTCTTTAAAGATCCTTAGAAGAGCCAACAACGTGATTTGTTTTAATTTTTTTTTTTTTTTTTTTTTTTTTGAAAAGACAGCAATGATAATTTTGTGAGCACCCTGAAAAGAAAAATTTTACTTTGGAGTGGCCACAACTGAGAATTCATTAAGGGAATTCTTTAGAAGAAACAAAAGGACCACCACAGACTCTTTAAAGAGGGTCTTTAAATTTTTGACGATGTGTACTCCTTTAGGGCCTCTTGAATGCCCTTCTGGACATCTATTACCGTTTAGTGTTTTTAGAATATTCGTAGGGTTTTTTTCAAGATCTGGCAATGAGAATTATTTAAGGATCTTTACAAACGACAACAATAGGGATTCTTTAAATATTTTTTGAAGAACCAGCCATAATTTGTTTAGGGTTTTACTAATGTAGATTTCTTATGGATCTGAAAGAACCTTATATATGACAAAGAGAACCTTATATGTGAAGTAACCAAATTTCGATTATATAAAATAATTTTAATTTTTTTTAGAAGGTCATGTAGGTAATTAGTTACCAGAAGGTAAAAAATGGGAAACTTTTAATAATGTTTAGAACCTTCTCAGGACAGAATTCTGTTCAGTTTGGCTGCCGAGTTCCATTCCCTTTACTATTTTTTTTTTTTTTTTTTTGTGCAAATCTTTCAAATCTCTTTCTTCTCAATATGTAGCAAAATTGTCCTCCTTGATATCCTTTTTACGATTATTCATTAACCATAATTTTTGCCATGACCAAAAAACTAAATATTGTCTCATGAAACTGCATTTTTTGTTCTGTTGTGTCCTCAAACAATTGCCAAATGGCTTTCATTAGCACACCAAAAAATACCACGTGCAACAATTGTGGAACTCTTATCACCGGTAACAATGGCTGCTCCATCAGAGAAGCAACGGCATTACTGCCATTATCGACGCATTACGCATAGCATGGCCTACCATGAAAATAGCCAGTAAATGGAAGACATCACAATAGCTTTGCAGGATAATGATGGCAAAAATTACGTGGCTACAAAACAATTGGCCAACGAGAGCTACACCACACTACAACAACACATTATGGTAAATGGCAGATCAACGATGTTATTGTGGTAGAGATAAGGAGCTGGAACGGCAAGTACAAAAAAAACAAAAACCTCGAAGCGAAGCAGAGAGGAAAACTAGAAAAATAGTCCTGTTCAGGACATCAACAAATGTCAGAAAGCTCCTTTGCCTTCATCGGTCCCTCTTTCTCCCTTTTGTGGACCCCCATAAAACTATCAAGTATGCCGCACGTTTGCCTCATTACCGAAAAAAAGTTTCTATGACTTAACACTCTGTGTTCTGGAACAACACAAAAAAAATTCACAAGGGGAGTCGAAAAAAATTCACGAAGGGAGAAGAAGCAGAGAAAAAATTGCCGGGAAATTGTGTCATGGCATTAAATGATGATATGGCATTACATCAATGCCGCATTTTATCTAGTGTTAACATTTTATTTGCCATTCACACCTTATTGCCTCATTTCATTCCCCCTTCCTCCTATCTCACCTCCCTCTAACACACTCTCCCCTTAAAGTGATGTATCAAACCTCAAATTTTCCTAAATGGCATTTCTATTTCCATTTTTCTCGTTTTTGGCTAATTTTTTATTCCTCCATTTCCTCTTTTTTCTTTGCAGTTTTTTTTCGGTGCACTTTGCCACTTGTCACCATTAATTAAAGTCCACAAAACTATGTTGAAGCGCAGCCACACAAAGACTGGTACCACGATTAGCAACTAAAGTGACCACAAGAAGGGTGAGGAAGAGAGAACGGGAGGAGATACAATGGCATGGCTAATGAAAGCGGCATTTCAAACGTTAACTCATCACAGCAAGGCTCCTTGAGAGGGGAGATACAAATAAAGGTAAGTAGCAGGGGGGTAATTTGAATACAAAACTGGTCCCGAAGGATTAGAGAATATTTTCTAAAGGAAAATATTTCTACAAGGACTTCTAGGCCAATAGGCGTGGATTTTTAAAGAAGATTTTCACAAGGACTTCTAGGCCAATAGGCGTGGATTTTTAAAGAAGATTTTCACAAGGACTTCTAGGCCAATAGGCGTGGATTTTTAAAGAAGATTTTCACAAGGACTTCTAGGCCAATAGGCGTGGATTTTTAAAGAAGATTTTCACAAGGACTTCTAGGCCAATAGGCGTGGATTTTTAAAGAAGATTTTCACAAGGACTTCTAGGCCAATAGGCGTGGATTTTTAAAGAAGATTTTCACAAGGACTTCTAGGCCAATAGGCGTGGATTTTTAAAGAAGATTTTCACAAGGACTTCTAGGCCAATAGGCGTGGATTTTTAAAGAAGATTTTCACAAGGACTTCTAGGCCAATAGGCGTGGATTTTTAAAGAAGATTTTCACAAGGACTTCTAGGCCAATAGCCGTGGATTTTTAAAGAAGATTTCCACAAGGACTTTTAGGCCAATAGGCGTGGATTTTTAAAGAAGATTTCCACAAGGACTTTTAGGCCAATAGGCGTGGACTTTTAAAGAAGATTTCCACAAGGACTTTTAGCCCAATAGGCGTGGATTTTTAAAGAAGATTTCCACAAGGACTTTTAGGCCAATAGGCGTGGATTTTTAAAGAAGATTTCCACAAGGACTTCTAGGACCAACAGGCGTGGATTTTTAAAGAAGATTTCCACAAGGACTTTTAGGCCAATAGGCGTGGACTTTTAAAGAAGATTTCCAGAAAGATTCAAAGACCAAAAGGCGTGGATTTTTAAAGAAGATTTCAAGAAGGACTTTTAGGGCCAACTGGCGTGGATTTTTAAAGAAGATTTCAAGAAGGACTTTTAGGGCCAACTGGCGTGGATTTTTAAAGAAGATTTCAAGAAGGACTTTTAGGGCCAAGTGGCGTGGATTTTTAAAGAAGATTTCCAGAAGGATTCAAAAAATCCACGCCTGTTGTTGTGTTGGTCCTTCAGAAAATATTCTTTAAAAATCCACGCCTGTTGTTGTGTTGGTCCTTCAGAAAATATTCTTTAAAAATCCACGCCTGTTGTTGTGTTGGTCCTTCAGAAAATATTCTTTAAAAATCCACGCCTGTTGTTGTGTTGGTCCTTGAGAAAATCTTCTTTAAAAATCCACGCCTGTTGTTATGTTGGTCCTTGAGAAAATCTTCTTTAAAAATCCACGCCTGTTGTTGTGTTGGTCCTTGAGAAAATCTTCTTTAAAAATCCACGCCTGTTGTTGTGTTGGTCCTTGAGAAAATCTTCTTTAAAAATCCACGCCTGTTGTTGTGTTGGTCCTTGAGAAAATCTTCTTTAAAAATCCACGCCTGTTGTTGTGTTGGTCCTTGAGAAAATCTTCTTTAAAAATCCACGCCTGTTGTTGTGTTGGTCCTTGAGAAAATCTTCTTTAAAAATCCACGCCTGTTGTTGTGTTGGTCCTTGAGAAAATCTTCTTTAAAAATCCACGCCTGTTGTTATGTTGGTCCTTGAGAAAATCTTCTTTAAAAATCCACGCCTGTTGTTGTGTTGGTCCTTGAGAAAATCTTCTTTAAAAATCCACGCCTGTTGTTGTGTTGGTCCTTGAGAAAATCTTCTTTAAAAATCCACGCCTGTTGTTGTGTTGGTCCTTGAGAAAATCTTCTTTAAAAATCCACGCCTATTGGCCTAGATATCCTTGAGAAAATCTTCTTTAAAAATCCACGCCTATTGGCCTAGATATCCTTGAGAAAATCTTCTTTAAAAATCCACGCCTCTTGGCCTAGATATCCTTGAGAAAATCTTCTTTAAAAATCCACGCCTCTTGGCCTAGATATCCTTGAGAAAATCTTCTTTAAAAATCCACGCCTCTTGGCCTAGATATCCTTGAGAAAATCTTCTTTAAAAATCCACACCTGTTGGCCTTGAAGTCCTTGGAGAAATATTCTTTAAAAATTCCCATCTATTGGCCTAGAAGACGCCTCTAGGAAATCTTCTTTCAAAATCCTCACCTGTTGGCCTAGAAGTCCTTCAGAAAATCTTCTTTTAGTGTGAAATTTTTTGCAGTGTCTCATTTATCCCTTTTGTTAATATCAAGGTGTTAATATTTTTGTAACAAAGTCAAATACAAAAAAATACCGGATATTAGCCACATTAATGCAATCAGACCCACTTAAGACCTGCTGTTAATATCAATTCATTGCTGCCTGTCTGCCTGCAAATGTTACATTCCTAACTGAAGCTGTGCAGTCACGCAATGCTATTTAGGCCAGCCGGGCAGTCAGATAGACAGACAGACTGCATGGCTGGCCACCTTGCACTACATGCGGTTTTAGCTCGGTTGGAGAAAAAAAACTGACGACGACAAAGCATTAGGTTTTTTATAAAACGTATGTTTCGGAATACATGACAAATGTGCATATGTTCGGGATGTTTGTAGTTCCTGATGATGTTGTTGTTGTTGCTGTGGAAGTTGAACAAATAATGCATATTGGCATGAATGTGTGTCAGATGAAATGGGCCGAATCATGGGGGTACACTGGGAAAAATTTATTGAAAAGTGAAAATTCATTTTTTATACCATTTTTGAAAGTGGCGCCCAATTAATTAGTGTGTGCATTAGAATTTTTGAAACGTTTTTTTTTAGATTTTTTTACCAATTTTCTTTATGAAATTTCTCTCTGTGTATTTAATTTCGTATGCTTGCATGCATGTGCCTGCCTGTTACCACTGCTGATAACATTGGTAATCCCTATCATAACTGTTAGATGCCAGACAATATGTCTACAGAAACTTGTTGGCCACCGTTTACGGTGTTTGTCCTTATGATGCGGCTTGAAGTTGTCTTTTTATGGTGAGAGAGGGGCAATGATGGGGGTTCCCAATCCCCTTTTATTTAAGATTTTTGCTAAAGAAATATCTTAAATTGTTTTAGGTTCCTTCATTAGCCAAAAATATACGAAAAGGCCAGGGATATCCTGAGATTAAATATGGGGAATACTAATTAGAACCTCACAGACCTTAAAAATTGTTTACGGGCTTTTGGTTTGTGGAGATATCCTGCTATAATTTTATTATTTTCGAAAAAAAACTCCGACCCTCCCTTCCTCTCAAACTATGCACCCATGGAAGTCTCTTCTCATAGTCCATTGTCCACTCATCACACACAGAAGCCGAAGCTTTTAATTGGAATAGTTTCAATAGCCCCCTCCACACAAATTTGATTTAAATAAAATCTACACACACACAGGGTACGAAGTGGTCGACAAAATTCAAATAAAAAAATGTTTAGAAATTAAATTTCATTATTTAATTTCGTGATATCGCATAGGCGAAAAGACTTAGCCCCCCAAATGCTCACCCGGACTGTGGGGACACAATATGGATGCTGGTGGTGCTGTTGCTGATGATAATGCCGATGATGATGCTGACAGTTTTAATTAAAGCTTGGACAATTTCAATTAAAATGAAAAATGAGACCAATAGGGGAAATCGAAGGGGAATGATGGAAATTTGGAAAATTGTAAAGGGATTTTTTGGGCCTTGGAAATTTGTTCCTTATCCTTGGAAAAAATATTCTTTAAACAACCACGCCTATTTTGGGCCTTGGAAAAAATATTCTTTAAACAACCACGCCTATTTTGGGCCTTGGAAAAAATATTCTTTAAACAACCACGCCTATTTTGGGCCTTGGAAAAAATATTCTTTAAACAACCACGCCTATTTTGGGCCTTGGAAAAAATATTCTTTAAACAACCACGCCTATTTTGGGCCTTGGAAAAAATATTCTTTAAACAACCACGCCTATTTTGGGTCTTGGAAATTTATTCCTTAAAAATCCACGCCTATTTTGGGCCTTGGAAAATTTATTCCTTAAAAATCCAAGCCTCTGATAGGCCTTAGAAAAGTATTCTTTAAAAATCCACGCCTTATTTGGGCCTTGGAAAAAAATATTCTTTAAACAACCACGCCTTATTTGGGCCTTGGAAAAATATATTCTTTAAACAACCACGCCTTATTTGGGCCTTGGAAAAAAAATATTCTTTAAAAATCCACGCCTCTGATAGGCCATGGAAAAATTATTCTTTAAAAATCCACGCCTCTGATAGGCCTTGGAAAAATTATTCTTTAAAAATCCACGCCTCTGATAGGCCTTGGAAAAATTATTCTTTAAAAATCCACGCCTCTGATAGGCCTTGGAAAAATTATTCTTTAAAAATCCACGCCTCTGATAGGCATTGGAAAAATTATTCTTTAAAAATCCACGCCTCTGATAGGCCTTGGAAAAATTATTCTTTAAAAATCCACGCCTCTGATAGGCCTTGGAAAAAATATTCTTTAAAAATCCACGCCTCTGATAGGCCTTGGAAAAATTATTCTTTAAAAATCCACGCCTCTGATAGGCCTTGGAAAAATTATTCTTTAAAAATCCACGCCTCTGATAGGCCTTGGAAAAATTATTCTTTAAAAATCCACGCCTCTGATAGGCCTTGGAAAAATTATTCTTTAAAAATCCACGCCTCTGATAGGCCTTGGAAAAATTATTCTTTAAAAATCCACGCCTCTGATAGGCCTTGGAAAAATTATTCTTTAAAAATCCACGCCTCTGATAGCCCATGGAAAAATTATTCTTTAAAAACCCACGCCTCTGATAGGCCTTGGAAAAAATCTATATATATAAAAGAGCTTAGTGTTAAGTGAGTGAGTGAGTGAGTGAGTGAGTGAGTGACTGACAGATCATCGCCCAGACGAAACGGCTAAAGCTAGAAGCTTGAAATTTTGAGTGTGGGTTGGTGTTGGTGTGTAGGCGTGAGATAAGGCTGGGTTTTTGGAAATTCGAACTAGAAGGGTACGAAAAGTACTAAAATGTACCAAATATGGTACCCTTTGTATTAGGCGAACGGAAAGAGCTAGAATTCTGAAATTTGGAATGTGGGTCACTGATGTAAAGTTAGGAAGATGTACAAAAGCGTTTCTGGAAATTCGTACTAGAACGGTACGAAAAGTACTAAAAAGTACTAAATGTGATACCATTTGTATTTGGCGAACCGGTAGAGCTAGAACTCTGAAATTTGGATTGGCGGTCGCTGAGTGTAGGATAGATGTACCAACGGGTTTTTGGAAATTCGAAATAGAAGGGTACGAAAAGTACTAAAATGTACTTAATTTTGTACAATTTCGTAGCATGTGAATTGATAGAGCTAAAAACTTGAAATTTGGAATGCGACTTAGGGATGAGATGTAGAGTCTATTTAAGGAGATGGTTTTGAAAGCGTGTACTCATGTGTACGAAAAGTACTATATGATACTATATTTGGTACAAATTTAATTTGGAGATAAAAATCGAGCTGGAATCCTGAAATTTGAAATTAACATTACCGTCGGAGTGTAGGATTGGGAATGTACGTAGTTTTGGAATTTTTTTTACCCAGTTTCAATAATTTTTATTCATGGGTACTAAATGGTACTAAATTTGGTACAATTTGAATTTTATGCAAACCAATAGAGCTAGAATCATGAAATTTGGAGTCAGGATCACTGTTGGGGTGTAAGATCGAGATATGTAGGAAGTTTTAAAAATTTTTTACTAATGTGTACTAAATTTGGTACAATTTGAATTGTGGGTGAACCGATAGAGTTGGAATCCTAAATCTTGGATTTAGGATCACTCTGGGGGTAAAAGTTTAGGTTCAGTGGGACGTTTTGGAAATTCGTACTACTGTGTACTAAATTTGGTACAATTTGAATTGTGAGTGAACCGAAAGAGTTGTAATCCTGAAACTTGGATTTAGCATCTATGTTTGGGGTAAGTAAGAAGTTTTCGAAATTCGTACTGCTGTGTACTTAATATCGTACAATTTAAACTGTAGGTGAACCGATAGAGTTGGAATCCTGAAACTTGGATTTAGGATCACTGTGGGGGTGAAGGATTGGGATATTTAGAAAGTTTTGAAAATTGGTACAACTATGTACTAAATTTGGTACAATTTGAATTGAGGGTGAACCGATAGAGTTGGAATCCTGAAACTTGGATTTAGGATCACTGTGAGGGTGTAGGATTGGGGTCTGTAGGAAGTTTTGGAAATTCGTACTGCAGTGTACTAAATTTGGTGCAAATTGAATTGTGAGTGAACCGATAGAGTTGTAATCCTGAAACTTGGAGTTAGGGTCACTGTGGGGTTGTAGGGTTAGTGTAAGTTGGAGGTTTTGGAAATTCGTACTACTGTGTACTAAATTTGGTACAATTTGAATTGTGAGTGAACCGATAGAGTTGTAATACTGAAACATGGATTTAGGGTCACTGTGGGTTTGTAGGGTTAGGGTAAGTTGGAGGTTTTGGAAATTCATACTACTGTGTACTAAATTTGGTACAATTTGGATTGTGAGTGAACCGATAGCGTTGGAATTCCGAAACATGGAATTAGGATCACTGTGGAGTGTAGGTTTGGGTTAAGTAGGAAGTTTTGGAAATTCGTACTACAGTGTACTAAATTTGGTACATATTGAATTGTGGATGAACCGATAGAGTTGGAATTCTGAAACTTGGATTTTGGATAACTGTGGGGGTGTGGGTTTAGTAAGAAGTATTGGAAATTCGTACTACTGTGTAATAAATTTAGTACATTTAAATTTGAATTTCGAATCATTATGGGGTGTAGGATCAGGGTATGGAAGTTTTGTTGGAAGTAGAAGGGTACGAAAAATACTAAAATGTACCAAATATGGTACCCTTTTTATTAGCGAACGGGAAGTGCTAGAATTCTGAAATTTGGAATGTTGGTCACTGATGGAAGTTAGAAAGATGTGCAAAAGGGTTTTTGGAAATTCGACCTATAAGTGTACTAAAGGTACTAAACTTTACTGAATTTATTTCCTATTGTATATATATTGAACATATATAGCTGGAATCTTGACATTTTAAATGGAAAACATGTTGGGAAGTGGTGTTGATGTACGGAAATGGTTTAAGACATTCGTACTTATGTGTATAAAAAGTGTAAAATGGTACTAAATTCCGTACTATTTACCTTCAGTTGAGTGTGTAGAGATGGAATCTTGATAATCGGAATTAGCTTTAAAAAATCGTACTTATTTGTATGAAAAGTACTTAATTGGTACTAAATTTGGTGGAAGTTGGATTTAGGTGAACAGATAGAGCTGAAGTCTTCAAATTGGGAATTAAAATAACTGTTGGAGTGTAGGTCTGAGGTAGATTATGAAATTCGTACTATTTGGTACGAAAGGTATATATGGTACTAAATTTAGTACAATTTGTATGTTGCTTGAAAGGATAGAACTGAAACACTGAAATTTGGAATTAAGATTTCTGTTGAAGATTGAGCTATAGAGACATCTTTGGAAACTCGTATTTATGTGTACGAAAAGTACTAAACGGCACTAGATGGATTTGGGTGAACGGAGGGAGCTGGAAACCAATAATTTGGACTAATGGTTGATGTTTGAATATAGAATTGAGATATGGAAACATATCACCTACCTACTACCAAATAGTACTATATTTGGTACAACTTGATTACATGTGAACGGATAGAGCTGGACTCCCGAATTTTTTAATTAAAATTATTGTTGGAGTGTAGGATTGACATAGTTTAGGAAATGTTTAATTATAGAAACAAAAAGTACTAAATGGTACCGAAAAACTTACAAATGTGTGAACGAATAGGGCTGTATTCTGAAATTTTGAATTAATATTACAGTTTTTTAAAATTCGTCATTATGGTAAATGGTAAAAAAATTGGTACAATTTTGATTCGAGTTAACGGATAGAGATAGTAAACGTAAATTTGGAATTAAAATTACAAGATTAAGGAAGTATTGAAATTTCGTACTTATGGATACGAGAAGACCTAATTGGTACTAAATATGGTACAATTCGTTTTGTGTGAGCGGGAATCCTAATATTTGGACTTAAAAATAAGGTTGGAGTGTAGGATGAGGTAGTTTTAAAAATACGTAAATATCTGTACTAAATGGTGCTAAGTTAATACAATTTAGATTTGAGTGAAAGGATAGAGATGGATGGATTTGAAAATAAAATTACTCTTATAGCAAAGGATTGAGACAGTGTTGGAAATTCGAACTCATGAGTACGAAAAGTACTAAATATGGTACAATTTGGATCTATGTGAAGAGATATTGCTGTTATCCTGAAATTAATGAATAAAATTACTGTTTCAGTGGGAAATTGAGGCAGTTTTAGAAACTCATACTAACGTCTACAAAAAGTAATAAATGGTACAATTTGGATGTTGGTGAACGAATAGAGCTGGAATCTTTAAATGTGGACCTAAGGTTGTTATTGGAGTGCATGACTGAGGTATTTTTGGAAATTTGTACTTTGGGTACGACAACCAAAAAATTTGGTACAATTTGGACTTCGGTGAATGGGTAGAACTCGAATCCTGAATGTTGCAACTTAGGTTACTCTGGGAGTGTAGGGAAAGTACAGAATGGTACCAAAATATGGTACAGTTTAGTGAACAGATAGAGCTGAAATTCTTAAATTTGGACTTACGATTGAAAGCAGTTTTGGAATATTGAGATTGGTTTGGTATATGGGTACGAAAAGTGCGGAATGGGTTCACACAGAGCTGAAATTCTTAAATTTGGACTATTTGAAAGAAGGATTGAGGTACATTTGGAAATTTGTACTTATGAGTACGGAAATCACTAAATTTGGAACAATTTGGACTATGGTGAAAGAAAATTCACTAAATTTGGAATAATTTGAATTTGGGTAACGGAGAGAGCTGGAAACCTAAAATTTAGAATGTTGGTCATTGACAGAGAGTTAGAAAGAAGGACCAAAGGGTTTTTGGTACTAAATTTAGTGGAGGTGACGGTATAGAGGCAGTCTTGAAAATTTATAATAATGTGTTCGAAAAGTTCTAAATGGAATTACATGTGGAACCTGTACGTTTTTGCTAAAGTGTGGATTTCGGAAAATAGTGCTTATGTGTATGAAGAGTACTTAATGATAATAAATTTGATATTAAATGTAGGAACAGAGGTGGAATTCAGAACTATAGTACAAATAATTATACGGCATTCACGATTTCCATATGAAATATTTTTTAATTCCCTTTCCGCATACGAAGTAGCGGGTACTTTGCTAGTATTCTTTAAAAATCCACGCCTCTGATAGGCCTTAGAAAAGTATTCTTTAAAAATCCACGCCTCTGATAGGCCTTGGAAAAAATATTCTTTAAAAATCCACGCCTCTGATAGGCCTTAGAAAAGTATTCTTAGAAAATTCACGCCTCTGATAGGCCTTAGAAAAGTATTCTTTAAAAATCCACGCATCTGATAGGCCTTAGAAAAATTAGTCTGTAAAAATCCACGCCTATTTTAGGCCATGGAAAAATTATTCTTTAAAAATCCACGCCTATTTTAGGGCTTGGAAAAGGTATTCTTTAAAAATCCTTGAAAAATATTTTTGTATAATTCCAAATGCCTACACCCTTTAATCTCTCTTCTCTCCCTTTCTCCCCTCTCACTCAAAATTGCTTTCTTTTTTTTGCAATTTTGTCGAATTACTTCAAATGACCATCCCCAATTGCTGACTGTGTGTGTGTGTGTGTGCCCCATTATCAAATTAAAGATATACCCTTCTTCTTCTTTGGCAGTAAGTTCTCAATTTACGACTTCTTAGCCGGAAAGGGGACACTTAAATTTAAGGCTAGTCCGATGACTGACTATCCACATGGTTGGCTTTTTTAAATTTCTTTGTCCAACTTTCTGCACTTCAAAGTGAAAATTGCTTTTAACTGACCAAAGGAGAAGTTGGTTAAAAGAAAAAAAAACTTAAGGACTTTAGATGACATTTAAGATTAGGCCAGACAAGAAGTAAACAAATGGTAGTTAAGAAAAAAAAAAAAAAGCAGCAACAACAACAACACGGACCGGAAACCAATCAATACCTGCAACAAAAAGGAAAGTAATTTTTGAAGGATGTTTTTGCAGGTTTTCTGTATTTTTTTGTTTTAGAGGGGTATTCTCTAATCTTAAATTGAAATGGGGTTTTAATGTTGGCGGAATTTCAAGGGGATTAGCGTGGAGACTTTGGCAAGGAAGGGGGTATTTTTAATTGCATTAAAGTTTTTAAGGGTAGATTTTTAAAGAATATTCTTGGAGGTCTGCAATAAGCGAGGATTCTTCAAGAATTTTATTTTTATGAAGGCCTACCATTTTTAAAGAATAATTTTTGGAGCCCGAAAATAGGCGTGGTTTTTAAAATACAGTTTTTTGAAGGCTAAAATAGGCGTGGATTATTTAACTATATTTGTACATGGCCTATCAGAGGCGTGGATTTTTAAAGAATATTTTTTCTAATGCCTATCAGAGGCGTGGATTTTTAAAGAATATTTTTTTCTAAAGCGTATCAGAGGCGTGGATTTTTAAAGAATATTTTTTCTAATGCCTATCAGAGGCGTGGATTTTTAAAGAATATTTTTCCTACGGCCTATCAGAGACGTGGATTTTTAAAGAATATTTTTTCTAAGGCGTATCAGAGGCGTGGATTTTTAAAGAATATTTTTTCTAAGGCCTATCAGAGGCGTGGATTTTTAAAGAATATTTTTTCTAAGGCGTATCAGAGGCGTGGATTTTTAAAGAATATTTATTCTAATGCCTATCAGAGGCGTGGATTTTTAAAGAATATTTTTTCTAATGCCTATCAGAGGCGAGGATTTTTAAAGAATATTTTTCCTAAGGCCTATCAGAGGCGTGGATTTTTAAAGAATATTTTTTCTAAGGCCTATTTATACCCTACACAACTATGTTGTCAGGGTATTATAGCTTTGTGCAGCCCCAAGAGTTTGTAACACAGCGAAATATTGGTCCTAGACCCACCTTAAAGTATACCGATCGTCATATCTGGACTAGCTGAGTCGATCAAGGCATGTGTGTCCGTTCGTCTGTCCATTATAATTTGTAAACACGATACCGGCCGCAGTTATGGACCAATCTTCACGAATGTAGGATGGGTTCTGGCCAAAGAAGACCCCTATTGGTATTTTTGGTAAAGATCGATTAATATTTGGTGGATGGAATGGACTAAAAACTTTATTTTTGTCAGATTTCCTGATCGCTCCAGAGGCGGCAATATTTGATTTCCTGGTCGCTTCAGAGGCCTCAATTATGATCTCAAATTTTTACATGGAGAAGAGGATCGTGCCAAAGAATAAGGATGCTTGTTTTGATAAAGATCGGTCAATATTTAGCGGGTCAAATGGACCCTGACTTTTGTGTGAAAAATTACAAAATTGTTATTCTAGGGCGTATATACTTGCTCCTGAAGGATATATACCCGAGATGTTGATAGTATATCCAAAAGAAGTTGTTGACCTTCAAATTGATACCAATTACATTGTCGTATGTACTCGGATGTGGGAGTTACACTTAAATATTTACAGGTGCTTACGTATTCATATATTATTTAGTAACCCATTACCACACAAGAGGGCGGAAATATAGCACTGATCGCTTTGAAATTTTCCATGAGAGTCCAGGTATGGTCAAGAACAACGCCTATAATTTTCGGTGATTATCAGATAATAATATTGGGATCAAGTGGACCGAAAACTTAATTCTTTGTGTTTTTTTTTTTTTTTTTTGAGTCGATCTATAGGCCACAAGCCGTACATCACAACACAATCCACGGTGAAGGGAATCTGGACAAGTAATTAGAAGGTCTGTACTGAATATTAGTAATATTTGTTGGCCTCTAGTCGGTCAAGAGGGTGCAAATATCGTGAAATATTGCCAAAACTCAGAACATAGAACCACAGAAAGTTAGATTTTAGTGGAAGGGCCGCCCCGTCCGACTATAATGCTCCGCTCACTCGTGTTTTATTTGTTTGTTAAGCATTCTTCCAATTTTCACCCAGTCAAACTAAGATTTTTTTTTTATTTTTATACCCTTCACCACACTGTGGTAGGGGGTATTATGTATTTGTGCATATGTTTGTAACAGGCAAAAATAATCGAGATAGGCCCCTGGTTCCTTTTGAGAATATGCATAGAATCACTTTCTGAGTCGATTTATGCATGTCCGTCTGTCCGTCCGTCCATGTATTTTTGTTAACAAAGTACAGATCGCATTTATGATCCGATTTGGATGAAATTCGTCACAGGTCACTTAATTGGCCCAAAGACCAACCCTATTGAAATTGGAGATAATCGGTCCACGTTTAGGCATAGCTCCCATATAAGGGTACCCCCCAATTTTCGGTATTTTGAGGTTCTTTAGCGCGTTTTTTACCTGAATTCGCTGAACTTTGGTACTTTGAGTTTTTATTAGGTAGCAAATCTCTCCACTAAAAATTATAAATATGGGTCTATATTTTCGGATAGCTCCCATATAAGGGTAACTCCAATTTTGCGGTATTTTGGGTGTTTTGATCGCATTTTTCGGCCGAATTCGCTGAAATTTGGTACTTTGAGTTCTTATTGGGTAGCAAATCTCCCTACTAAAAATTATAAATATAGACCCATTTTTTCGGGTAGCCCCCATATAAGGGTACCCCCAGTTTTTGGTATTTTGGGGTTCTTGGGCTCGTTTTATAACTGAATTCTCTGAAATTTTGTACATTGGGTTCTTATTGTGTACCAAATTACTTCACTAAAAATTATAAATATAGGTCCAGTTTTTCTGTTAGTCCCCAGATAACGGTCCCCCCCAAATTTTTGGTATTTTGGGGGTTCTGATCGTATTTTTCGACCGAATTCACTGTAATTTAGTACGTCGAGTTCTTATTAGGTAGCAAATCTCTCCATTTTTTCGGGTAGCCCCTATATAAGGGTACCCCCAATTTTCGGTACTTTGGGGTTCTTGAACGCGTTTTTCAACCAAATTCTTTGTAATATGGTTTTTTGTAGTCGTATATGGTAACAAACCTCCCTCCAAAAAATTATTAATATTCACCCCCTTTTAGGGGTAGTCCCCATATAACCCCATTTTTATATCCTTCACCAGACTGTGGTACAGGGTATTGTGTCGTTGTGCATATATTTGTAACAGGCAAAAATAATCGAGATAGACCCATGGTTCCTTTTGTGAATATGTATATAATTACTTTCTGAGTCGATTTATGCATGTCCGTACAGGTCGAATTTATAATCCGATTTGGATAAAATTTGGCACAGGTCACTTAATTGGCCCAAGGACGATCCTTATTAAAATTGGAGAAAATCAATTCAGATTTAGATAAAGCTCCCATATATATTTTCGTCCGATTTTAACTTTTGCATTGATGCACCAAACTCCCAATTGTGGTCCGATTGAGACAACATTTGGCACAGAGTATTGAATTAGGTCTAGATAGTTATATGCCAAGGTTTGTCGAAATCGTTTCAGATTTAGATATAGCTCCGATTTATAGTTTCGTCCGATTTAATGTAAATAGTGCACCAAACTCCCAATAGTGGTCCGACTAAAGCAAAATTTTGCACAGAGTACTGAATTAGATCCCGACTGCACCGCGTACTAAATTATGTCATGATTGATGAATGCAAAGTTTTGTTGAAATCGGGTCAGATTTAGATATAGCTCCCATATATAGTATCGTCCGATTTAATGTAAATAGTGCACCAAACTTCCAATATTGGTATCTACAGAATATTGTAGATATTAATATGTCTTGCATGTACCCATAGTGGTGAAGGGTATCACATAGTCGGCCCCGTCCGACTTTTGAACTTTCCTTCCTTTTTTTTTTTTTTTTTTTTTGTAGTGCAACGCCCAAATCCTTCGTTTTTTTTTTTTCTTTTTATCCCCCACTGCAAAAACCATTAATCCCATTGCCAGGACACAGAAGAAAGGCAGAAATTTTTCAAATAAATTGTTTAGCAAAAATGTGATGAAAAATAGAATTTTAGCAAACAATCAATCGAAAGAGCTCAACTACCCTTAGGACAATATTTGACGGGAAAATAAAAAAGCTTAGCAACGTCTACTCACACCTTTCAGGAAATAACTGTGTAAAATAAATCAAAAAATGTCAATTAACCCTCTAAAGGCTGGCGATGGATTTTTAAAGATTTGTCCAACCCAATCAAGACCCATAAACTTGGGTTTTTTTTTAAATTTTTACTCCGTCCTAGGACTACCAGAGGCGTGGAATTTTAATAAGTATTTTTTTTTTTTTGTAAGTAAAGAATATTTTTGTCAGCCCCAAAATAGACGTGGATTTTTATAAAATATTTTTTTTCCAAAACCTAAAATCGACAAATTTTTCCAATGCTTTCAATAATCCTGAATTTTAAAAGAATGTTTTCCAAGATCTACATGAGGCGTGGATTTTAAAAGAAAAAATTTTCCATTTCATACATAAGTTGTGGATTCATAAAGAATATTTCTCCAAAGCTTAGATAAGGCGTGGAAATTTAACAAATATTTTTCTAAGGCTTAGATAAGCCGTGGATTTAAAAAAAAATAATATTTTTTAGGATCTAGAGTAAGCTTAAATTTTTCCAAGGGCTACATAAGATCTAGATTTTAAAGAATATTTGTAGGACCTAGAGTAGGCGTGGATTTTTAAGAAATATTTTTTCAGAACATACAGTAAGCCTGGATTATATTTTTTCCTAGGGCTACATATGTTTAGATTTTTAAAAATATTTTTTTTCAGGACCTCCAGTAGGCGTGTATTTCCAAAGAATATTTTTTCTGGACCTATAGTAGGCGTGAAGTTTTAAAGAATATTTTTAAGGGCCTACAAAAGGCGTGGCCTTGATTGTGAACGATTTTTTTTCACCCTCAATTTTAAAATCCATTTGCTTTCAAACACTACAAAAATAAAAAGAAATTCCCCTCCCCAAAAAAACATTGTCGTCTCTAAGGTGTGTTTTAATATACACAATTTTGTTGTTGTTATTTTCCTCCAAAAAAAATACCAACAAGTCATCAACACAATTCACGGGAAAACGCGAGTATGGGAAACGTGATGGTCATGCTGTTCGGTGTTTTTTTTTTTGTGTATCCTGGTATGACAGCACACTTTGGCTGAGCCTGACCCTCCCACAATACACACACATGCCAAGCTGAATTTTGAAATTCCCCCCTTAAAAAAAAAACATTTTTTTTCATGGCATCAGCACTTACACTTTATCCTGTAACGTCGTGTCCCATTTGGTGTCAAAATCTATGGCTGACAGTAAGCACTTTGAGTGTACGGTGGGTGGTGGGGAGAGAGGGAAAAGTGCAAACACCAGGAGATAGTTTGTTGTCTGTACTATTTTTTCTAACAGTTTTTTAACGAATATTGTCAACAAAAATAAAGTAAAGTAAGGCTTCTGGGAGGGTGTTTGTCTCACTATGGTGACAAAGTGTTGGAAAACACACACACGTTTTTTAAAATACTTCACAAAAAGTGGGGGATATTGGATTTAAATGAAATTTCTTTGGAAAAAATCAACATCCTTAAACTGTAGGTCTTGGAAACATATTCTGTAAAAATCCTCGCCTATTGTAGACCACCAGTGCACCATTTATGCCAAATTTCGTGCAAATCGAATGATATATAGGGACTTTGGTGTCCCATTTAGCTTAAATCGGATAAAACTATATATGGGAGCTATATCTAAATCTGGACCGATTTTCACGAAACTTGGCAGACATCATTCTAGGCTCAATTTAGTACGTTATACCAAATTTCGTGCAAATCGAGAGATATATAGGGTCTTTGGTGCATCATTTACATGAAATCGGACGAAACTATATATTGGAGCTATATCTAAATCTGGACCGATTTTCACGAAACATGACAGACATAATTTTACGGTCAATTCAGTATGTTATGCCAAATTTCGTGCAAATCGAAAGATATGTACATTTACATGAAATCGGAGGAAACTACATATGGGACTTGGCAGACATCACTCTAGGCTCAATTCAATACGTTATGCCAAATTTGGTGCAAATCGAAAGATATATAGGGACTTTGGTGCACCACTTACATGAAATCGGACGAAACTATATATGGGAGCTATATCTAAATCTGCACCGATTTTCTCGAAACTTGGAAGACATCACTCAATTCAGTACGTTACGCCAAATTTGGTGCAAATCGAAAATTATATAGGGAGTTTTGTGCACCTTTTACCTGAAATCGGACGAAACCTTATATGGGAGCTATAATATATAGGGTCTTTGGTGCACCATTTGCCTTAAATCGGACGAAAATATATATGGGAGCTATATCTAAATCTCAACCGATTTTTCCCAATTTCAATAGGGTTCGTCCTTGGACCAAATAAATGAGCTGTGCCAATTTTCATCCAAATCCGATTATAAATGCGACCTGTACTTTGTTTACCATTTAACATCAACAGACGGACGGACGGACGTACATGCATAAATCGACTCCGAAAGTGATTCTATGCATATTCTCTAAAGGAACCATGGGTCTATCTCGATTCCTTTTGCCTGGCCTTTTATATGCCTTAAAGAAATATTCTTTAAACATAATTCCTTAAGCATCCACGCATATAAACCTGAAAATTTATACTTTAAAAATTCAAGCCTCTTGTCGACCTAAAAAATTAGGCTTTAAAATTCAAGCCTATTGTCGACCTGAAAAAAATAGGCTTTAAAATTCAAGCCTATTGTCGACCTGAAAAAATAGGCTTTAAAAATCCTGGCGTATTGTATGCTTCTCAAAAATATTCTTTAAAAATCCACGCCTCTGGTAGGCCTTAGAAAATTATTCTTTAAAAATCCACGCCTCTGGTAGGCCTTAGAAAATTATTCTTTAGAAACCCACGCCTCTGGTAGGCCTTACAAATTATTCTTTAAAAATTCACGCCTCTGGTAGGCATTAGAAATAATATTCCTTATGTAGCCCTTGCAAAAATGTTCTTTAAAAATCTGCGCCTCTGGTAGGCCTTAGAATTAATATTCTTTAAAAATCTGCGCCTCTGGTAGGCCTTAGAATTAATATTCTTTAAAAATCCACGCCTCTGGTAGGCCTTAGAAAAAATATTCTTTAAAAATCCACGCCTCTGGAAGACCTTGGAAGAAATATTCTTTAAAAATCCACGCCCCTGGAAGACCTTGGAAGAAATATTCTTTAAAAATCCACGCCTCTGGAAGACCTTGGAAAAAATATTCTGGTAGGCCTCCAAAAATATATTTTTAAAAATCGAGACCTATTTTAGGTCTTCTCCAATGCCCTTTAAAACCCAAATCTCCATTGACTCTAATCCATTGAGTACATTGGTACTACTACCCACACATACGTACGCACTTGCATATATAAATTACAATCAAGTGACAAAACAATGCTGTGACAGTGCGTATATTAAAATTGTATGCGTGAGTGTCACCCAAGTGAATTGAAATGAAGAAAACAAACGAACTGCTAAGCCATGTTGTTGTTGCTTTTTTTCCACGTCATTTGCAAACAACAAACATCAGCATCAGGAGATAAGCAAATGTATGTAGCAGTTGCATTCAAACCAACACACACATACATACATGCACACACACACACACTTTAAGTGGTATTCAAAATGCTGAAAATGCATCCATAAATGAGACAATGCAGTTTTGGTTTCAGGAAGAGGGGGGGGAAAAGCTCACCATGGCCTCATCACAGTGTGGAGTCCACACACACTCATACATCCACACATCCGCATACAACAAACAGATTTTGTTTGTTTATTCCTGACACTATCTGGTATTCATTTAAATCACGACTCATTTAAAATTGCCAAGCCATCCCACTCTCCGGTACCCCCTTGGCCACTTCTTGGATCTCGAAGATGTATACAAAACCCACAAATCTGTTGTTTGTCCAAATCGTTGTTGTTGTTGTTGTTGTTGCAGTTTGCTACAAACAATGAAACACCACAAAAATCTGCCTTAAAATGAAAACTTATTACAGCAGCTAAGCATTACTCAGGTTGAGGAGGATGAAGAGAGGTGGGCGAGGTGGAATGGAGGTCTTACAATTGCATTTGTTTTCTAGGAATTTTTGTATGAACTAATTTAACATAAGGAGATGCTGACCGACCGGTAAAAGGTATCATAACGCCATTTCAAATTTAACCAAAAAACACTCGCACACACACACGTACATGTGAAATATTCATGAGCTGGAAAGCCACTCCATTGGTATGTGTAAATAATGCATTGTTTCACACCAAAAAAAAGCAACAAAAATGCTGCTCAGCACATCGCAACGAACCATTTTATGTTCGAAGGCATTTACATGGAGGATTATCCGGTTGTAATCCCCTTAAGAGGATTTTCCAAAAAAAGGAAGGAGTTTGATTAAATATGGAAATGCGAGCGAAAGACAAAAGCTAAGGTAATTTTTTTTTCCTGGGACCCACAATAGGTGCAGATTTTAAAAACATATTTTCCAAATTCCTACAACTGACGAGGATTTTTAAAGAATATATTTTTGTAAGGCCTACGAAGGCGTTGCTTTTTTAAAGAATATTTTTTCTAAGGCCTAGCAGAGGTGTGGATTTTTAAAGAATATTTTTTTAAGGCCTACCAGAGGCGTGAATTTTTAAAGAATATTTTTTCTAAGGCTACTAGAGATTTGGATTTCAGAAGAATATTTTTTCTAAGACCTACCAGAGGCGTGTTTTTTTAAAGAATATTTTTCTAAGGCCCACCATAGGCGTAGATTTTTAAAGAATATTTTTCTAAGGCCCACCAGAGGCGTGGATTCTTAAAGAATATTTTTTTCTAAGGCCTAGCAGAGGCGTAGATTTTTAAAGAATATTTATTTCTAAGGCCTAGCAGAGGCGTAGATTTTTAAAGAATATTTATTTCTAAGGCCTAGCAGAGGCGTAGATTTTTAAAGAATATTTATTTCTAAGGCCTAGCAGAGGCGTAGATTTTTAAAGAATATTTTTCTGAGACCTGCAATACGAGTGGATTTTTAAAGATTATGTTTTCCAAAGCCAACAATTGGCTTGGATTTTCAACAAATACTTTTTTCTAAATTCCTACAACTGACGAGGATTTTTAAAGAATATTTTTGTAAGGCCCACCAGAGGCGTGGATTTTTAAAGAATATTTTTTCTAAGGCCCACCAGAGGCGGGAATTTTTAAAGAATATTTTTTCTAAGGCCTAACAGAGGCGTGGATTTTTAAAGAATATTTTTTTAAGGCCCACAATAAGTGGGAATTTTTATACCCTTCACCACACTGCGGTACAGTGTATTATGTCTTTATGCATATGTTTGTAACAGGCAAAAATAATTGAGATAGACCCATGGTTCCTTTTGAGAATATGCATAGAATCGCTTTCTTAGTCGATTTATACATGTCTGTCCGTCCGTCCATGTATTTTTGTTAACAAAGTGCAGGTCGCATTTGTGATCCGATTTGGATGAAATTTGGAACAGTTCACTTATTTGGCCCAAGGACAAACCCTATTGAAATTGGGAAAAATCGGTCCATAGTTAGATATAGCTCCCATATATATTTTCGCCCGATTTAAGGTAAATGGTGTACCAAAGTCCCTATATATCTTTCGATTTGAACGAAATTTGGTACAGCGTAATGCATAAAGTCTAAAGTGATGTGTGTTAAGTTTCGTGAAAATCGGTTCAGATTTAGATATAGCTCCCATATATATTTTCGTCCGATTTTAGGTAAATGGTGCACTAAATGAATTAGGTCTAGAATGATGTGTGTAAAGTTTCCTGAAAATCGGTTCAGATTTAGATATAGCTCCCATATATATTTTCGTCGGATTTAATGTAAATGGTCCACCAATTTCGATTGCAAGTCCCTATATATCATTCGATTTGAACGAAATTTGGCTCAGCGTAATGAATAAGGTCTAGAATGATGTGTGTTCAGTTTCGTTAAAATCGGTTCAGATTTTCAGACCAAATGAAAAATTTAGTATCCGCTGCAGAATGACCTTTTTTTTGGATCCAATTTGATTTTACTGGTCCTGTTAGGATTCATCTGTCGAATATACCCAAAGTGGTGAAGGGTATCATATAGTCGGCCCCGTCCGACTTTACTACTTTCTTAACTGGTTTAACAATATTTTTTCCAAGTCCACATTTTATTTCCTAATATGTTTGTCCTTTCTTTTTCTCTTTCCAGCTAAACTACAACAAAAATTATGGTTCCTATTTAAAACAGCAATACTACTACAACAACAACAATAATTACAAATGTTGTTCCCAAACAAAAAATTTTGATTTAGAAACATAATTCTATTTCGAAAAAAAAACAAATCAAACCAAAAAGCATCAATCTAAAACATAAAGTTCCTATTCTGTAGACTCACACTGTAGTATAAACTACAAAAAAAAAACTACAACAACAACAAAAAAACAAGCACAACAACTTTACTTAGAATATAATTGTATTTAGGATTTCTATTCGAACACCAAAACGAAAAAAACAACAACCCACAAAAAATATTGAAAATAAGCAACAAGAATAACAGCAGAATAACAACAACAATAGGCACATGGGTGTCTGGAGGATAACACTTGGAGAACTTCGAGAATTGCATCCACAACAACTACTATTTTTCTAATATATGCGGTAAGTAGGAGTTCAAACTTCTTTCTATTCTTTTTTGCTTTTTGTTCCCCTCATTATTTCCACGTTTTTCCAATAGCAACCAGTAGTGAAAAATTTAAATATGAATATGTATGTAAGTGTTTGAGTGTATGTGTGGGTAGTTGAGAGATTTTCCAATAGCCTATGGGGCTCAAATATTGAAGACAACCTCGAAAAAAGGCAGATTTTTTAAGAGGCAGTCCAGAAGATAACAAAAACCAAATGGCGTGGATTTTTAAAGAATATTTTCAGAAGGACCTGTAGGCCACAAGGCGTGGATTTTTAAAGAATATTTTCAGAAGGACCTGTAGGCCACAAGGCGTGGATTTTTAAAGAATATTTTCAGAAGGACCTGTAGGCCACAAGGCGTGGATTTTTAAAGAACATTTCCACAAGGACTTCTAGGCCAATAGCCGTGGATTTTTAAAGAATATTTTCAGAAGGACCTGTAGGCCACAAGGCGTGGATTTTTAAAGAATATTTCCTAAAGGACCTGTAGGCCACAAGGCGTGGATTTTTAAAGAATATTCTCAGAAGGACCTGTAGGCCACAAGGCGTGGATTTTTAAAGAATATTCTCAGAAGGACCTGTAGGCCACAAGGCGTGGATTTTTAAAGAATATTCTCAGAAGGACCTGTAGGCCACAAGGCGTGGATTTTGAAAGAATATTTCCTAAAGGACCTGTAGGCCACAAGGCGTGGATTTTTAAAGAATATTTCCTAAAGGACCTGTAGGCCACAAGGCGTGGATTTTGAAAGAATATTTCCTAAAGGACCTGTAGGCCACAAGGCGTGGATTTTGAAAGAATATTTCCTAAAGGACCTGTAGGCCACAAGGCGTGGATTTTTAAACATTAATTTTCTAAGGCCTACCTTAGAAAATTAATCTTTAAAAATCCGCGCCTCTTAGAAAATTATTCTTTAAAAATCCAGGCCTCTGGTAGGCCTTAGAAAATTATTGTTTAAAAATCCACGCCTCTGGTAGGCCTTAGAAAATTATTGTTTAAAAATCCACGCCTCTGGTAGGCCTTAGAAAATTAATGTTTAAAAATCCACGCCTCTGGTAGGCCTTAGAAAATGATTCTTTAGAAATCCACGCCTCTGGTAGGCCTTAGAAAATGATTCTTTAGAAATCCACGCCTCTGGTAGGCCTTAGAAAATGATTCTTTAGAAATCCACGCCTCTGGTAGGCCTTAGAAAATTAATCTTTAAAAATCTTCAAAGCCTCAAAAAATTATTCCTTAAAAATCCACGCCTCTGGTAGGCTTAAGAAAATTATTCTTTAGAAATCCACGCCTCTGGTAGGCCTTAGAAAATTATTCTTTAGAAATCCACGCCTCTGGTAGGCCTTAGAAAATTATTCTTTAAAAATCCACGCCTCTGATAGGCCTTAGAAAATTATTCTTTAAAAATCCACGCCTCTGATAGGCCTTAGAAAAGTATTCTTTAAAAATCCACGCCTCTGATGGGCCTTAGAAAATTATTCTTTAAAAATCCACGCCTCTGGTAGGCCTTAGAAAATTATTCTTTAAAAATCCACGCCTCTGGTAGGCCTTAGAAAATTATTCTTTAAAAATCCACGCCTCTGGAAGGCCCTAGAAAATTAATATTTAAAAATCCACGCCTCTGGTTGGCCTTAGAAAATTATTCTTTAAAAATCCACGCCTCTGGTAGGCCTTAGAAAAAATATTATTTTAAAATCTTTGACCACTGTTCTAAATTTCAGAAATGTTTAAAACGTCTACTATACCACTGGAGGCCTCAATCGATTATTGGGTCCGCAGTAAAAAACATAAAACAGAACAATTGAATTGTTTTAATTCTTGGCCATTTTCGGTTGGTGTTGTTGTGTTGGTTCCTGAGCCGCAGATTACCAAAAGGTATTGTTAACAAAACTACTCTTGACTTGGTGTTGAGGTGATGTTTATTGTTCTTCTTTCTCTCCTGCTCTTTACCTCGGCAACACATGGTCAGCTAGTTGGATGGTCCACCATTCCTCTTCTTCCTCTCCTACTCTTTACCTCGGCAACACATGGTCACCTAGTTGGATGGTCCACCATTCCTCACTCCCCCCCTCCTTGACGATTATGCATACAAAGCCAACGATTTATTATGGATATTTCGGTGCGCAGATGCAACAACCAATCGAACCTTGAGCTGGACATCATCAGCAGTATTTTTTAATGATTCCTCTTCCCCACTGCTCTTTGAAGTTCTCTTTTGGAAAACAAAGGGAGCAGAATTGCCATTACCATTTTTTCCTGCATTGAATTCGACATGATGAACTGATGGACTATCCGCCGCCTGGATTTGTGTGTTCGGCCACTAATACCAATGCAAAAATTTTAATTAAACTTCAGGTATTGAAATGATTTCTTTTTTTTCTCGAATTTGATGCATCACAATGCGTCCAAGAAGATGGAGGTAAAGGTAGCCAGTGGTGGTGCTGCTGCTGCTGGTGAAACAATGGCTTCAATTCAAATTGCTTTGCAACTATTTTTAAATCCTTGGTATTATTGCAAAATATTTATCCCCTAAGGAGTGCAAAGAGACACTCACACACACACATACACACACAATCTCATCTATGTGGTCAATGCGTTTCTTCACTTGGTCGGATCGTCTTTTTGTCTGCCTTGCTGCCTGCCAGTCTGTCTGTCCATCCAAATTCGTCTGCATACACTTAGTTTTCTTAAACAATGGACATTTAAATCCTCTTCTCAGAATTACGACAAGATGTTCACTTACCATATCTGCCCCGCTTCCCCTCACCTCGTTGAATCTCCTACATCTTGTCCCCATTCGCGTAAAATTTATTCAAAATGGTATTTTCAACATAAATCACACTTATCATTACATTCAATGCTACATTTTGTTCAATTCACGCATTCGTTATTATGTCCTTTTAAAGTTTATTTACAAAAAATAAGAAGAAGAAGAACAACAACAACAACAACAATGGCCAAAAAAACATAATCGTGAAAATTAAAGCAAGTTTGGCATAAATTGTCTATTCGAAGAAAAACAGGGCAACATGTGATGATGGACCCCTGCTGGGAGGTGGGGGCCAAACAATTCAAGCTCATATGGAGGAGGAGGATACATCCTCCACAGGAGGATTGAGTTCTCTATAATTTTTTTGATTTTTAAGAAATAATTTTTTTGCGGCACCAAAGAGGCGTGGTTTTTTTAAAGAATCATTTTTTGAGGCAACAAAGAGAATTTTGAAAGAATATTTTTTGGAGATCTACAAGGGGCGTGGATTTTGAAAGAATATTTTTTTGGAAATATTTTTTCTGGAAATATTGTTTAAATCCACGCCTTGTGGCCTACAGGTCCTTCTGAAAATGGATTTTTAAAAATAATTTTTACAGGTCCTTCTGAAATATCTACAAGAGGCGTGGATTTTTAAAAATAATTTTTTGGCCTACAATGGATTTTTAAAAATCCACGCCTTGTGGCCTACAGGTCCTTCTGAAAATATTCATTAAAAATCCACGCCTTGTGGCCTACAGGTCCTTCTGAAAATATTCATTAAAAATCCACGCCTTGTGGCCTACAGGTCCTTCTGAAAATATTTTTAAAAATCCGCGCCTTGTGGCCTACAGGTCCTTCTGAAAATATTCTTTAAAAATCCACGCCTTGTGGCCTACAGGTCCTTCTGAAAATATTCTTTAAAAATCCACGCCTTGTGGCCTACAGGTCCTTCTGAAAATATTCTTTAAAAATCCACGCCTTGTGGCCTACAGGTCCTTCTGAAAATATTCTTTAAAAATCCACGCCTTGTGGCCTACAGGTCCTTCTGAAAATATTCTTTAAAAATCCACGCCTTGTGGCCTACAGGTCCTTCTGAAAATATTCTTTAAAAATCCACGCCTTGGTCCTTCTGAAAATATTCTTTAAAAATCCACGCCTTGTGGCCTACAGGTCCTTCTGAAAATATTCTTTAAAAATCCACGCCTTGTGGCCTACAGGTCCTTCTGAAAATATTCTTTAAAAATCCACGCCTTGTGGCCTACAGGTCCTTCTGAAAATATTCTTTAAAAATCCACGCCTTGTGGCCTACAGGTCCTTCTGAAAATATTCTTTAAAAATCCACGCCTTGTGGCCTACAGGTCCTTCTGAAAATATTCTTTAAAAATCCACGCCTTGTGGCCTACAGGTCCTTCTGAAAATATTCTTTAAAAATCCACGCCTTGTGGCCTACAGGTCCTTCTGAAAATATTCTTTAAAAATCCACGCCTTGTGGCCTACAGGTCCTTCTGAAAATATTCTTTAAAAATCCACGCCTTGTGGCCTACAGGTCCTTCTGAAAATATTCTTTAAAAATCCACGCCTTGTGGCCTACAGGTCCTTCTGAAAATATTCTTTAAAAATCCACGCCTTGTGGCCTACAGGTCCTTCTGAAAATATTCTTTAAAAATCCACGCCTTGTGGCCTACAGGTCCTTCTGAAAATATTCTTTAAAAATCCACGCCTTGTGGCCTACAGGTCCTTCTGAAAATATTCTTTAAAAATCCACGCCTTGTGGCCTACAGGTCCTTCTGAAAATATTCTTTAAAAATCCACGCCTTGTGGCCTACAGGTCCTTCTGAAAATATTCTTTAAAAATCCACGCCTTGTGGCCTACAGGTCCTTCTGAAAATATTCTTTAAAAATCCACGCCTTGTGGCCTACAGGTCCTTCTGAAAATATTCTTTAAAAATCCACGCCTTGTGGCCTACAGGTCCTTCTGAAAATATTCTTTAAAAATCCACGCCTTGTGGCCTACAGGTCCTTCTGGAAATATTCTTTAAAAATCCACGCCTTGTGGCCTACAGGTCCTTCTGGAAATATTCTTTAAAAATCCACGCCTTGTGGCCTACAGGTCCTTCTGGAAATATTCTTTAAAAATCCACGCCTTGTGGCCTACAGGTCCTTCTGAAAATATTCTTTAAAAATCCACGCCTTGTGGCCTACAGGTCCTTCTGAAAATATTCTTTAAAAATCCACGCCTTGTGGCCTACAGGTCCTTCTGAAAATATTCTTTAAAAATCCACGCCTTGTGGCCTACAGGTCCTTCTGAAAATATTCTTTAAAAATCCACGCCTTGTGGCCTACAGGTCCTTCTGAAAATATTCTTTAAAAATCCACGCCTTGTGGCCTACAGGTCCTTCTGAAAATATTCTTTAAAAATCCACGCCTTGTGGCCTACAGGTCCTTCTGAAAATATTCTTTAAAAATCCACGCCTTGTGGCCTACAGGTCCTTCTGAAAATATTCTTTAAAAATCCACGCCTTGTGGCCTACAGGTCCTTCTGAAAATATTCTTTAAAAATCCACGCCTTGTGGCCTACAGGTCCTTCTGAAAATATTCTTTAAAAATCCACGCCTTGTGGCCTACAGGTCCTTCTGAAAATATTCTTTAAAAATCCACGCCTTGTGGCCTACAGGTCCTTCTGAAAATATTCTTTAAAAATCCACGCCTTGTGGCCTACAGGTCCTTCTGAAAATATTCTTTAAAAATCCACGCCTTGTGGCCTACAGGTCCTTCTGAAAATATTCTTTAAAAATCCACGCCTTGTGGCCTACAGGTCCTTCTGAAAATATTCTTTAAAAATCCACGCCTTGTGGCCTACAGGTCCTTCTGAAAATATTCTTTAAAAATCCACGCCTTGTGGCCTACAGGTCCTTCTGAAAATATTCTTTAAAAATCCACGCCTTGTGGCCTACAGGTCCTTCTGAAAATATTCTTTAAAAATCCACGCCTTGTGGCCTACAGGTCCTTCTGAAAATATTCTTTAAAAATCCACGCCTTGTGGCCTACAGGTCCTTCTGAAAATATTCTTTAAAAATCCACGCCTTGTGGCCTACAGGTCCTTGTGGAAATATTCTTTAAAAATCCACGCCTTGTGGCCTACAGGTCCTTCTGGAAATATTCTTTAAAAATCCACGCTTTGTGGCCTACAGTTCTATCTGGAAATATTCTTTAAAAATCCACGCCTTGTGGCCTACAGGTCCTTGTGGAAATATTCTTTAAAAATCCACGCCTTGTGGCCTACAGGTCCTTGTGGAAATATTCTTTAAAAATCCACGCCTTTTGGTCTTTGTATCCTTGTGGAAATATTCTTTAAAAATCCACGCCTTTTGGTCTTTGTATCCTTGTGGAAATATTCTTTAAAAATCCACGCCTTTTGGTCTTTGTATCCTTGTGGAAATATTCTTTAAAAATTCACGCCTTGTGGCCTACAGTTCCTTCTGGAAATATTCTTTAAAAATCCACGCTATGTGGCCTACAGGTCCTTGTGGAAATATTCTTTAAAAATCCACGCCTTGTGGCCTACAGGTCCTTCTGGAAATATTCTTTAAAAATCCACGCTATGTGGCCTACAGGTCCTTGTGGAAATATTCTTTAAAAATCCACGCTTTGTGGCCTACAGTTCTATCTGGAAATATTCTTTAAAAATCCACGCCTTGTGGCCTACAGGTCCTTGTGGAAATATTCTTTAAAAATCCACGCATTGTGGCCTACAGGTCCTTGTGGAAATATTTTTTTAAAATCCACGCCTTGTGGCCTACAGGTCCTTGTGGAAATATTCTTTAAAAATCCACGCCTTTTGGTCTTTGTATCCTTGTGGAAATATTCTTTAAAAATCCACGCCTTTTGGTCTTTGTATCCTTGTGGAAATATTCTTTAAAAATCCACGCCTTTTGGTCTTTGTATCCTTGTGGAAATATTCTTTAAAAATTCACGCCTTGTGGCCTACAGTTCCTTCTGGAAATATTCTTTAAAAATCCACGCTATGTGGCCTACAGGTCCTTGTGGAAATATTCTTTAAAAATCCACGCCTTGTGGCCTACAGGTCCTTCTGGAAATATTCTTTAAAAATCCACGCCTTGTGGCCTACAGGTCCTTCTGGAAATATTCTTTAAAAATCCACGCCTTGTGGCCTACAGGTCCTTCTGGAAATATTCTTTAAAAATCCACGCCTTGTGGCCTACAGGTCCTTCTGGAAATATTCTTTAAAAAACCACGCCTTGTGGCCTACAGGTCGTTCTGGAAATATTCTTTCAAAATCCACGCCTTGTGACCTACAGGTCCTTCTGGAAATATTCTTTAAAAATCCACGCCTTGTGGCCTACAGGCCTACACCTGTTGTCCTTTTGAAAAGAAATCTTAATACTTCCTACTTTTTGATATTTTACGTTGGGCGCCATTCATGTTTTTACCAAAATTTACCGTCGGCTTTTAAGAAAAATGCCAAAACCTCGTTTTTTTAGCTTCTGTATTTTCCTTCATCCACATTTCCACGAGACCTCCAGGAAACCTGTAATCTTCGCTAATGGATTTTCCCAAGAAAGAAAAGTGTGTGTAAGTGTGATTGTTTTCTTTTTGTATTCAAATTTTCCACTCTACAAGTAACACTAATTAACCAGTAAATGGAAACACAACAAGTCCTTAGCGAAAATATTTTCCAATGAAAAACAAATCCGAAAACTTAGGCAACAACAAGAAAAATAGCAACAACAACAACTAGAAACTAACACATTCTCTATCACCTGTGTGTGTCTGTCCTCCTCCTGGGTGAAAAACTAACAATACCACCACTTCGTATTTACCTGTGCAAACAAATGGTGACAGAAAACAAAATCCCTGCAATTCCTTGAATGCAAGGCTCAAACACACACCGAAACGAACACGACTTGGAATGGATTTTCCTCCACGTTTCCTTTTTGGTGCGATGGACAAATGCCACGATTTTGCTGCAATGGCAAATGGTTGGTTGGATAGTCCGTTGGTTACATCTCCCGCCCAAAATGTGAATTCTTGGTATGGGTGTTTTGTGTGCGAAACAAACACACTCTTACACTCCATCCAAACTCGCTGCTAGATATTCGCCTTAAAATGCGTGCAAGAATCTGTGTTTTAAGCCTTCGTTGTCATCATCGTGTTTTATTGTTTCTTACACACGACGAACATCAGTATCATAACTTCTGCAGCAGGCCACGTAAACAATGCCACCAGTGGATTAACTCACAAATCCATGTTTTGTGTAACAGTGAAAGGGAAAAGGGGAAGGGGGAATGTGCCATATTGAATAGAAGGCTCTTTAAATTCGGGCTTTGTTCGATAGGAGTCCCTTAAAATTGGCGAGAGACAATTTTTTCATGCAAGGATGTTGTCGACACTTCGATCTCTTAATAAAAATAGTAAATCTGCAATTTTTTGGCAGTATAACAGTTTCAAGTAAACTGTTATACTTGGAAAAATTTTGTGAAATTTATTGAAAATTGTCATTTTCATTTTAAATGTCTACAAAAAACGAAAATTAAAAAAAAAGAAATTTTTTGTCAGTATAACAGTTTCAAGTAAACTGTTATACGTGGAAAAATGTTGTGAAATTTATTGAAAATATTCATTTATAGTAATTAAATATTTTTTAGTTGTACAACAATTTTTTCATAAGTGTTATACGGAGGAAAAACTGTTATACGCAGAAAATGTAAGGAAAAAGTTGCATTTATTCCATAAAAGTCCCTTGGGATTTATATGTCATATTTTATAGCCACAAAAAACTAAATTGTTCAATAAAAAAGTAATTTTTTATCAGTATAACAGTTTCAAATAAACTGTTATACTTGGAAAATTATAGTGAAAATCATTTAAAATGGTCATATATAACAATAATATACATTTTTAAGTGTATAACTGTTTTTTGATAACTGTTATACAAAAGGAAAAACTGTTATACGCAGAAAAAATGAAGAAAAAGTAGCATTCATTCCATAGCAGTCCTTTGGGATCCTTGTAATTTTTGTTATAGCCACAAAAAACGATTTTTTTCAATAAAAAGTAAATTTTACTCAGTATAACAGTTTCCCATAAACTGTTATACTTGGAAAAATGTGGTGAAATTTATAGAAAATGGTCATATTTTACAAAAATATAACTTTTTTAACTGTATAACTGTTCTTTGATAACTGTTATACAAAAGGAAAAACTGTTACACTCAGAAAAAGTAAGGAAAAAGTTGCAGTTATTCCATTGAAGACCCTTGGAATCGTTGCAAGATTTATATTTTATATGTTATAGCCATAAAAATGAAAAATTTCAATAAAAGAACAATTTTTAGTCAGTATAACAGTTTCAGGTAAAATGTTATACTTGGAAAAATGTTGCGAAATTTATGGAAAGTGGTCCACTATAACTACCATATAAATTTTTAGATGAATAACAATTTTTTCGTAAGTGTTATACAAATTAAAAACTGTTATACGCAGAACAAAATTAGAAAAAAGTGATATTTATTCCATAGAAGTCCGTTAGGATCATTGTAAGATTTAAATTTTATATCCTATAAACGAAATTTTTCAATAAAAAACTATTTTTAGTCAGTATAACAGTTTCAAGTAAACTGTTATTCTTGGAAAAATGTTGCGAAATTTATTGAAAGTGGTCCAATATAACTACGATATAAATTTTTAGTTGAATAAAAATATTTTCGTAAGTGTTATACAAATAAAAAAAAACTGTTATACGCAGAACAAAATTATAAAAAAATGACATTTATTCCATTGAAGTCCCTTGGAATCGTTATAAGATTAATATTTTATGTATGTTGTAGCCTTAAAAAACGAAATTTTTCTATAAAAAAGTAATATTTAGTCAGTATAACAGTTTCATATAAAGTGTTATACTTCAAAACTTTCTTGTGAAATATATTAGAAATAATTCCTTATAAATATTGCAAAAACTTTATGAGAGTTTTTTTACAACTGTTATACAAATTTTAAACTGTTATACACAGAAAAAAAATTATAATTTGATTTTATGACTCAGTTGTTTCCTAAAAACGAAAAATTATATATTCCACACCTATAGAACTTTCAATTTATTTATAAAAATTCCAAATATACATTTTTTTGTCAGTATAACAGTTTCATGTAAACTGTTATACTTCGAAAAATCATGTGAAACATATTGTAAATGATCGCCTTTAACTATTAAATACATTTTTACTGTTGTATAACAGTTTTAATATAATTGTTATACAAAAGAAAGAAACTGTTATACACAGAAAAAATGGAAATCTAAAAAAATAGATTTTTAAGATGTTTTAAACGAAGTTTTTAAGAATCAAAGTTATTTATAAGTCACTCCAGCCCATTTCACGTCGTTTTTAGCAGTATAACAGTTTTCTCATAACTGTTACACAAATAAAAAATTTTTAATTTTTTTTTTATTTTATGCCGATTTTATAAAAGATATATTGTTATAGAGGAATTTCTATTATAACCTCTTCTTGCAAACTTAAGTATTTTGAAAACTGTTTTACTTTTAGCATTGTATAACAGTTTTTTTAAGCATTTAAAATCAAATTTGTAAGAAGTATGGTAAATTAAAGTCTTTTCAATACATTCCATGTCATTTCCAGCAGTATAACAGTTTTCTTGTAACTGTTATACAATGCTAAAAATAACATATTTACACATTTTATGGACATTTATTTAAATAAAGCAATTTATAAGGCATTTGTATGGAATATGTGCCTCTTTTTCAATAATATCTGATTTTTTAAAACTGTTATACAATGCTAAAAATCAAATAAAAAGATTTAAAAATCCATCTAAATAGATATAAAGACTGTTTTAAGGCACTCCTACACATTTCACGTGTTTTCCAACAGTATAACAGTTTTCTTGTAACTGTTATACAACGATAAAAATAAAATATTTACCCATTTTACGAACATTTTTGTTAATGAAAGTAATTATTAAAGTAATTGGGTACATTATGCGTCTATTTTTAAGAATATTCTAATTTTTATAACTGTTATACAAATCTAAAAAATAAATTTTTTTGTGCTTTGCAAGCGAGTATGGAGACTTAAGGTAATTTTTAAGTCACCCCTATGCAAGTAGCGTTTTCCAAACAGTATAACAGTTTTCTTCAAACTGATATACAGTGCTAAAAATAAAAAAATTACCCACTTTATGGAAATTTTTGATAAATAATGTAAATTTTAAGGCATTTGGATAGAATATGAGTCTATTTTTGAGAATTCCTGATTTTTTATAACTGTTATACTATGCTAAAAAACAAACTATTTTCCTTCTAAAGCGATTTTAAGTCCCTTTTTAAGTCATTTCTAGACATTCCATGCCATTTCTAATAGTATAACAGTTTTCTGTAAACTGTTATACAATGCTAAAATGCAAATAATTGTCCATTTTAATTATATTTTTGATAAATTTTAGCACATGATAAGACATATGTATAGAATATGAGCCTTTTTCAAAATTCCTGATTTTTTATAACTGTTATACAATGCCAAAAATCAAATATTTTCCATCTAAAAAGGTTTAAAGTCACTTTTTAAGTCATATTTAGAGACTTCACGCCATTTCCAATAGTATAACAGTTTTCTTAAAACTGTTATACAATGTTCAATTGCAAACGATTGCTCTTTTTAATGATATTTTTGATAAATAAAACACTTAAAGCACATGATAAAGCAGTTGGATAGAATATGAGCCTTTGTTTGATTTTTTATAACTGTTATACTAAGCTAAAAATCTAATATTTTCCATCTAAAAGGGTTTAAAGTCCATTTTTAAGTCATTTCTAGACATTCCATGCTATTTCTAATAGTATAACAGTTTTCTTAAAACTGTTATACGATGCTAAAATTCAAATAATTGTTCATTTTAATCATATTTTCGATAAATAAAACATTTTTAAGGCACTACAGTGGAATATAATCCTCTTCTAGAGAACTGCTGATCTTTTATAACTGTTATACAATGCCAAAAATCAAATGTTTACCATCTAAAAAGGTTGAAAGTCCCTTTTTAAGGAATTTCTAGATATTTCACGCTATTTCCAATAGTATAACAGTTTTCTTAAAACTGTTTTCTTAAAACTGTTATACGATGCTAAAATTCAAAAAATTGTTCATTTTAATCATATTTTCGATAAATAAAACATTTTTAAGGTTCTACGAAGCAATATAATCCTATTCTATTGTACTTTTGATCACTTATAACTGTTATACAATGCTAAAAATCAAATATTTTCCATTTAAAAAGAGTCTGTTGATAAATGAAACATTTTTTAAGGTAGTTCGGCAGTATATAGGTTCCTTCGTTAGAATTTTAATTATCGCAAAACTGTTATACAAATGAAGAATTGCATTTCTTTATCTATTTTAAGCTGATTTTTAGGATCATGAATCCATTTTAGGGTACTTGAATAGTATGTGAGTCCCTTTATAGGAATTTCAATTATCGTATAACTGTTATACAAATGAAAAACTACATTTCTTTGTCCATTTTAAGGAGATTGTTAGAATCCTGAATCCTTTTTAGGGCACTTCGATAGTATATGAGTCCCTTTATGGGAATTTCAATTATAGTATAACTGTTATACAAATCAAAAAATTATATTTTTGTCCGTTTTAAGTAAATATTTAGGATCCTGAATCCTTTTTAGGGTACTTCGGTAGTATATGAGTCCCCTTTGTTGGAATTTCAATTATCGCATAACTGTTATACAAATAAAAAATTTAGATTTTTCCCGTTTTATATACATTTTTAAGCTCATGAATCCATTTTGAAGCTAATTCTATAGAATATGATCCGCCTTTGAGAGGATTTTCAATTTTATAAAACTGTTATACAAACTTAAAATTTAATTATTTTATTTTAAGGCAAATTTTTAAAATTTGAAGTCTTGAACTTGAACCCTTTTCCAAGGTCCTCCCTCCAAAAACTCCCTTTTATTTTTCATGTGCGCCCCACTTTTCCCTGCCACTGTACCCCAGCGCAAGGAAAACAACTTTGAATTGCACAAAGTTATGCAGATTATAATTTCACCCACGCCAAACACCACACACAATCAATACAATAATGCCTGCAGTCACAATACAAAACACACACACACCAACAACAATCATCCATCCATTTACCATACTTCTACAACACAAGAACAACTACAACGCCGAATAACCATAAACGATGTACAACGATTTGAAGCCGAAACAAAGTCGTTGAGGTGTAGAAAGAAAGACAACAGCAGCAGCAGCAACAACAAAAAACCTGTTTCAATTGAAAATGCTTTACAATTAACACGAAGTCATCGACGACGACTGCAATGTTGTCTACGGCCATGATCAGGCAAGCAGACCATCCAACAAGCTCTCATTAAATCGATGAAGTTATGAATTTTAAGAAAAAAATCCGATTTTTAAATAAACGCTTCGGAACATAATAATTCTGCCACAAATACACACACACATACACATACATTGTTACTTGGTTATATGCAAATTGTTTTTGTTTTGTTGTTGCTTTGTCATATATCATCCTACAACAAAATTGACACCAATATTCTGGAGATTTATTTTTCCCCTCACTAGAATCCCATTTTTTTCCATATGAGAGAGTGTGGTCAAAACGTCGACTGCGAAAACGTTGTTACGAGAGCATCACAAAATGTCAAAAAAATTGCAACAAATTAGCAGGATTAGTTATTTGGGGCGTTATCAAGTCCCTCTTCTTCTTCTTCATTCATTTTCCATAGGGATGGGAGAGCAAATGATTCGTGACAATCATGATGATAAGCAGGATGCTGCCTACACTCATTAATGGTTTTTGAGGAGGTCTTCTCCTACTACCAGCACATCACACAACACCACCACCGACCAGCGAGAGAGTGACAAAACAAAAGTTATAAATACAAAAAAAGCCAAAGAGATGTGATTGATTAAAATCCGAACCCTGTCTCGTTTGTTATTGGCTGTGCGTACGGATGTGTTCTAGGGTTCTGTTGGTTCACTGGCTGGCTGGCTGATATATACAAAAACGAGCCTCCATACAAACACACACACAGATATCCTACTCATTTAGTCAAAAGCACTAACATACACACTCTTACTCACTCCCCATGCAACAAAAAATCGCCTCTCATTATTTATACAAAATATAAAACACTGGAGTTTTGCCAATTTCATACACAAGCAGTCAGCCAGCCAGCCATACATAAATAAATACCAAATAAAGAGCAGCAGCAGCAAAAACAACAACAACAGCATCATCGTCATTTACTAATGAAAATAATCACCCCCTCTTCGGCAAGAATTATCAAGCAAACAAGCACGAACAAACAAACGAAGCAAGCACACAAGCAGTCATCCATTCGGCCAACCAGCCTGTAGGCTGGCTTTATTTAACACTCATTAACAAATACATGCACACACACATACACCGCATTCATTTAGGCATGTAAGCAGCAGCAACAACATCAACATCACTATTATTCTCATATGTGTAGTTGCTGTGTTATTCTTCCCTACCACAACAACAACTCATTAAGCATAGACGTCGTGTTCAGTGAGGCTGCTGTTGTGCTCATTATTTCCCCTCTTTGTTCATATGATGATGATTACTTACTCACACTCTGCTCTCACTCTCTATACCAGTTATGGCTCTTTTGATAATACTGGCTCTCTTCCGTTAATATTTTGTTTTGGTTACTCTTGAATTAGTGCGAAATGTTTTTATTATGAAACAACATTTGTTTTTGTTGCAAATCGTAGTGCATGAATGTGCACATGTATATGGGTGTGTGTTTGATTGTATTAGTTGTTGTTGTGTGTTTTTCAGGTAAACAAAAATCATATGTTGTGTTTTTGGTTTTTGCATGCAACTTACTGGTTGTATGGTGAGGAATTGCATTGTGCCGTTTAGCGAATACTGAAGCGATGATATCTTTGACTGCAAAAAAATACAAGATCAAAACGAATCAGGGGTGACGTTGCGAAATAGACGAGGGCCTTTGTTTATTAAAGCAGTGAATGTGGGGTTAGGAAATGAAAATAAAACATTATTTAAAAATAACAGAAATGATATTCAGAATTTATAAATGAAAAATTCTTTAAAAATTAAATTAAATATTTTTGCAAAATATCTCTTTTAATAAAAAAAAATTATATAAAATTAAAAAAAAAACATTTTTTGGAATAAGAAATTGACTTTACTAATATAACAAAATAAATAAAAAATTAAAAAAAAAAATAGAAATGAATTTAAAAATATTTTTTTAATACAAAAATACAGTAAGGAAAATTCAAAAGTCGGTCGGGGCCGACTATGTGATGCCCTTCACCACTATGGGTACATACAAGAGGCGCTAATATATGGAATATCCTGTAGATAGGACAGACATATCATCTTTAGAGGACCTTGGAAATGGACGAAATTAAATGTATAATTTACATATATATTTGAACCTATTACAAAACCCCATAAATATAATATTCTGAAATCAATGAAAAATTCCGTGTCAATCGGAGAGACTTAGATTCTTTGGTATACCATTTGTATAAAACCTAGCAAAATTATGTATGCATATTTGGTATGCTGCAGCACAAAGCGCCGTCCACAATTTTATCCCGTGTATATTTGGAACAGACGTAAGCTCCTCGGGGAAACATTTACGTAAAAACTGACGAAAATATATATTTGGGAACTCACAAAACTTAACACGCATCATTCTATACTTAATTCAGTACGGTATGCCGAATTTTGTGGCAATCGGAAAATTTATAGGGGCTTTGGTGCACTATTTATATTAAATCGGGCGAAAATATATATGGGAGGTATATCTAAATCTGAACCGATTTTCACTAAACTTAACACACAACCTTCTAGACTTAATTTGGTGCGATAAGCCAAATTTCGTCCCAATCGGAAAATATATAGGGGCTTTATATACATTAAATCGGCGAAAATATATATGTGAGCTATACTAAATCTGAACCGGTTTTCACGAAACTTCACACACATCATTCTAGACTTAATGCAGTACGCTATGTCAAATTTTGTGCAAATCGAAAGATATATAATCGGAAAAAATATATATGGGAGCTATATCTAAATATGAACTGATTTTCACGAAACTTAGCGAATTCAAGACTCAATTAAGTGATCTGTGCCAAACTTTGTGCAAATCGAAATATATTTAGGGACTTTGGTGCACAATTTACATAAAATCGGACGAAACTATATATGGGAGCTATATCTAAATCTGAAACGATTTGCACGAAACTTAGCGCACATCATTCCAGACTCAATTAAGTGCGCTGTGCCAAGTTTCGTGCAAATCGAAATGGTGAACCAAAGTCGCTGTATATGACTTTGGTTCACCATTAACTTAAAATCGGACAAAAATATATATGGGAGCTATATCTATATAGGTACTTTGGTGCAACATTTACCTTAAATCAGACGAAAATATATATGGGAGCTATATAAATCTGAACCGATTTTCACGAAATTTATCACAAATTGTTCTAGACCTTATTCTGTACGCTATGCCAAATTTCGTGCAAATCGAAAGATATATAGGGATTTTGGTGCACCATTTACATAAAATCGTTCGAAACTATATATGGGAGCTATATCTAAATCTGAACCGAATTTTCCCAATTTCAATAGGGTTCGTTCTTGGGCCAAACAAATGAGCTGTGCCAAATTTCATGCAATTCGGATCATAAATGCGACCTGTACTTTGTTTATAATTTAACATGGACGGACGGACATGCGTAAATCGACTCAGAAAATGTTTCTATGCATATTCTCAAAAGGAACCATGGGTCTATCTCGATTCCTCTTGCCTGTTACAAACATATGCACAAAGACATAATATCCTGAACCACAGTGTGGTGAAGAGTATAAAAATCAACATCAGTATCGAGGCCATTCCTCCATCTGACAAAAATCCACCCCTGTTCTGTTATCCAAACCATTCAACTGAAACTCTCGCGTATTTTTGTTTTTTCCTTTTCTTTTGTCTTTTTATTACGAAATTGAGAAAAATCTGGTATTTAATGGATTTTTAACGATTTTGTTGTTTATGTGCAATCATATTTCCTCATTACTACTGCTGCTTACTGTGTCAAGCCATTGACTGGTGGCGATGGTAACAGCCACCAGCCCACAGTGACAACAATGATACCAGCTACAGCGATGGACGATCATGAAAAAACTTGATTAGTTTATTTGAAAAACGACTTACATATGACATTTATTTCGTTTTTATTTTAAGAAGAAATTAAAATGTCGTTGTTGGAAATCGTCAATGCAAGCAGGTCAATTATTTGGAAAAGGTAACAAAAAAAAAACAAAACAAGAACTAACATGAAATGACAACAACCAACAACAACATAAGAGATGCAGGTGTAAATGAGTAAACGAAAAGAAATCGTGTTACATAGTCGTTAATGAAATAAGGGGTTTCTTTTGTTCGGTTTTTACCTTAATTTTTCTTTGAAGAGTGGGAGTGTGTGTCTGTGTGCGTGATCAATGCACAGTGGCTCTGAGTTAAAAAATTCCATAAAATTTTAATTAAAATGTTCATAAAAAAATTCTGCTAGGAAATTTTAATGCAAAAATCGTAAGGGAAAATATCTTTGGCCCCACCGTCGGAAAATTCAGCCTTCATGAAGAAACAGCCGACAATGGCATGAGGTTGATTGACTTCGCGGCAACAAAAAACGTGGTAGTTAGCAGCACCAGATTCCAGCATCTCGATATACACAAGACCACTTGGATATCTCCCCGTCGAACAACGAGAAATCAAATCGATCATGTTGTGATAGACGGAAGGCATTCATCCAGTGTTCTAGACGTCCGATCGATCCGAGAGGCGAATATTGATTCGGACCATTACCTTGTGGCAGTCAAGGTACGCATCCATCTTTATCTAGCAGCAAATGTGGGATCTAACACAACACGGAAACTCGACGTAAAAAAGCTGCAAACGCAACAGATAGCAGCAGCAGCTCAACTTACCCAACTGCTTGACGGAAGCAGCCCTTGTCCCGATAATAATATAGAAGCACAGTGGCAAAGAATTGCCCACTCCCTACAAACTGCAGCAGAAGCAACACTTGGGTACCAGAGACCACCATCAAGAAATCCGTGGTACGATCAGGAGTGTCGTAATGCTACTGATATGAAAAACGCTCAGTAGGACAATAGCAACACGTAATACGATGGAGAACTATCGGGAGAAAAGGAGAGAGGAGAAACGTAGAAAAAAAAGAAAGAACAAGAAAAACATGGGCGTGAGCAAATCGACATGTACAGGAGTCAGAATGAAGTCCGAAAATTCTACCAACGGGTAAAACACCAAATCGAAGCTTTGGTGCAGGCACATCCTCCTGTAGAGATGAAGAAGGAAACCTGGTGACAGATACAGACAGCGTGCTGAGGATCTGGAAAGAGCATTTTGAAAAACTTCTGGTATTAAATAGTAGCGGTGAAGAGGATACCCCCAGAACCAATAATATATGACGGTATAGAGTGTATACCACCTAGCCAAGATGTGGTCAGAATAGTAATCAATCGGCTGAAGAATAATAAAGTAGCAGGTGCCGAGGGGTTACAAGCCAAACTATTGAAGACTGGTGTTCAAATGCTGGTAAGCAGCATGCACCAGCGGATTTGTAGAATTTGGCTTAAAGAATACATACCCAATGATTGGAACCTTAGCATTCTGTGTCCCGTGCACAAAAAAGGAGACAAGATGATATGTGCCAACTATAGAGGAATAAGTCTCCTTCCCATCGCATATAAAGTGCTTTTCAGCTTGTGAACGACTGAAGCCAATGGTCAATGTCATTATTGGATCACAGCAATGCGGCTTCATACCTGGCAAATCCACCATTGACCAGATTTCCACTCTGCGCCAAATCCTGGAAAATACCCACGAAAAACATATCGTCGATTATAGAGTCGCATTCGACAGCCCTATCCGTTCAGAGGTGTTTAAAACCATGTCTACGTTCGGCATTCCTGCAAAATTAATTCGGCTATTCACGATAACTTTAACTGGCACAAGATCAGCAGTTAAAGTCGAAAGGGACCTATCGGAGCCCTTTAATACCGAACGAGGATTGACGGTGAATATCACCGTCGAATGAACCATGAGCTGTACCAGCTATTCTCGGACATCGACATTGTTAGACGTATTGAGCCGCAGCGACTACATTGGCTAGGTCATGTTGTGAAAATGGATGAAGATGCCCCAGCCCAGAAGGCATATAAAAGCGATATAAGATGGAAAGATCAAGGGGAAGACAACATTGCCGAAAATGGTCTTTCAAATTGGAAAAACTGCGCAAAAGACCGACGCGCCTGGAAATCTTTTTTAATCACGGCTAATGGAACGAAAGTTCTGACACAAACCAGCTAACATAAGATGTTCGCGCCGATTAGCTTTTAAAATAAAATGCTCAAAGGACACTTCAAAAATATGCTTTCAAAATTATTTTCGGTCGTTAAACTTAATTACAAAAAATTTATTAAAAAAATTTGTATAAATACATTCAGACGGACCCCTCTAAAAAATAATTTAAACATTTTTTGTGATTACGTTTTTTTTTTAAATTTCCAACCATCTTTTATGCCTATTTTTTAATAATTGTTTATCTAATTTTTTCATATTTTTTCTGTGAGCCACTGCAGCTTTTTTTGTCATGTCCTAAATTTATTTTTTATTTTTTTTTAATTTGTTTGAAAACTTGCTGTGAGCCACAGTAGTTTGTTTTTACCTTACCACGGCTACATGCCTCACATTGCATTTGCTCTTGTTGTTATGATTTTTTCATTTGAGTTTAACTAATAAATTCACGGTTAAACATGCTACAACTACAGCTCTCTGTTTTTCCTTCTCTATATTTTTCTCACACACTCTCTGCCTATACCACAAGACTTCCGCACTGGCATCTCTATTTCATCATGATTTTCCATTGCATTATGTAGTGTTGGTGTAACGGTGTTGCAAATCAATTGATTTCGTACCTTTAACAATTCTCTTTTGCAATCAGCCTCTCTCTCTCTCTCGTTCTCTTTCACAGTTGATCAATTCAATTTGATGTTCACCTTTTTATTTCCCTCTGTTACATTTCACCTATAAAGAGCCAGGCCTGTGTGTGCTTGCCTTGCGTTCAACTGCACTCACACCTTTATTTCTCCTCCATACACTCGCTCTCTCTCTCACACACACTCATTTCCACTCATTGGCAAAACCGAGCATAATTAATTCCCTTCTGTGCTGTGTGATGCTCAGTCCACTGAGTGTTATTTTTGTATGTTCTCCTCATTTCCCACTGTGTGTGTGTGTGCGCACTCGTGTTTGCTTGGCTTACGATTTTAATTTTCTCAATGACTGTTCAATCAACCAAACAGTCGTCGTGTTGTTGTTGCTGGCTGTGTAATGAAGAGGCCGAAGAAGCAGTTGTGGTTGGAGATTTGTTTTGTTTGGTTGGGGGGGGGTATTCTAACTTTTTTTAACGTTCATTCAACTTCTTGTTGGTGTTGTTGTTGTTGGGCTGCTGCCAACTAACTACTACTGCTGCTGGCTGGCTGCTGCAGACTTCTGCATGGATTTTGTTTGTGTTGTTGTTGTTATTGTTATTATTATTGGTTTGTTTTTTTGTTTTGTATCGCCAAGATATTGATGAGAGTGTGTGTTCGATACTCACTCTTGTTGCGGTGTTTGGCCGTTCTTGTAGCAGTTATTTTTAAGCTGCTCTTTTTTTCGTTTCATTGTTGTTATTTTCATTATTTTTGGTGAGATACTACCTTCAAGAGATCGTGTCATGGTGACGACGTTGTCGTTGATCATAACATTTTTTGTCTGAAACCATGCACAAAACATCAGTTAGTTGTTAGTTGAACGTTAACGTGAAGACGTCATCAAATACGCAAGGAAATCAAAACGAAACGAAAAAATTGTAAACGGGGAAAACACGTTACGGAGATTTTTTTCTGTGTGTGGCGTAAATTAAAAGCAAAAATATTTTTTTCTTAAGAAATAAAAAAAATAGAGAAAAATTTAATTTTTTTCTTGTGAATGAAATAACAAACAAAAATCAAAACCATAACAAAACTTGCCAACTCGTACCAACGTCCGTCCCTGATTGTCTATGCCTGCTTTTTGAGGTCGTTTTCGTGTGTGTGATTTATTTAATTCGTTGTTGTTGTTGTTACAGTTATTATTTAATTGTGTTTAATTTGTAAAAATAATAATAATAAAAAAAATCTCACACTTTTGGGTGAACAGCGCACCCCTCCACATAAAAGTGAGTGAATATAAATATATATTTTTTTTAAATGAAAAAAAGAAGAAGAATATTTTTTTTCGTGCTGATGATGATGATGAAACCATAAATAAAAAAATCCAAGCTCTTGATTAGTTGCTATTGGATCATTGTGTCTAAATGTTGTTGTTCTTGTTTTTTTTTTTTTTTTTTTTGTTGGCGATTTCCATTTTTTTATTATTTGTGTATTTAATCAACAACTAATAATATTAATAATAAATAAATGGTGTTTTAATTTAATTACAGATTTCGATGACAACAAAAAGAAAAATAATTTTGGAAAAATAAAATAAAAAAAAAATAATTATAAAAAATACAACAAATTTTAAAATTTAGGAAATAAATAAAAAATCAAAACAAATTAATAAAAACTAAAAAGTAAGTAAAAAATATTGATTAAAAAACTTTACAAAAAATATGAAGTTAAAACAATTTATTAGGGACTAAATAAAAAATAAACACAAAAATGAAATTAAAAAAAAAAACATTATAAAATTACAAAAAATATATTTTTATTGAAAAAGGAAACATTAAAAAATAAATAAAAATAATAAAAATTTAAAAAATTAAAATTAAAAAAAATTAAATTTAAAAAATAAAGAATAAAAATTAAAAAAATAAAAAAAAATTAAATTAAAAAATTAAAAAAAAAATAAAATTTAAAAAATAAAAAAAATTAAATTTAAAAAATAAAAAGATGAAAATTTAAAAAATAAAAATTAAATTAAACTTAATAATAATACAAATAAATTAAAAAATCAATATAAAATAAATATAAATTATAAAAAATACAAATTTACGAAAAATAAATTAAAATTAAATAAATAAAAAAATTAAAAAAACAAATTAGAAAATAAAATTGAAAAAATAGATAAAAAATAAATTTATAGAAATAAATAAATAAATAAATAAATTTATAAAAAAATAAATTAATTAAACATAAATAAACAAATAGTAAAAAAATTAATATGTATAAAATTAAAACAAATAAACATTTTTAAAATAAAAATGCATAAATTTAAAATTTTTAAAATAATAAAATATATAAAAAATAAATAACAAATAAAAAAATAAATTAAAGAAAATAAAAAATTAAAAATAAATTAAAAAATAAATAATTTAAGAAATATACAAATTATAAAAATAAATAAAAAGTTCAAAAAAAAAAAATTAAAAAAATATAATGGGAAAAAAAATAATTATAAGATATAATAAATAAATAATTAATAACAAAAAAAATAATAACAAGTGAAAAAGGGTATCCAAAGTTCGGCCCGGCCCTCCACCATAGATATACTGACGGTTACTAAAAATGAAAATATAGGGAACATAACAAAAAGTTGACCTATACCGAAATTTCTAAAAACCGATTATGTAAACCAATTTTTATTGGATAATTACACTCTCAGCCTTATGGCTAATAAGGGTGTATACACTTTGACAAGGTGAAAATGTGCCTCATCGAAATATAAATATTGCCCATCTTATTATTTCTTACAAACTTAGTTCATCTTCGAAGCTGGGGAATATCGGTCACCTCCTTCTGGAAGCTCCCACACAGGGGCTAGGCCAAAATGCGGGCTATAGTTAATTATCGAACCTTACGTTCTATTTTTTTTATCTCGCTATCCTCTGCAGGTGAAATTATTACAACAGAGTCTTCGAACCAAACCCAAAACGCGGAACAAATCAAACAACTATTTTAATATAAAAAGGGGGTTATATGGGTACTACACCAAAAAAGGGGGCGAATATTAATACTTTTTGGTACGGAGATTTATAACCATATACGACTACAAAATTGAATTGAAAAACCAGCTCAAGAACCCCAAAATATCGAAAATTACGGGGTACCCTTATAGGGGGGCTATCCGAAAAAATGAACCTATATTCATAATTTTTTGTGTGGAGAGATTTGGTACCTATTATGAACTATAATTGCCAAATTTCAGCGAATTCGGTTGAAAAATACGCTCAAGAACCTCAAACTACCGAAAACTGGGGGTGCCCTTATATGGGGGCTACCAGAAAAAGTGGACCGATATTTATAATATTTATTGGAGATATTTGGTGCCCAATAAGAAAAAATGGACCTATATTTATAATTTTTTGTGGAGAGATTTGATACCTATTACGAACTCAAAATACTAACTTACAGCCAATTCGGTGGAAAAATACGACCAAAATCCCCAAAATACTGAAAATTAGGAAGTACCGTTATATGGGGGCTACCAGAAAAAGTGGACCTATATTTATAATTTTTTGTGGAGACATTTTGTACCCAATAAGAACCCAATGTACCAAATTTCAGCGTATTCAGTTGAAAAACGATTGAAAAGCGTGCTCAAGAACCTCAAAAAACCGAAAATTGGGGGGTACCCTTATATGGGAAATATCCGAAAAAATTGACCCATATTTATAATTTTTTGTGGAAAGATTTGGTACCTATTACGAACTCAAAATACTATCTTACAGCCAATTCGGTGGGAAAATACGATCAAAACCCCCAAAATACTGAAAATTAGGAGGTACCGTTACATGGGGGCTACCAGAAAAAGTGGACCTATATTTATAATTTTTTGTGGAGATATTTAGTACCTAATAAGAACTCAATGTACCAAATTTCAGCGTATTCAGCTGAAAAACGCGCTCAAGAACCCCAGAATACCGAAAATTGGGGGGTACCCTTATAGGGGGGCTATTCGAAAAAATGGAACTATATTCATAATTATTTTTGTGGAGAGATTTGGTACCTATTACGAACTCAAAATACTAACTTATAGCCAATTCGGTGGAAAAATACGATCAAAACCCTCCAAATACTGAAAATTAGGAGGTACCGTTATGTGAGGGGGTACCAGAAAAAGTGGACCTATATTCATAATTTTTTGGGGGGATATTTAGTACCCAATAAGAACCCAATATAACAAATTTCAGCGCATTCGTTTGAAAAACGCGTTCAAGAACCCCAAAATACCGATAATTGGAGGGTACCATTATATGGGAGCTATGCCTAAACGTGGACCGATATATGCCATCTTCGATCTTGGCCTGCCTGCAGACAAAAGACAAACCTATGCAAAATTTCAGCACCCTATCTCAATTCCTTCAGAAGATAGCGTGATTACAACAGACGGGCGGACAGAAAGACGGTCGGATATGGCTAGATCGTCTTAGAATTTTACCCTGATTAAGAATATATATATATAGGGTCGAAAATGAATATTTCGATGAGTTACAAACGAAATGAGGGTGGAGGGTATAATAAATAAAAATTAATTATAATCGCTCCCTTACCCCCGTCGAAGTGTGTGATATACAACCCACCGTTCCGCTAAATGATCATCTTCTCAATATTTACGATGAATCGAATGGTGACAATATGCCTCCCCCAATCTCTATCCGAACATTTAGCGTATTGGATTATGATGAAATCCCCGAAGAGGATGATAACCACACGCTGGCCTCCACCTCATTGACGGGAGAAAATCTTTTCGGATCATCACCATTTCGAAATAAAAAAACGGAAAAATATTCCAAAATTTTGCGATTTTTAATAAATAATATTAATAATAATAAATAAGCATATATATATATATAAATTTTTAATTAATTAATTAAAAAAATAAATAAAAATTTATTTATTTCTAGGTTAAAAAAATTAATAAAATTTTTTGAACTTAAAAAAATGGAAAATTAAAAAAATCCGAAAAAAAATTCCAAAAATTCTGGAAACATGATAACCACTTCGATATTGCCCAACGTGGTGGATTCCGGCCTCAGCAAAGCTCATAGAATGCACAAAAAATCCCCGCTAATGATGGAAAATGGTCAGGCCATATTAAATAGGGCTCTGACAAAGCCTTTGCTATTGGCACCAGCAGCACCCTCCTCCCCAACCTCCTCCAGAAACTCCTGTGACAGTGATTTGGCGGAAAATTTTCCCACTACCACCAGCCGCCGCAATTTACCCGACCACTTAGGTTGCGGTGAGGTTTTCACCTGGCATTGTGAGGGTGAATTTTATGCTGTGGAATGTCGTCTGTGTGATGATCACCCCCTGTGTCCCCTATCAGAATTTCCCCTGCACATGGAGGCGTGGCATACCGATTGGACGGGTCGTCTAACCATTGATGGTGAAGAAATGGAAGATGTTAGCAGTAATGATGATGATGCAGAGGATCTACTGCGAGAACATGAGGAGCATGAGGGGGAGGAGGAGAATAGAGAAGAGGGGGAACACGAAGAAGAGATTGCAGCCGAGGATGATGACGAGGAAGACGAAGATGATCACAATGATTTATATCATGTTTTGGCATTGCCGCCACAACAAAATAACGAGGACAGTGGTCTGTGCGAATATGATCATGATAGTGAGCCAACCTTGGGCACCACATATGAGCCGCATTTAATGTTGGAGCCATTCGAACAGGTATTAATTGAACAAGAGGTGGCTGAGGAACAACAGCAACAGCAGCAACAACAACACCAGCAAGACCTTTATATAAACACAAACCACAATCATGAAGACAACGAAGCCGAGGAAGAAGAAGAAGCCGATACAAAACCAGCAATCGAAGAAGAAAGTCACACAAGTCAAATTAATGAAGAAAATTTAGTCAAAGACTCTGGGGACTCGGGGGGCAAATGCAGAGCGGAACACGAAGATCAATTAGTGGCCGAACTGGTGGTGACAGCCGTTAAAACAAATAATACAACGGTTTTAACGGCAGCAGCAGCCGAAGCTGAAACCGAAGTAGCAGCCTCAACTCAACACCACAGCCTCCAAAAACAATCAGCAGATATTGGCTCGAAACAAATTCCCCCACCGCTCGACACCTTGACAGAGACGCAAATTGAAAATCTCAACCCCACTCTCTTGCAAGAGAATTCTTTAAGGGAGGATCTACACGAAGAGAGCGGATTAAGAGATTTTATTTTAACAAAAGAGGAGCCAAAAATCAGCAGCTACAGCTACAACGACAACAACAGCAACAGAAACTCTGGCGACGAAATCATCTCGCACGCAGCCTCAGAAACTATTGGACAAGATGGGTCAAGTAGTTGTTGTTGGAATAATTCGGACAACCAGCACCACCACCATCACATGGAAGAAAGTTGTGTTGAAAAACCAGTAATCGGAACAGGTGAAATTAAGAACGACAGGGGAGAAGGAGGAGGAGGGGAAGAGGGAGAAGAAAATGAGAAAGAAGAAAGTCTAAAACACAACATCAAAGACGAAGTAAAAACGGAAAAAATCGAAAAAGAAGTCTTAAAAATTCTAGAAGCTCCACAAAATTCCACAATGAAAGAAGAAGAAGGAGAAGAAAAAGCAGCCAAATCAGCAACCCCTCCCCCTGTTTCTCCCCCTCTCACCCCAGTCACCATAGAAGAAAAAGAAAATGCCGCCCAGCCACAAACTGAAAACCGTTGGGCGCCAACACGTAAACGTAAATGCCGACGGAATACCATAGCCAGCTTCGCGCCCAACAAAACATCGATCGAAGCAGCAGACACAACAACAACGGGCAAATATCTAAATTCGTATGAAAAATTTTTGGAAACAACAGCAGCAACAAAATCCCCTGGGGAAGAAGAAAACAAAGAACCAACAACATCGGAAATTAATAGCTCCCCTGAACCCAAACGCCGTAGAACCTATTCTCGGGCATGTAAAAAATCCTCACAACCCGTGAAAAATAAAATCAATGAAGAACTACAAATTTCCACCAACACCACATACCCAACCTCCTCCACCCCAGAGGCCCCTGTGGTCCCCTATAATTTCCTAACACCCAATCAAACGGATAATTCTTCAGCGGCCACCTCACCCAATTCGGAAAAGTCACAAAAGATCAACGATTTGGTTAAGCAATGTGAGAAAATCGCCCGAGAACATACCAAATCCACCTGCTCCTCAGCTTCCTCGACCACATCCTCCACAACGTCGAGTAGGGAGCTGCGACGCAAACCCTCCACCCGAAGACGTCGCTCCCTAACCCCCGTCGAAGTGTGTGATATACAACCCACCATCCCACTAAATGATCATCTTCTCAATATTTACGATGAATCGAATGGTGGCAATATGTCTCCCCAATCTCTATCCGAACATTTAGAATCGTTGGCCTGTAGCGTATTGGATTATGATGAAATTCCCGAAGAGGATGATAACCACTCGGTGGCCTCAACCTCATTGACGGGGGAGAATCTTTTCGAATCATCACCACCCTCACCGGCCTCACCGCGTACCGAAGAGGAGCACTTTGAGTTCCACGAAACCAGGGAGAAACTCAACAAAGTCCATGTCCTGAAACTCATCGAGCTGTACAAAGAACAACGCCGACTATGGGATCAAACGCACACAGAATTTTGTGAACCCCACTTGTGTCGGCAATCATGGGAGAACATTACCGATCGTTGGAATGCCTTCTGCAGTCGTAAATTCCACATAACCGAGGTGCGGATACGCGTCTCCACCCTATGCCAGCGTTATCTCAAGGAACGTGAACGCATTCAACGCAACGGTTTTCGCGAAGAGAACATTAAATTCCCCTACTATCGTGAACTGTCCTTCCTCGAAAAACATCACTCCCTGCAAAAACGTCGCGAAGTCTACGAACAGCAGAACGAAAAGATTTTGGAAATCTATCAGAAACATCTGATCCTTTGGCATGTCCGTTACTATAGAGTACGTCAGGTCAAAGAGCGGAATAAAGCCTTCCAGAGTATCAGTGCCGAATTGAAAAGCATTGGAGTCTATCTATCCTCGTCGGGAGTACAAAAGCGTATACGTTCGCTTCGTAAATGTTATCGCATGGAGAAGATACGTCAAATACGTTCCCAAGTTGAGCGGGGAAAATTCGCACCCACCTTTAAACATTACGAAAAAATGCAATTTCTCGAGAAGCACATTGAGCCGTTTGTCTGTCGGATTTGTAGTAAAATATTCGAAAGTCTGCCATCGTTTAAGGAGCACGTTGAAACCTCAAGTCATGGTAACATACTCGAGGAAGAGGATGAGGAAGGACAGGAAATAATTGCCACCACCGCCAATGCGAATTCAAAGACTCCGCCCCATACCACCAATGCCATACCCTGCGGCATCAATGATCAATTTGAATTTAGCATGCAGGCCAAGGATCAAAATTCTGTAAATATTTTCATTAAACCTCTGCCGGTTAGCGGTAGCAGCAGCAACAGCACCTCAAACACCACCACATATTCCAGTGATTCTCAATTTCCCGCCCACGTTTTACCCACCGAAGATCAAATAATGGAAGACCTTATTGAAACTGTATCAAACGACAATGAGTTTGTTCCGCAAACTCTTGATACGGTAGGTGTATTTTATGCGGCAGATGAAGGTAATCCTCATCTGATTGATGACTTATCTTATTTTCAGTATGTTCACTCCTATGAGGATCAGGGTGATGTTACGGCATTCCTAGATTCGGCGGCAACAAGTAATAATAACAGTCCTGACTTTGCCGAGCGGCAAAATGGGGATACTGCAAGTGTGGTAAGTAAAAAAAGTTAAAATGTTTGATTTTTTACGATACTACAAGCTTCGATTAGCCTACTCTGAAAGTAGATCATCATTTAAAATATTGATGGTGCATTGAGAGAGCACCTAGCCCTATCTTGGTAGGAGATTGCGCAATGAATTACATTTACCATCTCAGTTCCTAAAAGTTCCGATTTTTGAGCTATGTAGAAGACTTGTCGAGAATTACCTGCAGCTGACATAGATGGAAGAAAAGGTTAGGTTGAAATTGGCATTCCTATTCGTAGGACTTTTTCAAATTATTCGATGTCGGACAAACACAAGTGACAAACGGACAATTTCAAACGGCTTTAAAGACGCTCAGACAAAACGGAAGACTCTGATGCGCGAGGTCTATTAGTACCCCAGTTGGGTAAAAGATTCCACAATGAATTAAATTTACCATTGCTGTTCTTCGAACCGCTGAGTTAAATTTTAAGAGGAGAGGGTTACGCCGAAATGCTTGAGTTTATATTTCCCATGATATTTGCATTCAGAACTTTGAGCTGAATATGATCTGTCCGATAATGAATCATTTGGAAGCACAAACTGACAAACAGACGGGGAATTTCTAATGATTTTGAAGCCTTTCAGACAAAAATGAAGTCTCCGATGCGAGCTCAATCAGACCATCGGCTGGTTAGCAGATTCCTGAATGAATTAAATTTACCATCGCTATTCCTAAAAGTTCCGATTTGTTTTGAATTGCGAGGAAGACGTCTTCGAGGATTACATGCAGCCGGCGTAGATTAAATAGTGGGTTATTTCGAATTGTAGAGGGTCTATTCTCCACGATATTTGCATTCCTATTAGCAGGAATTTGAGCTGAAGACGATTTGTCTGGTGCGGAATCATTGCAAGAAACTGACAAAAGGACGGGGAATTTCTAACTATTTTCAAGCCGCTTAAACAAAAATAAAATCTCTAATGTGCGGCATCTATCAGAGTCCTGGCTGGGTAGAAGATTCCGCAATGAATTAAATTTACCATTGCTGTTCCTAAAGGTGAACATTTGTTTGGAGCTCCGTTGAAGTCTTCTTCGAGGATTCCCTTTGGCTGACGTAGATGAAAGGGAGTGTTAGGCCTAATTGATACGACGATGTTACGATCGCTGTTCCTACAGGTGCAAATTTGTTTGGAGCTCCGTTGAAGTCTTCATCGAGGATAAGTGTTACGTGGGTCTATTTCCCACGTTATTTGAATTCCTAATTAGTTGGACATTGAGTTAAAAACGATTTTTTTCGGATAATGAATCACATCGAAGCAAAAAACTGACAAACAGAGGGGGTCGCCCAAACAAAAATTAAGACTCTGATGATTCCACAATGAATTAAATTTACTATCTTCCACTTGATCTTTTCATTGAATCCTTGACCTGCCTTGACATGGCCTAGCCATCACCGTTGCTGCAGCTCGATATGTCTGACTATGTGGAAGTTTCGGGTATCAATTTTATAGCTCGTAGTTCATTCGAATTTCGGAGAAATTTTCTCTCAACCCCTCCAAGAGCCATATTATCTTCCACTTGATCTTTCCATCGATCTTAGGTTCTCTTGAGCGATCCTTTTGAGCTTAGGCATCATTATCCAATCGCACAAATTCAATTTTATAGCTCGTAGTTCATACGACTTTCGGAGACATTTTCTCTCAAACCCTCCATGGGCCGCCTCATCTGCTACACCAGCCCAACTTAAAAAAAAAGATTTCCAACCGCGTGGATCTTGTGCGCAGTTTCCATCGCAGTTTATCTTTCCATCGAATCCTGGACCTTCTCCTTCTGCTTGAACCATCAGAAGGCTCTGTTTTTATGCCTTTTGACCTTAGGCAACATTATCCATTCACACAACATGGCCTAAACATCAAAGTCCCAGCAGCTCGATGCGTCTGACTAGGTCGAGGTTTCGCGTATAAATTATACAGCTCGTGGTTCATTCGACACAGCTCGTGGTCCATAAACTGTGGTCCATTAACTGTTCTGTGGCCCACGTTTCAGAATTGTATAAGCGCTATTTTTTCCAGAAATATACATTACCTGAGTAGATTCCGGAACTTTTGAAAGTGTAAGAAAAAACTGTTGGGCGCCATTTGAGCTTGAAATCCAAGGATACCTGCTTAACAACACGAATGTTATTTATAGAAGGTCGAACTTCGGAATTGTATAACTCCTGACTTTTAAATATCTGAGTCGATCCAGCAACCTTTGAATGTATATTGGAAAACTGTTGGGCGCCATTTGTGCCTGAAATGCAAGGATACACCTGCTTAACAACACGAATGTTATTTATAGATCACAACTTCGGAATTGTATAACCGCTGACTCTTTTAAATATCTGAGTAGATCCGGCAACCTTTGAAAGTTTATTGGAAAAATGTTGGGCGCCATTTGTGCTTGAAATGCAAGGATACACATGTTTAAATACACAATTTGTAATTATAGGAGGTAGCAACTTCGGAATTGTATAACCGATGATTTTTTTTAATATCTTTTTTAACATATCTATTACCGAAGTAAATGCAGCTACCTTTGAAAGTGTAAGGAAAAAAATGTTGGGCGTCATTTGTGCTTGAAATGTTTAACTTCAGAAATGTTAATTATAGGAGGTCCCAACTTGGGAATAGCATAACCGATTATTTTTTTATATCTGAATAATCAGGCAACCTTTGAAAGTGTAAAGAAAAATTGTTGGGCGCCATTTTCTGCTTGAAATGCATGAAAACACATGTTAAACTGATAGAAAGTTAATTATAGATGGTAGAAAGTTAATTATAGAATTTTCAAAAAAAATATTACCGGAGTAGATTTGGTAACCTTTATAAATTTTAAAGAAAATCTGTTGGGCGCCATTTGTGTTTGAAATTCAAAAATGCAAATGTTTAACCCCAAAAAAAATAGTTATATGCGCCCGCGTTTCAGAATTGTATAACAGGACCTGGATAGGTGCTTTAACATTGGAAGGTGTTAGGTCAGGGGAAATGAGGCCAAAGAAAACTGGTTCCAATTATTTTGCTCCGATATCTCTTAAAATATTCTAATTGTTTTATTTTTCTTTTCCTATTACAGTGCCACGAGGATCTTCCAAAACTTACGGGGCGGCGAAGATCGGTAAAACCCAAATCGGATATTGCTGATGATGAGGTAAATATTTTATTTTTCTATTCCTACCCCACAGTTTTACTAACTTTTCTCTCCCTTTCTCTTGCTTCCAGTGCCACTCCGGTGATGGTGATGCCCAATGTGCCCGCTTATCCGATGATGAAATCCATCTAATGATTTCTGTATATCGTCGTTATCGTCAACTATGGGATCCGAATCATTTGGATTATAATACGCGAAGTTTAAGACGCCAAGCATGGTTTGCTCTGACAACGGAATTTAATAAAATTCTACATCGTAACTTTTCGTGGCGGTCACTATATCGAAAGTTAATCGATTATGCGAAATACTATAAGAAGTTGGCAGCGGAACAAAGTCCCGGTGATATTAAATGGGCATTCTATAAGGATTTAATGTTTTTGGATGATGTGGTAAGGAGGAGAAGAATTTTTGTTATTTTTTATGGTTAGAAAAAGGAAAGGAAAAAGGCCGACTAGAATTAAATTTTGTGGGGCCCGAATAGGCGTCATTATATACGTTGTGGAAGTTTATTTTTTAGAAACGATCTGGGAATGAGTTTAATGGCGTCATCAACCCTGACTTAAAGGGCGTTTTTATAGATAACATGAATGTCATTAAAATCCGCCTTTGAGACGTCTATAAAGACGACCTAAAAAGAGCGGTTTTGTGCTACTGAAAACAATGTTTTAAATTAGCTTATATTTTACTATAGACGTCCTGAAAGGCGTCCTGAAAAGGGTGTATATGGATGACCTGAAAGTCGTATTTATAGATGATCTGAAATGTGTCTTATAGAAGACCTGAAGGGCGTATAAATATACGGCCTGAAAGACCTGTTTATAGACGACCCGCAAGGCATCTTTATAGAGGACCTAAAAGGCGTATTTATAGATTATCTGAAAAACGTCTGTATATACAACCTGAAAGGCATCTTTTTAGAGAACCTTATAAATTATTTATAGAGGAACTGAAAGGCACATTTATAGAGGACATCTTTACAGAGGACCTAAAAGGCGTATTTATAGATTATCTGAAAGGCATCTTATATAAAATCTGAAAGAAATTTTTAAAAAGAACCTGGTAGATTATTTATAGAGGACCTGAAAGTCATCTTTATAGAAGACCAGAATGACATTTTTATAGACAACCTAAAAGAAGATTTTATAGAGGCCCTAAAATATGACTTATATACGACCTGAAGGGCGTCTAAATACACGACCTGAAAGACATCCTTATATATTTATATTATATAAGGAGGACATATTTATAGAGGACCTGAAAGGCGTATTTACAAAGGACTTCAAAGGCGTCTTTATAGACGACCTGAAAGTCATCTTTATAGATTATCTGAAAGACGTCTTTATAGATGACCTGAAAGGTGTCTTTACAGATGACCTGGAAGACATCTTTATAGGGATCCTGATTGGTCCATTATAGAGGAACTGAAAAGCGCATTCATAGAGAACCTGAAAGGCATCTTTATAGAGAACCTGAAAGGCATCTATATAAAGGGCCTGAATGACATTTTTATAGACAGCCTAAAAGGGTCTGAAAGATGTCTTCATAGAGAACCTGAAATGAGTTTTTATAGCCGACCTGAAATTTAGTTTTAAGAAGGATATGAAATGAGCGTTAACAGAAGACCAGAAAAGCATAATTTCTAAAGATCCGAAAGGTCTATTTATAGAGGATCTGAAAGGGATCTTTATACACGACCTGAAAAACTTCTTTATAGGACACCTGAAGTCGTTTTTATAGAGGTTTTGGTAGGGGTCATATAGAAGTCCAGAAAGTCTTTATATTCCACCTGAAAGACTTTAAAGTAACCCTGAAAATAGCCTGTTAAGGCCTAATGATCCTCTTTATATCCGACCGGAAATTCCTCTCTGTAGAAGTTTAGGAAATCGTCTCTGTAGACGACTGACATGTCCTTTCTTTATAAAACATATTTGGAGTCCTGAAAGGTCGTCTTTATAGTCGATCTGAAAGTCGTATTTTTAGGGCTAGAAGTCCTCTTAATAGTCGACCTAAAAGTCCTATTTGTAGAAGTCTAAGAGGTCGTCTCTGTAGACCTAGAGGATCTAAAAGGTGTCTTCATAGAGAACCTGAAATGAGATTTGATAGCCGACCTGAAATGTATTTTTATGAAGGATCTGAAATGTGCGTTAATAGAAGACCACAAATGCATTATTTTAAAAGGCCGTAGGGATCATAGAGAAGACCTGAAAGTCTTCTGTTTAGACCTGAAGTTCGTCTTTATATTCGACCGGAAGTTCGTCTCTTTAGAAGTCTAGGAAATCGTCTCTGTTAACGACTGAGAAGTCCTTTCATTAGAAAGGTGTCTTTGTAGTCCTGAAAGTCCTGTTTATAGTTGATCTGAAAGTCGTAATTAGGTTAGGTTGAAGTTTTTTAAGGCCTAGAAGTCATCTTAATAGTCAACCTAAAAGTCCTCTTTGTAGAAGTCTAGGAAGGTCTTTATAGACCACGTAGAAGTCATTTTTAAAGGCGAATAGAAAATCGTATTTATAGACACCTGGAAAGTCGTCCCTATAAAACCCTGAAATCCGTTTTTAAATTTAGAGGTTATGTATTTAAAATTGTGGTTAGGTTGAAGTTTTTTTGGGCCTAAATGTTCTCTTAATGGCTGACCAAAAAGACCTTTTTAGGTTTAGGAAGTCGTCTCTGTATTCCCTTCAAGTCCTTTCTATAGACGAATAGAAAATCGTCTTTATAGATGCCTCTCTACAAAACCCTGGTAGTCTTTTTGTAGACGATTCCGTTTTTTTATTAAGAGGTTATGTATTTAAATATTGAGAAATAGAAAATCGTATTTTTAGATATCTGGGGAGTCGTATCTGGTAGTTTTTTTTTTTTTTTTTTTTTTTTTTTGTTTTTGTAGACGATTTAAAATCCGTTTTTTTATTTAGAGGTTATGAATTTTTTTAGACTATTTAAAATTCGTTTTTTTATTTTGAGGTTATGTATTTAAATATTGAGGTTATGTTAAGTTTTGAAATCTCAAATAATTTATTCTTCTTCTTGTTTTCCAGATCGGTGTCAGCAATGAAATCGGCAAATCGATACACGAACGCAGCGTAACCCTGAAACTCATTGAAATCTACAAAGGCTTACCACAGTTGTGGAATATTCACGATCCCGATTACAATAAGAGGCCGGTGAAACAGCGCAACATCAACTACATGTGCAATCGGCTGCTCGAAGAGACCCGGAAACAAATAAGTCCTGATCGTATTAAAAATCGTGTCATAGAGCTGCGAACTCAATATCGCGCCGATAAAAAGAAGCGACTACGCTGTTTGAATAACAAACAAAAATTCTTTCCCGATTTTGAATATTATGAAGAATTTAGTTTCATTGATCCCCACATAGACCCCTTCGAATGTGAAGTATGTGGTATGGATTTCAAAAAGCTGACGGATTTCAATAGCCATAAGCGTAAGGAGCACGAACCGACGGCGAAGCGTAGAAAATTCCGCAATAATTTGGATGATGAGGATTCACCAAATTTGGATAATGTGTGTCACATCTGCGGGGCGAAATTTAGCAATCGCGGCAATTTGGGTCATCATTTGATACGTCATGAGGGTGTGCGCAATTTCGCCTGTACCATGTGCCCCAAGAAATTCTTCAATAATCATTCGCTGAAAATACACATACGCACCCACACCAAAGAATGTCCATATGTGTGTGAGAAATGTGGTCTGTCCTTTGTGAATGCCAGTAAATTGAATCAACATGTGTTGCGGCATACGGGCCGGAAGGATTTCAAATGTGATCATTGTCCGAAGGCATTCTTTACGGCATTCGAGCGAGATCGCCATACCCGTTGGCATTTAAATATACGTGACAAAGACTGTCCGATATGTGGTAAATCGTTTGTGAGGGGCTCATCCTACTATGCCCATTTGATGTTGCACAGTGATACGAAACGTTTTAAGTGTGATAGTTGCGATAAGCGATTTTCGCAATATGCTGGACTGTACAAACACAAAAAGAGATATCATAGTGCGTAAGGAAAAAAATTGAAATAGAGAATAAGAAGAGAGAAGAAGATGAAAATGTGGTCATAAGGCAAAAAAATATATATATTGTAAAAATCGAACAAACTGAAAACGGTAAATTTCCTATTAAACAGGCCTTAGAGTTAAACAAAAAACTAGAGATTTATTGGAACAAAAAACAAACTTGTAAAAAATTTAAATTTTTTCAAAAGAAAATTAAAACCTTTGTAAATTTTTTCTCAACCTAACCTAAAAAACATTCCTATTTTTTCTTGCTCTTAAGAAATAAAAAAACTAAATCCTTTGGATATTAAAACTTTGCAATTAAATCGTAAACATCAAATTTTAGACAACAAATCAACAAGAGTTCCTATGAAAACATACATTTATATTTATATATACATACTACATTATATATACAAACAAAAAAATATATACAAAAATATATATAATATATTTAAAATAAAAAAATGATATATAAAATATAAATATTTAGTATATAAATGATATATATATATATATATATATAGTTATTATTTTTATTATTTGTCATTAATTTTTAAGTTATTTTTTAAATTTAATTTAATTATTTAATTGTTATTTCTGTATAACAGATATAAGACCAACAACAACAAAAAATACCCCGCATAGTATAATAAAATGTTAACAAAGAAACAAAAAAGAAAAACAATTAGCTCAAAATATAAGTTGTATAAATAAATAATTTAAAAACAACAAAATTAAAAAATAAGAAAAAAAACTAAAAATTAAAAAAATCATAACATATTTTGAAAAAAAATAAATTCTTTGTTTTTTAAAACAATTAAATTAAAAATATATTTTTTTCTGTTTTTTTATTTATTTAAAAATTAATTTTTAAATTGGGATTTATATTTTATTATTTTTTGAAAAAAAAACTATTTTATGAAAAATTACAACCTAACCAAAAATCAAAATTTTAGGTTACGTTTTGATTTAAATGATATTTTCTTATCCCACGATCAGCTATTTTTCCTTAATCCCCTTTAAAGGTTAATAATTTTCTTTTTTATTTTAAACAACATTGATCGTTGCCCTGGCCATGACATTAAAATTCAGCCTCCCTGAAGAAACATCAGACAACGGCATAAGGTTGATTGACTTCGCGACAGCAAAAAACATGGTATGTAGCAGCACAGATTCAAGCATCTCGATATACACAAGGCCACTTGGATTTCTCCCGATCGAACAACGAGAAATCAAATCCATTATGTTGTGATAGACGAAAGGCATTCATCCAGTGTTGGGCGAATTGCTATAATCCGGGGAGAATATCGATTCTACCATTACCTTGTGGCAGCCAAGGTACGAACACCCGTCTTAATGTAGCAGCAAAGGTGCGATCGTAATGTAACACGGAAATTTGACATTAAAAGCTGCAAACACAACAGATAGCAGAAGCCTACTCCGCTCAACTTACCCAACTGCTTGACGAAAACACCCCTTGTCCAGATAATAATATAGAAGCATAATGGCAGAGAATTGTCCACTCCCCACAAACTGCAGCAAAAGCAACACTTGGGTACCAAAGACCACCATCAAGAAATCCGTGGAGTGTCGTAATGCTACTGATATGAAAAACGCAACGTATAGGGCAACACTGCGGACAGTAGCAACACGTAATGTGATGGAGAACTATCGTGAGAAAAGGAGAGAGGAAAAACGTATTTTCAGAAAAAAGAAGAAAGAACTAGAAAAACGTGAGCGTGATCCAATCGAGATGTACAGGAGTCAGAATGAAGTCCGATAATTCTACCAACGGGTAAAACACCAAACCGAAGGCTTTGGTGCAGGCACATCCTCCTGTAGAGATGATGAAGGAAACCTGATGACAGATACAGACGTTTCCACGACAGAGGGGTCTACGATCCGAAACGACCCGAGTCTTACTCGGCCAACGTCTGTCACCTCAGCCCATTGTGTAAAAGCAATAGGGCTGCTACAACAACAACAACAGATACAGACAGCGTGCTGAGGATCTGGAAGGAGCACCTTGAACAACTTCTGGTATCAAATAGTAGCAGTGAAGTGGATACCCCAGAACCAATAATAGATGACGGTATAGAGTGTATACCACTTAGCCAAGATGAAGTCAGAATTGCAATCAATCGGCTGAAGAATAATAAAGCAGCAGGTGTCGATGGGTTACATGCCGAACTATTCAAGACTGGTTGTCAGATGCTGGTAAGGAGCATGCACCAGCTAATTAGTACAATTTGGCTAGAAGAATGCATGCCCAATGATTGGAACCTCAGCATCCTGTCTCCCGTGCACAAAAGACGATATGTGCCAACTATAGAGGAATAAGTCTCCTTCCCATCGCATATAAAGTGCTATCCAGCGTGCTGTGTGAATGACTGAAGCCAATAGTCAATTACATTATTGGACCATACCAATGTGGCTTAAGGCCTGGCAAATCCACCATTGACCAGATTTTCACTCTGCGCCAAATCCTGGGAAAAACCCACGAAAAACACATCGACACATTCCACCTATTTGTCGACAATAAAGGCGCATTCGGCAGCCCTATCCGTTCAGAGGTGTATAAAGGCATGTTTGCGTTTGGAATTTCTGCAAAATTAATTCGGATATGCAGGATAACTTTAACAGGCACAAGATCAGCAGTTAAAGTCGGAAAGGACCTCTCGGAGCGCTTTAATATCGAACGAGGATTCAGACAAGGTGAAAGTTTGTCGTGTGCCTTTTTTAACATCCTGCTGGAAAAGGTCATACGAGAGCCAAAAGTGAACAGAAATGGCACTCTGTACACCAAACAACACATGTTACTCGCCTACGCCGATGACATAGACATAATGGGTCGAACATTGATAGCGGTAACAGCCACCTTTGAACAAATTGAGAACGTGTCTGGCAGTAAACGGCGAGAAGACCAAGCTGATGGTATCAACTTGAGAACTACAGCTTCGAGGTAGTCAAAGATTTTATATACCTTGGTACCGCCATAAATAAAACAAAGGACATCGGTTTTCAAATTCGGAGAAGAATAGTGATGGCCAACCGATGCTACTATGGTCTGAGTAAACAACTCAAAAGCAAGGCCATCTCCCGCCAGACCAAACTCACACTCTACAAGACACTGATACTACCCGTGCTGTTATATGGATCTGAAGCATGGGCACTTACGCAAGCAGATGAGGCAGCTCTTGGAGTGTTTGAGAGAAAAATTCTCCGAAAGATCTATGGGCCGATCTGGGTTGACGGTGAATATCGCCGTCGTATGAACCATGAATTGTACCAGCTATTCACGGACATCGACATTGTTAGACGTATTGAGCTGCAGCGACAACGTTGGCTAGGTCATGTTATGAGAATGGATGAAGATGGCCCAGCCCAGAAGGCATTGGAAAAACTGCGCAAAAGGCCGACGCGCCTGGAAATCTTTTTAAGCTCGGCTTATGGAACGAAAGTGCTTTCACAAGCCAGCTAAGTAAGTAGGTATTCCTCGGGGTTCTGAGAATTTTTTTTATAGAAAAATATTCCTCAGGTTATAGATTATTTGGCTAAATCAGGTTTTCCATAGGAAAACATCAATTCAGCCTGACTGAATTAGGTTTCCGATGGCGAAAACTTCTATTCTGGCTGGCTGAATTAGGTTTCCATTGAGAAAACTTCAATGCAGAATTACATTTATTATGGGCTAACATCGATTCAGCCTGGCTGAATTAGATGTCCGATTGCGCAAACTTCAATCTAGCCTGGCTGAATTAGGTTTCCGTTGCGAAAACTACAATTCCGCCTGGCTGAATTAGGTCTTCCATAGGAAAACTTCAATTCAGCCTGGCTGAATTAGGTTTCCGTTGAGAAAACTTCAATTCAGCCTTTTTTATTTCCAACAGAAGAGGATAAAAATACTCCTTGCAAAGAATTTTCAAAATATATGTCCTTCCCGATTTTTTGGTATATATACCGATCGACCGACATTTTATAGTTGATTTTTTTTTATTAAATTACAATTTATTTTTTAATATATATTAATATTTTAATAAAATAAAAACTTTACTGAAACAAAAAAAATCCTAGAAACCATTTGCTCGCATTAAATGACTTAAGATATTATATACATACACACATTTATATAAAGGCATATACATATTTATTACATATATATAGCATAAGCGACAATGTATAACTAAAATAAAAACGATCCTAGAGTTCCTAATATTTCTATAAGAATATTTTCTACAATATTTGAAGAAAAACAAAAAATAAAATTTATTTAAAATAAAACATATTTAAATTAAGAAAATATATTTATAATAAATATTAAAAAATAACGAAAACTAAAAACAAATATTTATATTGTGTGTATAGTGTAAAAAATATATTAAAAAAAATAATTTTTAATTTTAATTTTTTTATTAAACCCAAAATTTTAATTTCAACCATCAAACTAATTTCCTCGCCATGTAAAATAGCCTAACTAACAAATAATAAAAATAAATGCACAAAATAAGTGTTTTTTATGTAAACGAAAATATATAAAAAATAAACCGATGTCATATCAATAAAAAAATAAATACAACAACATAAAGCTTTGGTAAAATAAAGTGTGTTTTATTCAACAGATACGATATACGATAACAAACATGATATTAGGGCCCACATTCATTTAGGAAAGCCTCCATTCAGCCTGGCTGAATTAGGTTCTGTTAGGAAATCTACAATTCAGCCTGGCTGAATTAGGTTTCTGTTAGGAAATCTACAATTCAGCCTGGCTGAATTAGGTTTCTGTTAGGAAATCTGCAATTCAGCCTGGCTGAATTAGGTTTCTGTTAGGAAATCTGCAATTCAGCCTGGCTGAATTAGGTTTCTGGTTGGAAATCAACAATTCAATTTCAATTTCAATTTATTTCATAAACGAGAATCTAGCCCAAAGGGCCAAAAGCGATTCAAAAAACAACAACCTGGCTGAATTAGGTTTCTGGTAGGTGATCGCATTGATATTTGCCATTGCCCATTATTTTGAAAATAAGTCCACAAATAGATCCAGGGTAAGGTTTTTTTTTTGAAAAGGTTCACCTGTTTTCTTTATTTGTGTGTATATGTAGCTTTATCATTATAGTGTATATATGTATGTAGGTATGTATATCATCGCATAATTATATATAAAAAACAATTGTACAATAAATTAATTAAAAAAACGTGGTCGTTTTTTCACCTCCTCATCGGTGATTTACACCTTGGAAAAACGTTTCTGTTGCCTTAGGCGATATATGTCATTAACCGGTGGGGCAGCAGTGGGGGTCTCCTCATCACTATCATCGCCGCCGGGCAGCATTCGCCTCCGCTTAATGCCTACCGTGGCATCACCCGAACAAACACTTTCATCGACAATCCAGTGTACAGATTTGGCCAAATCAAAGATTTTCGTATCACAACCAGGATCGCCAGAGGGTAGTGGGGGAGCTAAATCAAAACAAACATGTTAATAAAAAAATTGAGATATTTAGGACAATTTCTATACCATCCGTAAGCTTGATACGATTGAAAATATCGAATAACATTTCAATGGACACAAAGGGACCCCTAAAACAAATGGGAGGCGGCAGTGTTGCACATAAGGCAGCCAATGCCGGTGGTTGGGGGAAAACACCTCCAGCCAGGGGATGAGCCCCAGGATAGGCATTTGCCTTGGGTTTGAAGGGTATAAATTGTGAAAAATCAGGTTTGGGTAATTGCACAGCAGGTTCAGTTTCAGGCTCCTCTTTGACTGCAGGGGCACCTGGAACAGCGGCCGTTGGCAGCTTATTTAGGGTTATACCCACATTCTAAAAAGAGAAAATTAATTTAATTTATAGACATAGGAACCGAAAAGGTGACACTTACCTCTGTATAACCAATGGATCTTAATTCTATTGTGGTACAGGGATATAAATCCAAAAACTTATAACGATCTACCAATTGGGCCGTTTCCTTGCCTTCATATTCTTTTAACTAAAGAAAAGAAAAGAGGAACAATTAATAAAAAATAATCCTTATAAGCCTCCTCCTCAACTCACATTCTCCAACACGGCACTTCGTCGCCGCTCCACCTTAACAATACTCGATAGATCACCAATATTCGATTCAAATTCCAAGAAACGATTCCATATATTTACACTGTGTTGTGGGGTCAGGCCACCCGAGGATAGTACCCGTTCAAATAACACCCGAGTATTATTATCCTCATTTAAATGCGACAGATAATCAATGTAACACATAACATATTCGGGACTACCACCGAAACGTTTCAAACCCAATTCGAAAATACGAAATGCAATATCTTTATCCTTGGAACAATAGTATTCCATGAGAGCTGCAGCCACAAAGACATGATAACGCGAACGTACATCTTCACGGGCCTTCTTGAAGACCGCACGTGCCGATTTAATGCCTTCGGCACGGCGGGCAAATTTCATGTACTGGACATAGGCCTGGAAGAGAAATGAGATTTATATTAAATATATATAAAATCTTTAAAAATAGATCTAGGAAAATTTTCAATTCTATAGAAAAACTTCAATTCAGTCCTGCGGATTTAAGTTTCCTTTAGGAAATCTTTTCTTTAGGACTATTTTTTAACAAAAATTTATTTTAATTTAAAAAATTACTTCGATTTTTACTTACCAATGTTGGATCAATATCTGGAATGGCTAGGTAACTATTATACATGGCATGAACCTTATCATATTTCATGCGTCCTTCCTCAAAATCGGCATAGGCAAAATACAACAATGCATTTTTATTCAACACGCCATTAATGGAACGCTCCAAAATATTGGCACATTCATCAGCAAAGATTTTAGCAGCTTGGGTATCCTAATCGGCAGACGACAATAATAAAATATTAGTTTAATTCAAAATCAATACAGAATTTTCAATATAATAAAGTAAGTATATAAAACACACACACATAATAAAGAAATGTCCTGGGAAGCATCAAAGGAATTGCATTTTTTCAATGAAGATATTTAAATTAATATTAGAAATATTTTTTTAAATTTAAAATTTAGTTGAATCCAGTATTTAATGTTTAAATTATTAGGACAACAATAATGCAATTTCTTCAATACCTCCAGACATTGTCATTGGGTAGTCAAATAAAAAATCCATTCAGTTTCAATTTGTATGTTTAAATGAGACCTTAAAGCCTCATAGTTTATTGATATTTTTATCAATAGGCCAAGTACAACAATATGCATTGGCAATAATACGCCTTGGATCACCGTCACCACCATTTCCATAAAATGCTGAAAACTCTGAAACATAAAATTATAGGAAAACACAATACGCACTCCTTTATCAGTTAAAGCCTTAGAGCTTTGATCTAAAAATTGTGCCGCCTGATGCCAAACAGCTGGATGATGGGTCAGCACCAGCAAACATTGCTCTGTGGCAAACATAACACGACGTGTTATAAGAGCTGTATCTTCGGTACGCAAAGGATTTGATTTCTCAAAGGCAATGAATTTTTTCCACAGCTCAACCTATGGTGGTGGGGAAAGAGAATGTGGGATTAGATTTGGGAATTTTGGAGGATGTTTTTGTTGTGGAAAATGTTTGATTTACTTGTTTGGTTTCTTCTTTAGATAAATTCGGTGGTACGGCAGGTAGATTACGATTCAGACCTTTTGTTATGTTCTCCAATTCCTTGGCGACACGGCGAGCATTCATATAATCCCTATGGAGGAAAATGCAAGACATGAGTTAATATAAGATTGTATATTTCAAACTTCAATTCAGCCAGGCTGAATTACGTTTTCTATAGGAAAACTTCAATTCAGCCACGCTGAATCAGGTTTTCTATAGAAAAACTTCAATTCAACCAGGCTGAATTAGGGTTTCTATACGATTCTGTAGGTTTTCTGTAGGAAAACTTCAATTCAGCCAGGCTGAATTAGTTTTTCTATAGGCAAACTTCAATTCAGCCTGGTTGGATTAGGTTTTCTATAGGCAAACTTTAATTCAGCCGGGCTGAATTATGTTTTCTATAGGAAAACTTCAATTCCTGGAAGAACCTAATATTCATACTTCTCTCACAAATTCTCTGCAGCCCAATTACTTTCAAATTCTTCCTTTATCTTCCATGTATAATTTCTGTAAATATATTTTTATATTCTTTACTTACTTCGATCTCTCCAAGCTCATCTTTTCCGAAATAATAGGATTTATGCCATGTTCAAACTGGATATAGTCCTTCCACAATTGTTCAATACCCACAATGGGTGTTACAACAGCCTTTTGATAAACCCTTCGGACAGCTGTGATTTTTTGATTCTCTGCATAACTGCCCACCGCCTCCACACTACGTAAAAACGATATGTAATCTTGCCATATGGAAAAGGAATGTAAATCCATGCCAATTTTTTCCAAAGCAAAATCATAAGCCTGGGCCAATTTTTCTCTGTAACAAATTACATTATTAGGTCTGACTAATTAATTAATTTTGACACTATACTTACTTGTGTGTACTCAATCCCGCCTTCGTCTCCTTGACATAGGTCAAGTAGAGCTTCCACAAATCAATGTTTAAAATCTTAACCAATGAACGTTGAAACAATTTCTCCACTCTTTCAAAGTTCCGACCCTTCATTTCTTGTTCAATGTAGATTTTCCAGTAACGGGCAGTGGTGGGAAAAACATTTACCAAAGACTCATATAAGCTTCGCACTTCATTGACCGGACGCAGTTGGGCCTCCCGTAGCAGTGTAGACCATGATTCAATATCATAGGGACGCATTTCAACCACTTGTTGGGCCCGCACCAAACGTTCATGGCCCCATTCCTAGGAAGATAATCAATTATTAATAATTCCCTCCAAAAAAATCGCCATGGAATTCGCCACCATATTACTACTTACAATATCGATTTTAATTTGATCCCGTACAGACATTTTGTTGGATTTTTCTGGAGCGTTTTTTATGTAGAAATTTAAATTGCGGCCTAGTGTGTTCCCTGATGTAGTCTTCAGGCAAAAAATTTAAAGCCCTGGTGCTATTTTGTTAAAATTATTTCAACAAAAAATTAACTTGTCTTAAAACACAGCACGTCAGGCAAGCCGGTGTTAGGGATCTGTAAGTCGTCTTTGGTATAAAGCAAATGACATTGATGACATTAGAGTTAGGGATTTAGAAATCGAATGTGACTTTATTGATTCTAGTGTTGTAAAACCTTGTTTTTATGGGAAATGGGTTAAAATGAATTAAATTAACAAATTGATCTGTTTTTAAGGAATATTTCTGAGAGGCATATTGAGGGTGACACGTACAAGGATTTCAGGCATGATTCTATAAGTTACATTGTATTTAATGTGAATTTATAATGGAATATCCGAGTCAAATTTGAGTTTTGACTTCCAGTGGGTCAAAATTGAGAATTCCGGTAAACAGTAGAGGTACGTTTAGATTTACGAAATCCACTTGATCTCAAATGCCAATTAGGGGAGTTGCCAATATCCTGCTAGGCGCGTCTTCCCGGGTGGCGGATGGGAAGGGGGTCTCCATGATGTGCAGAGTGAAACTAACCTAGGTCTCCAAGATCAACTTTTCTCTGCACTTCGGGGAAACTTTAGGGATCTTCGGATCCCTCGTGGACAAAATGGATCGGGGTAGTGCCCTTAAATAATTCAACTACGATGAGTAAAAGAAACAAAAAGAATAAAGTTACGGTGCAGGGAGTTTATAACCCAGTACCGGCGGCAATCGTTGGTGAGATCAAGCGATTGTGATCCGGCTGTTCTAGGTGTAGATGCCTTAACACCTGCAGCTGTATCTGTTACAAGTGCATCAAATCTTAATCAAAACGTTGACGAGCCGGCTATTCATTTGGCAAATGAGCATGTCAAGACTGATAAAAATCAGTCTCTGGCTGACAGGACTGTAGTTCTGGGACGCTATCCGCTATAGTCTAGAGCAATAAAGTAAGGGACTCTTCGAGCAGTTAGACAGACTGATACCGGAAGAGCAATGTGGGGATACGCTTCCGGAGGAACTGCTACTAAATCTTACCCTAACTGATGATGAGCTGGACACCACGGTGATCGCAATCAAGTCTAAACAGGGGGATTGTTGTAGTATTAAAGAAGGAAGCTCAGACCCTGTTGACCGACTACAACAGGTCCTGTGTCGGCACTTGCCGACAATAAACTTCAGAGGCAATCTGCGACGGAGGCGATGTCCCACGATGGGGAATCTGTTGAGACCCCAGCAACGGACAGCGGCTCAAAGGTTGGGAAAGCCCGAGAAGTAGCTGATGCGAAACATTACAAACGTGCTGTTTCGTATCTCCGCAAATTCGTGGGGCAAGACGCGAATTTGATTTCGGAGAGGGGGGTACACCTCATCAAGGATAAAATGAGATACATAAGAAAGTTCGAAAGAATCTATTCGTACGCTCTCCATCGTGAAATCGAGATGAACAGCAGCTCCATCCCGAATCCTACTGCTCGCACAAAAGTTGTAGAATCGGCGAAGCCCACAGTCTCTGACAAAGGTGCCAAGCCGACTTCTGACCTGAAGCCCAACTCGAAGCAGAACCCTAGTGAAAAGGCACAGGAAAAGGCTATTGAGAACATCCCGAAACAAAATGTCACCCATAAGGGTGATCAACGTGTGGAGGGCTCTTTAATAAATCTACGCCTGAGGATAGGCCTCGAAGTAAAATATTGTTAATAAATCGACAGCAGAGGATAGACCTTAAAGTAACATATTTTTAATAAATCCACGCCTATTTTAGGCTCTAAGACACTGAAGTAAAATATTTTTAATAAATCTGCGCCTATTTTAGGCTCTAAGCCTTTGAAGTAAAATATTTTTAATAATTCCGCTGCTATTTTAGGTTCTAAGGCCCTGAAGTAAAATATTTTTAATAAATCTGCGCCTATTTTAGGCTTTAAGCCTTTGAAGTAAAATATTTTTAATAATTCCGCTGCTATTTTAGGTTCTAAGGCCCTGAAGTAAAATATTTTTAATAAATCTACGCCTATTTTAAGTCCCTAATAGTACGTTTACATTGTACCGGATTACGTTAACCCAATAGGTTTAAATTGTCAATTCTGTCAAATAAATACTACTTTAATCCGGTAAAAAGTTTTAATGTAAATGCCGTTTAAGGCCTGAAGAAATATATTTTTATTTTTAATAAATCTACTCCTATTTTGGGCCATACAAATATTTTTAGTAAATCTACGCTTATTTTGGTCCATAAAAAATATTTTTTATTAAATCTACGCCTATTTTGGTTTAGCCTATGATACCCTAATGCACACATGCACTGTACAGTATTCTAAATTTTTGCATACTTATAGGCGCTCACTGTCGATTTCTTCTCCATTAAAACTATCGATTTGCGAACAACAAAGACTATCGATTAATCGTTTAAAACAATCCTCGATCTAGTAATCCCTATTTTTGGACCGTGCTGTGAAAATCATAGGAAAGAGACTTCCTAACCAGCTGCCAGAATGGCTTCTTTAATGAATACTTTCAAATTGGTACAAAAATTGACAGCCAATAATCCAGCTGTGTTGCGTCAGGCAGCCCGGTCAAGTAAGTTCGCAACCTGCAAAATCGATTTCGCGCAATTTTTTGCTCCGAAATCCAGCAAAAATCTTGATGGTTTACGTAACCCTAAAAATGTTTTGATGTGATGGGTGTTAATGTTTTGTTGTTGTTGCTGTTCCTCCTTTTGTCTAGTGGCCGGTTGGAATAAGGATTACAAGGCTGGTAAATTCCCACAAAGCGATGCTGAACGTGAGGCTGCTGCCAAAAAGTATTTCCTACTGCCCGAAGAATACAAACCCTATGCCGATAATGGTTTGGGTTATGGTGATTATCCCCAGTTGAAGGGTGGTCTGGGTATTGAGGCCCGTGATCCCTTCTATCCATATGATTTTCCCGAATTGAAGAGGAATTTGCATGAAACTGTGAGTAGATTCGGCATATTTTCCTATTGAAGGTTACTGATTTTGGGTTTTTTTTTTTGCTTCCAGTTCCATGCCGAATCCGATTTGTACAGTGAAGATCGTTGGTCCCAGCCTGCACCACCCCGTTATGCCAACAGCACATATTGGCTGGGCTTTTTGGGTTGCATGGCTGGCTGCCTTGCCCTGTATTACTGGTTGGAAAACTATCGCATGTATCGTCCTGTGGCAGTTAAACAATATCCTGGTGATGGTCGTAAACATTATACCTTTGAAACTAACTAAATGGCCGAATGTGCAGACAGGCAACACCATTGTTTAGTTTCAATTAAATTTAGTTTAAACATAGATCGAGATACTGAAGAATCGTGATTTCTATTGGGAAATAACCAAAATTTGCACAAGGATTTTAAAAAATCCGATGTGTTGTAAAAAATAATGAAATAAAAAAACCCCATTTGTTAAACAATGTGAACCCGGTTTGTTGGCGTGACATTTATTAATGTGTGATTTTAGTCATCCCGAATGTTTTTCAGAAAAAAGGCTCAAATACGAAGGCATACAATTTGTGATGCTTGAAATTAAAAAAAAAAAACACAGAAAACTAAATTATTGTAATCCATTGCTAATAACTATCTCGAACGGTCATGAAAACCCCATTGTAACTCTGCTAAGGCAGAGAAATAATTGCTTTAGATCCAAATATAAATTGAGTTGGAAAAGGGATACACATGAAACCCGAACCTCAATGATTCTATGCCGATTTAGGTACGATAGAGCTTTGAATTTTTGCATATTTATATAACTATTACTCCTAGGATGATTGGTATTGGAAATGGTATACATGGGACCTGGTACAGGACCTGAAAATATAAGTTTTTTGATACATCTGAGCAATTGGCTCTAATTTTGTTATTTGGCTTCTCATCTCCCTACCAAAAATTATCAATATTGGTCCACTTTTTAGGGTAGCCTCCATATAACGTTATAACCCCAATTTCGATATTTTGGGGAGATTTATTTTATGTTTCAACTAAATTGGCTATAATTCTATATTTTGGATTCTCATTGAACTAAAAATCTACCTACCAAAAATCAATATTGGTCCATATTTCGGGGTATTTCCCATGTAACTTTACTCTACAAAATTCGATATTTTGATGTCGTTGGACATGATTTTCCAATCGAATGTGCTGTAATTTAGAATTTTTACTTCTCATTGGGTAGAAAATCTGCCTACAAAAAATTATCAATATTGGTCCTCTTTCTATGCTATAAGGCTATATGCCAAATTTCGATATTTTGGGGAGCTTGAGCTCGTTTTTCAACCTAATGAACTGTAATTTGGTATTTTGGATTTTCACTGTGTAGAAAATCTCCCTACTAAAAATTATCAATATTGGTCCACTTTCAAGGGTAGCCCTCATATTAAAGGTGTGTCATGATTTTGGCACGTTTTCCAACCAAATTTGCTGTAATTTGATATTTTGGTTTCTTATTGGGTAGAAAATCTCCATACCAAAAATTATCAATATTGGTTCCCTTTTTAGGGTAGCCCCCATATAACGTTATATCCCCGATTTCGATATTTCGGGGAGTTTGAGCTTGTGTTTCAACCTAAACACGTGTAATTTGGTATTTTGGTTTCTGATTTGGTAGAAAATCTCCATAGCAAAAATTATCAATGTTGGTCCACTTTTTAGAGTAGCCTCCATATAACGGTACCACAAATTATTCTCTTTTTTTATACATTTGGGTCTGTTTTTTAACCGAATTGACTGTAATTTGGTATTTTGGTTTCTTATTGGGTAGAAAATCTTCCTACCATAAACTATCAATATTGTTTCACTTTCAAGGTTAGCCCCCATATAAGGTAATATACCAAATTTCGATAATTCGAGGAGTTTGAGCTTGTTGTTCAACCTAATCAGCTGTAATTTGGTATTTTGTTTTCTCACTGAGTAGAAAATCTCCCTACCAAAAATTATCAATATTGGTCCACTTTCTAGGGTAGCCTCCATATAACGCTATATCCCAAATTTCAATAATTCGGGGAGATTGAACTCCCGTTTCAACCTAATCGGCTGTAATTTGGTATTTTGGCTTCTCACTGGGTAGAAAATCTCCCTACCAATAATTATCAATATTGTCCCAAGTTTACGTGTATCCCCCATATAATCGTACCTAGGTTTCCCATGGGTCTTACGTTTAGATTTAGCTGCATTTAACGGTACCAGCCGATTTTCGGTATTTTTAAGGCATTTATTGCCACCGATGTGGGTGGTAATTTGATATCAAGGGTTCTTGAAGGCTGACATTCATGTCCATGTTTTGACAGATTTTTTTAAAAAAAAGTATTTCTAAAATTCTTTTTTCCGAATTGTTCTAAAACAGACTGTAAATTAATAAAACAAAATTCCCAAACATTTTTTTTTTGATTCATATATTTTCTTGTATTTGCATTACATTTCTAATAATAATAATAATGGTATTATATATTTTTTTGTAATATTTTTTTTATTTTACCTTTTTTTAGTATGAATTTTTTTAAAGATTTTCATCTTTTATTTTTTTTTGTTCATTTCAATAGAGTATCATCATCGTCGTCATTATCATAAACATTGTCATCACTGGAGTGACAAAACTTTGAGAATTATTTTTTTGGTTTTTTTTTAAATATTTTTTTAGTTATAATTAATAATTGTTGTTGTTTTCTTCATAGGTTACAATTGTTATTGTTTTTTATAAGCTAATACTAAAATTCATTTAAACAATTTCCTTATTTATTATATTTGTTTTTTTGTTGTTTTTTATTTGTGTTTCTTTAAATTTAATGGATCGCATTTGTGTGTGTGTGGTTGAGTGACTCCACTTATTTCTTTAATTTCTAAATTAGTTTCGTTAAATTATTGAAGGATTTGTTTTTTTAGAATAAATTGGTTTGTTGTTGTTTTAAAAACATTATTTTCTTGTAGTTTTTGGTTTGGTATTGTATTTTTCGTTTTTTTTTTTCTTCATTTTTTAATTCTTTGTTTTGGAATTTTTATGTTATTTTTTTATAATTTAATACCTAAACATATATACTTGTGGTTGTTGGGTTTTATTTTTGTGTTTTTTAATTAAAAAAATGTTAATTGGTAAATTGTCTTCGTGAAAATTGGAGATGAAACTGAAATTTGAGATTATGTACAAAAAAGGTTTCATAGAATTTGTTATTAAACTTATTTTTTTAAATTTGCTTGTATATTTCTTTTTAAATAACAGCACATAAAAAAAATAATGAAACTCAATTTCATGACATTTATTTAAAATAATAAAAAGAAAATTTTGAGGTTATGGACAGAAAATTCAAATTTTGTACTTCAAGATAACGAAAATAAAACGAGACTTTTTTTTAATTTTTTGTGATGCATCATCAGGAATCCAATAAGCCAAATTGAGAATCCAAAATAAATTACGACCAATTTTATTGAAATATGAGCTCAAGCTCCCCGAATTATCGAAATTCGGAATATAGTCTTTTATGGAGGTTAACCTAGAAATTGGACCAATATTGATAATTTTTGGTAGCGAGGTTTCATACCCAATGAGAAGTCAAAATACCAAATTACAGTTGATTTGGTTAAAACAAGAGCTCAAGCACCCCGAAATATCGAAATGTGGGATATTGGGTTATATGGAGGCTACCCTAGAAAGTGGACCAATATTGAGAATTTTTGGTTTTTACCCAATGAGAAGTCGAAATACCGAATTATAACCAATGTGATTAAAACACGAGCTCAATCTCCTCGAAATACCAAAATTAGAGATCTAGCCATATATGGGGACTAGCCTAGAAAGTGCACCAATGTTGATAAATTTTGGTACCCAATTAGATGTCAAAATACCAAATTACACCACATTCGGTTGGAAAATGTGTCTAACGGCATCAAAATACCGAATTTTGTAGGTTAACGTTATATGGGAGATATCCCGAAACATGGGACAATATTCAAATGTTTTTGTAGGGAGATTTTCTACCCAATGAGAAGCCAAAGTACCGAAATACAGCAAAATTGGTTGAAACACGAGCTCAAGCTTTTGGGATATAGCCATATATGGGGGCTACCCTAAAAAGTGCACCAATATTGATAATTTTTGGTATGGAGATTTTCTACTCAGTGAGAAGCCAATATACCAAATTACAGCTGATTAGGTTGAAACACAATCTCAATCTCCCCGAAATATCGAAATTTGACATATAGCCTTATATGGGGGCTAGCCTAGAAAGTGCAGCAATATTGATTATTTTTGGTAGGGAGATTTTCTACTCAATGGCAATCCAAATTACCACCTTACAGCCAATTCGGTTAAAAAGTAAGCCAAAAATCCCGTGAATACCGAATATTTGGGGCTACCGTTATATGGGGGGCTTTCGTAAAAAGTGGATCAATATTGATAAGTAGGAGGATGTGTAACCCGATGAGAATCCAAAATACCAAATTCCAACCAATTCGGTTGAAAAAAATGCAAAAAATCTCTAATATACCGAATTTTAGGGGGTACCGTTATATGGGGGCTATGGTAAAAAGTCGATCAATATTGAAAATTTTTGGTGGGAGGATGTGCAACCCAATGATAATCTAAAATACCAAATTACAGCCAATTCGGTTGAAAAACCTGCAAAATATCCCTAAAATACCGAATATTTGAGGGTACTGTTATATGGGGGCTATGATAATAAAGTAAACCAATAAGTAAGAGACTGTGTAATCTATTAAGTATCCAAAATACCAAATTACAGCCATTTCTTTTGAAAAACATACCAAAAATCCCTAACATAGCGATTTTTTTAGGGTACCGTTACCGTTGGACCAATGTTGATAATTTTTAGTAGGCGGATGTATATCCCAAAGAGTACCAAAAATTTCATATTACAGCTAATTCGATTAAAAGTCATGCCAAAAATCCCAATAATATCGAATATTTAGCGGTACCGTTATATAATTTTTGGTAGGTTAATTTTCTACTCAATGACAACCCACAATACCAAATTTCAGTCATTTCCGTTGAAAAACATGCAAAAAGTCTTTAAAATATCAAATATTTGGGACCATTGTAAAAAGTGGACCAATATCGATCGATTTTTGGAACAAAGATTTGATACCCAATGAGAACCCAAAATACCAAATTCCAGTCAATTCGGTTGAATATAACTTGCCAAAAAGTCCCCCTCCTCTCAAACTTCGAAAGAAATTTATTAACAGCTGACTTGATGAACAGCTGATGGTAGTGTTGCATTTCATGTCACTACGAGGAAATTCTATTGTTTTTATTCTTGCTTTTTCCTGAAAATTTTAGCGACATGCAGGCAAAAAAATCAAAATTAAAAACAAAGTAAAATAAAATAAAAACAAAAAAGATTTTTTTTAGAAAATTGCTTCAATATTTGTATTTGTTGGTTTTCTTGTTTTTATATATATTAGATATTAATTATTAATATTATTATTTAAAAAAAGATAACTTAAACTAATTTAATAAACAAAATTAAATTAAAAAAAAAATAATATTAATGAAAAAGAAAAGAAACGAACTAAAATCTATATATGCAAATAGGATCATGAGGCGGCGGCAGGAGGATAGATGCTAAAGTTACAAAAATTAAAAAAAATTTAACTTCATCTTGCGACTAAATATTAACACATTTGTTGGATTGTTTTTTTTTTTGCTTTTTTCTTTTGTTTTTAATGTAGGTATGTATATATAAAAGTAAGTAAAAAAACTACAATAGATTAATTAAAGTGTAAGTTATAAATATGTATATATAAAAAATTAAAATAAAAAATTAACATAGTATTTAAATATTTATATATATATGTATATGGGCAAAAACAATGTTACAATGCAAGTTTGAAAGCTTCTAGAAACGAAATTCACCTTAAAGAAAAAAATTAATTATAAAAAATTAATAATAAAATTTAATGGAAAAAAATCTACAAATTAAAGAAAATGAGGAAGGGAGTTTTGGTGGAAGATGATACAAATTTAAAATTTAGTTAACAAACTAATTTTACAATTACATATTTATATATAAAATATTTGAAGTTTTTTTTAAAGATTTTCTTGATTTTAACAAATTATGAGAATATTGTTTTTATTAATGTAATTAATTCTGAGGGGGTGTTTTAAAACTAACATTACTTCCATGGGATGGCAAATTCTTGAATTTTTTTTACAAATCTTTGTTTTTTTTCTTGTTTTTGTAAGAGAAAAAATATCCATTTTTTTAATTTAGGAGTTGTAAGCAAATATTTTTACAAAACATAAAATACCATTATTTTATATTGGGTTGTGATATTGAAAATGTGGATTTGGATTTTAAATTTACATATTTTAGAAAAAGTTTTTTTTTATTATACACTATATACATATTCATTTTCACAGGAAATTAAATATACACATTTATTATTTAGTAGGATTTCTTTCAGATGGTTTTGGAAAATTAAATTATACAAGATTTTTTTTTACAATTTTTTTGTTTGAAATTTCTTCTTAATTGTTAAAAAAATTGAAAGAAATTAATTTCACCAATTTATTAACAACAACAAATTATTATTGTACAAAAAAATGTTAAAATTATAATATTCATAATATACAAGAGATCTTTTTTTATTTAAAAATATGTATACATGTTGTTTGTTGGTGTTGTTTTTTTATTTTTATTAATAAATTTTTAAAATGGATTTTCTACTCAATAAGAATCCTAGATTCCAAATTACAGTCATTTCAGATGAAAAACATGCCAAAAATCCATAAAATTCCGAATATTTGGTGGTACCGTTATATGGGGCCTATCGTAAAAAAGTTGACCAATATTGATCATTTTTGGTAGGAGGCTGTGTAACCCAATGAGTACCAAAAATTCCAAATTACAGCCATTTCGGTTGAAAAACATGCCAAAAATCCCTAAAATTTCAAATATTTGGGGGTACCGTTACGTGGGGGCTATCGTCAAAAATCGATAAATATTGATAATTTTTGGTAGGAGACTGTGTAACCCAATGAGTACCCAAAATTCCAAACTACAGCCATTTCGGATGAAAAACATGCCAAAAATCCCTAAAATACCGAATATTTGGGGGGTACCGTTATATGGGAGCTATCGTAAAAAGTCACTCAATATAGAAAATTTTTCCACGAAAAATTTAATACCCAATGATTATCCAAAATACCAATTTACAGTTGATTAGGTTGAAACACGAGCTGAAACTACCCGAATTATCGAAATTTGGAATTTGGCGTTATATGGAGGCAACCCATGAAAGTGGACCAATATTGATAATTTTCGCTAGGGAGATTTTCTATCCAGTAAGAAGCGAAAATACCAAATTACAGCCAATTCAAATAAATAACATGCATCGTTTTTTGGTATTTTTTGGGTAATTTGTCAAAGATTTTCCCGTTTGTTTTACATTGTAGGAAGCCTTGTGATCCTTAAATGAAGATCCTCTTTTGCAATATTACTCATAACATTATGTGGAACATTTTTCTGGAACTAGCTAGCCCTCTAGCAAGTCGTTTAAGGGGACCCCCCCCATTCTCGGGGTCAAAATTTTTGTTGACTTAATTCCAATCTACACTAATTCAAGAATGTCCCTGCAAAATTTCAAGTAAAAATCTCAAGAACTCTTGAAGATATAGCCGATTTATTGTGTCAGCATCAAGTGACGGCTGAAGGGCTTCTCAAACTTTAAACGCGTTTTTCTCTAAACATTTTTTTGCGAATGGCGGGCACGATAACTCAAAAACTAATAACCCAATCGATTTCAAATTTTTACACGTTTCTCTGTGAGTGTATAGCTATCGTATGAACTAGGATAAAGCCAATCGGTGAAGATCTTCCTTATTTTTTAACTTGGTTGTTGGTAAAAAATCGGCGATTTTCCAAAAATATTTTTTCAAAGTTCCGCCATTTTGTTAATTTTAGAGCGAAGTCAATAATCCTAGTTCATACGAGAGCCAGACATGTACTCTTTCTAACACCGTTGGAATTTTCGGATTCCGATGTTCCAGTGAGGAGTTATCATGCCCGCCATCAAAAATAAGGACTTTTCTTTGATCACAAAAAACAACAACAAAACAACAACAAAAATTTTTTGTAAATTATTTTTCTTCTTTTTTAAATCTTCAAATATATATGTGCGAAGTTACAAACCTTAACAAGCATTGGTATTCATTTACCAGCCCATTTAAAATCTTAAAAATAAAAAATCGAGAATGGGGGGGGTTCCCTTAAGAGCATTTTTTGGCCTACTTTTCAAATATTTCCCATTGTTTTTTTGGGCATTTTGACAATATATTCCCAAAAATGTTAAATTTTTGGTACAACAACATTATTTTTGGGCCTGGGACTGTCAATGAAAACTATATTCTCCATTAATTTTTACTATAAGTCTTCGAATACAAGAAAAATATAGAAAAAATATTGATTTTAATTGAGATTAAAAAACACAGTTTGGGGAAAATTTGGGTATTTTTCATTTTGGTCGGATTTCATTAGGAAATCGTAGTGTTTCAGACTTGTGACCCATAAGAAATTTACTCTAGACAAAATTTGACGAAAGTCCACCAACAATATAAATCTCTAACTATAATATATATGAGAGAAATCTTGATCTTCGGAGGGCGATTCAAATCCTGACTTCTCGTTTATTTCTTTTAGACGGAAAAAATATTAAAAACTTTTCTGATGTAATTTGAATTTCTCATATGAAGCATGAAAGTGTTGAATTTTTGGATTGTTGTCAGCATCATTTAGGACAGTAGAATGGCTTGGATTAATAAAAAATATTTTTTCAAGGACAATAGAAGGACGTCGAGTTAAAAAAATATTTTTTCAAGGACAGTAGAAGGTTTTTTTTTAAGGACAATAGAAAGGTGAGGATTTTGAAAATATATTTTTTTAAATATATTGTTCAAGGACAATAAAAAGGCGTCGATTTAAAATAATATTTTTTGAGGACAGTAAAAGGGCTTGGATTTTTAAAATATATTTTTTTCATGGGCTACTGAAAGGATGGAATTTTTTAAATATTTTTTTTATGTGTAACTTATTAATTTTCAATTTTTCTTTTTCATTACAACTCCTGTAAAAAAACAAGTGAATTTTCTTTCACTCTTTTTAACAAAGACTTAAAATTAATATGGAAGTAATATTAGTTCGAATTTCTATTTCTGCTGGGGTGTGTATTGTTTGTTAATTACAAATTTCTTAAATATTTTACAATTTTAAGGGGTTGGTTTTTTATGTGGTTTCAATATTATTAGTATTATTATTATGATCATAAAGCTTGTGTGATTTTTTTTCAAATTTTCTTTTGTAAATAAAAGCGCCTAAACGCATGACATTACTCTTTCGCTTAGGGGTTTTTTGGCCTTATGATTTAGACTTATAAAAAATAATATTATTATTATTAATTATTAAAAATTAAATAAACAATGGTTAAAAAAGTGGTAATTAATTTGTGTGTGTGTAATTTTAAAGTTTTTCAAAATTTCTTGTTTTTTTTTAATTTTTTTTTTTCAAAAAACAAATCTCTTATGGGTTTCTTTTGGTTTAATTATGAGATTTAAATAGAATATTTTCTAGCATAATTTATTTAATAATAGGAAACAAATGTAGTTTTTAAAAAAATCATAATTTAACTTATTTATTTTTTTTTAATATAAAAAAAGAAATATTTTATTTTTTTAAATTTTTCAATACTTTTGTTTTTTATTTTACTTTTGCTAAATTAATAATTAAAATTCCTTATTATTTTTTTTTTATTTTAATATTTTGGAAAAAAATCTATTTTTAAAAATTACGTGTTTCATTTGTTGTTTTTTTTTTCACTAATAAATGTTTAAGGTACCATTGCTTAATCATTGTTTTATTTTTTATTATTATTTTATATATATTTTTTTAAACTTCATGTTTTGGTTTTAGTGTGTGTGTTTTTTTTTAATTTAATTTAGAAATGTTTAGCATTTGTTTTTTTGTTGTTGTTTAAACATATAATATTTTGTTTGTCACAGTCTCCTCTGGTTAGTTCTAAAATGTATTTTAAAATAAGATTTTGTTGTATTTAACTTAGGTTGTTGTTTTTTTAGTTTTATGCATATACATAGTTTACATTTATATTTTATAATAATTAAATTTTCCCATAATTTTTTTTATAAGAGAGTTTTTTGTTGTTGTTTTTTAATTATATTCACATTTATCACGTTTACTTTACATTATTATTAATATTTATATAATATATAATTTGTTTTGTTTATTTATAAATATGATGTTCACTTATTTGTTGTTGGTTTCTTTGTTTCTAAATTGTTGTTGTTTTTTAAGTAATATTGTTTGTTGACTTATACGAAATTTTGTTGTTTTTTTTCATGTTTTTTTCTTTCAGTATTTAAGTAAAAAATATCTCCATTTTCTTTTTCTAATAATAATTGTTATTGTAATAACGAAAATATATTCTATATGTATATTTATATATATGTAAAAAAACAGACAGACTTTAAGCCATTGGACTGTTTTGGATTTTTTGTTAATTAGTATTGTTTGTTGTTTTTTATTTAATTTTTTTTAGAAAAAGCTGCATTCTTTTTTTAATTTATCATCATTGTTGCTGTTTTGTTTGTCTCAGAAGTCTGTTCTGGTCTGTAGTACTGTGGTGTAGAGTTACTTGGGTTGTTGTTGTTGCTGATTTTTGTTGTTGCTATAATATTAACTTAATTTATGAGGTCAATGGTGACATACCAATTTGACGGGGATCTGTTGGTGGTACGGCACCCAATTCCAAATTTTTGATTAACAATTGCAACCAGTGTTTGGTTGACTTATCGTCTTGCAGACAAACGGAAAATGTGGCATCACGTAATTGATCTGGAAGACATTGTCGTAAAGCCTCTCGTGCTCTGTAAAAAGAAAGAAGAGAGAAAAAAATAACAACAATTAATAAAATCACAATTAAAATATGTACAATAAATTAAAAAAAAAATATTTAGAGAGTATTGAAAAAAATATATATCTTTTCAAAGCGTAGATTTTTTCAAAAAAAAATATTTTTAAAGGACAATCAGTACGTGCATTGTTCTAAGTATATATTTTTAGGACAGAGGGGGGATCTTTAAAAAATATATTTTTTTAAGGACTAAAAAATGCTGGGATTTTTGAAATATATTTTTTCAAGGACTATAGAAAGGCTTGGATTTTAAAATATATTTTTCAAGGGCAGAAAAAAGGTGTCGATTTAAAAAAAATTATATGTTTTTGAGGACATTAGAAAGGCCTCGATTTAAAAATACATTTTTTTTTGAGGGCAATAGAAGAGCTGGGATTTTTAAATATATTTTTCAAGGACTCTAGAAATTCGTGGATTTTTAAAATATATTTTTTGAGGACAGTAGAAGGGCGTCGAGTTAAACAATTTTTTTGGAGGACAGTAGAAAGACTTGGATTTTTAAAATATATTTTTTCAAGGACAGTAGAAAGGTCTTGATTTAAAAATACAATTTTTTGAGAACAGTAGAAGGGATGGGAGTTTTAAAATATATTTTTCAAGGACAATAGAAGGGCTTGGATTTTTAAAATATATTTTTTGAGGAGAGTAGAAGGGTTTAGATTTTTAAAATATATTTTTTGAGGACAGTAGCAGGGTGTCGAGTTAAAATTTTTTTTTTTTTTGAGGACAGTAGAACGGATTGGATTTTTAAAATATATATTTTTTGTGGACAGTAGAATGGCTCCGAGTTAAAAAATATTTTTTGAGGACAGTAGAAAGGATTGGATTTTTAAAAATACAATTTCAAGGACAATAGAAGGGCTTGGATTTTTAAAATATATTTTTTGAGGACAGTAGAAGCCGAGTTTAAAAAAATATTTTTGAGGACAGTAGAAGGGCTTGAATTTTTAATATATATTTTTCTAGGACAGCAAAAAATCATCGATTTAAAAAAAAATATATATTTTTTTAAGACAGTAGAAATTTGTTTCAAGGATAAGGATTTTTTACATAAATATATATATTTTTTTCAATTTATCCAAGCTCTTCTTTGAGGACAGTAGAAGAGCTTGGATTTTTAAAATGGAATTTTTCAAGAATAACAGAAAGGGGTCGAATTTTTTAAATAGATTGATTTAAAAAATATGTTCTTGAAGTATTAAATAAACCCGTCGATCCAAAAAAAAATTGTGTTCGGCGACAGTAGAAAGGCAGGAACTTTTAAAATATATATTTTCGGGAACATTATAAAAGCGTGGATTTTTAAAACATTATTTTTTCAAGGGCCTGGATTTTTTTAATATATGTTTGAAGGACAATACTTATACATAGTCATTCTCCTTTCCGGAGGACTTTCAAAGCTGTTAGTGAAGATTTTTAAATTAAATTTTTGGGGGACTATAAAAGGTATTTTTCGGGGGGACTATTTGAGGTATACGCATATTTTTCCGATGACTACCATAGGTATAAACGTGGATTTCAAAATAATATTTTCGGGGCAATTTAGGAGGTGTAAATGGGAATTTTTTCTTATTATGATATTTTTTTCGGGGCAATTTAGGAGGTGTAAATGGGAATTTTTATGATATTTTTCAGAGGACTTTTTAAGCTATAAGAAGGAGTTTTTTTCTGGGGACTGTGTGAGATATTTCTAACTAAAAATTCATCTTACCTTGGATTGTCGGATAATCTTAAATAACAACGAACAACATGTTTAAGCAAACGTGCCGATGGCTCCTTTGCCAATTGTATCACCATTTTACCCTGTTGTGGAAAAAGAAAGGAAAATGTTTAAAAATTAGTTATTGAAAATATATTTTAAATAAAGACAAAGGTGAAGTTATAAAAAGAAATTTTTTTATATCGATTAATAAAGGAAAGGTTGAGTATATTGTTTAAAAACCTTTGCCTTGCGGGGATTTTTAAAGAATATTTTCTAAGGTTAGTGTTGGGATTTTTAATTAACATTTTTTGGGGACGACTATCAGTGGTATCATAGGGTATTTTTAAAATAATATTTTTCTGGGGACTATCAGAGGTATAAATGGGGATTTTTAAATAATATTTTTCAGAGGACTATCAGAGATATAAATGGCGATTTTTAAATAATATTTTTCAGAGGACTATCAGAGATATAAATGACGATTTTTAAATAATATTTTTCGAGGGGTTTTTAAATATTTTAGACTGGAATTTTAAATAATTTTTTGGGGGATTATCAGTGGTATTAGAGTGTTTTTTTTTTAAATATGTTTCAGAGCACTATCAGAATTACAAGGGGGTATTTTTAAATAATATTTTTCAAGGGCTATCAATGGTATCATAGGGTTTTTTAAATAATATTTTTCTGGGGACTATCAGAGGTAAAAGTGGGGGATTTTAAATTAGAGAGAGGTATTAGAGGGAATTTTTAAATACTTTTTTCTGGGGACTTTCAGAAGTATAAATGGGGATTTGTAAATAATATTTTTAGAGGTCTATTTTTAAATAATATATTTCAGTCAGAAGTGGCCCCTTGATTGATCTAAAATTCATTATATGAATTAATAGTTTCTATTATTAATTGATTTCTAGCTTCATTATAACCCTGCTCATGTTTTCGAGAATATTTGAAATATATGTGTGTGCGTGTGTGTTTCGAACTACTCACCAAAATAATAGCTACATGTGAAAATCGTTCATATGTCTGACAGACATACGATAGACCACTTTCGTCGAGCAGTATCTTCTGTAGAATAAATGTTGCCACAGTTTTGCTTAGCTCTGAGCCAAATTCCATAATGCGTAGGCATAGGGGAATGATTTCCGAAGTTAAGAGGAAGGTTATCACTTCTTGTTCATCAGTCTGTAATGAAAAAACAAAAAATTAATTTTATATTTTTATATAACAAAGTAAAAAAAGTGTAACCCACCTTAACAAGCGCCCCAATAACACCCAAACTTGTTAAACGCAAATATTCGAATGGTCGCGTCTTTGATGTCGTCTGCAAAAACGGATATAGGAACAGGGGAATTTGTGCTTGCAAAAATACGGTACGCGTATCCGGATGTGAGGCAACACATTGCAACAGTGCCAAGGCATTACACACCCGATTCGATTGATGAGCAGTTAATGTGGCAGGATTTATTGAGGGATAAATGTTGATAATTTCTTGTAGGAGGGCAGCTATTGTACCAAAACTATGCCATAGCATTGGTGCTAAATCTGTAACTGTTTCACGTTTTTTGCTCAATTCCAGCAGAGCAGCTTCGCGGGTTTCGGGATGGGCTAATTCATTGATCCATTGGAATACCTAGAAAGAATAAGGAAAGAAAAAAATAATAAATTAAGGAAAAATATATATAAATAATGAAAGGCCAAGGAGAACCATCAGAGCTATAAAGTTAAAATTTGAAATCAGTTGAAAAGGCTTTTAGACCCTTAAACGTTGGTTTTTAGACTTTAAGACCTTTAAATATGATATTTTTAATAATTATTTTCCAAGGACTATCAGAGCTATAATTTTGGGTTTTAAAATAAGTTTTGGGGATCCAAACGAGATATAATTTGGGATTTTTGTAAACAAAATTTTTCGAAGGACTTTCAAGCAATAAGTGTGGGTTTTTAAATAATAAATTCAGAGGACTTTCAAAGGTATGTCTGGAGATTTTAAAATAATATTTTTTGGAGGACTTTCAAAGCTACAAGGGGGGTTTTTAGTAATAAAATAGTATTTGTCGGCTGGTCTAACGAAGGAAGACTTTCAAAGCTATATCTGGGGATTTTCAACAAAAATTTTCTGGGGACTTTCAAAGCTATATGTGGCAATTTAAATTTTTTTATTGGATTATCAAAGCTATAAGTAAGGAGTTTTTTAATTAATATTTTTTTACTGGGGACTATCAAAAACAAATTGGGATTTTTAAATAATATGTTTTTGGCCTGGAGTGACTATCAGAGGTATAAATTGGGATTTTCAAATAATAATTTTCTAGAAATTACCAGAGGTACCAGTTGAATTTTAAAATAATATATTTCTGGGCGCTATCAGAGGTATAAGTGGAGATTTCCAAATAATATCAATCGAGGGGGACTATTAGACATTTCAGCCTTAAATATTAAATAACATTTTCAAGGCAATATCAGAGGCTTTATTGAGGATTTTCACATAATAATTTTTGGGAGGACTTTCAAACATATCAGTGGAGAATTCAATATAATATTTTTCGGGGGACTATCAGAGTTATAACAGAATTATAAGCGTGGATTTTTGAATACAATTTCTCTGGGTACTATAGGAAGTAAAAAAATGGGATTTTTAAACAATATATTTCGGAGGGACTATCAGAGTTATAAATTGGTATTTTTATATAATAATTTTCGGGGGACTGAGGGAGATATAATTGGGAATATGTAAAAAATATTTGTCGGATCAGAAGTATAGAATAGAGTTTTAAAATAAGATTTTTTTGGAGGACTATCAGAGGTATAAATGGAGACTTCAATTTGTAAAGATATGTTCCCAGAAGACATTTTTTCCACACAGACCAATTTTGTGCCTTCAAAAGAATTACGACTTTCCACCCCATTGTATGGAATTCCCCATATAATAATATCAGTTAATCCCCTCGAGACCTCATACCTTCTCCCCTTCACTCCCCCAACTCATTAAACTGCACGTGCGTTCATTCCTATAGACGCAGCAACCACACTAAAATATGTGTTTACATTTTCAAAAATATAAAAAAAAAATTAAATAAAATTTTTTGCTGATAAATATTTATTGAATCAAAAAAATTGTTTTTATATGCATATATGAAATGCAAACAAACCTCACACCACAAAATGACGCTGATAAAAAAAACCAAAAAAAAAAAATTGAAAAAAACGTAAAACAATCACAACAACAAAAACGATACCACCAATATTACTATGAAAAAATAATATTAATACAAGCAATTATTTCAAAATTGGTGCTACGGCTGCAGCATAGGGTGGTAAAATGTGCAAGCCGCCCCCTTCATACGAGAACATATGCATATTAAGGTCGGTAAATAAACAATTATTTTACTAAGAAAACCAGATTTTACTAAAAACCAAATTTGGCTCTTAGTTCTAAAAATATTCAAAACCTGGTATTAAAAAAAAAAAAACAAAAGAACTACAAATTAGTATTAAAAAAAATAATTTTGCCCATAGACCAACCGAGTGTTAGGTGTAACATTTTTATGAATATTTTTTTTTCCAGAGACCAACAGAGAGATCACATTCAGAGACTTAATCAAAATCTGAACTATTATTAAATTCTTTCAACTTAAAAAAATGCAAGAAACGAATGAGGACCACCCTAATGTGTGTACAAGTATGTGCATTATTACTTTTTATTATTATTATTATTATTATAATGAAATGCGCATTTCTCCCATATTATAACGATTCGATAATAATAGCAGACAAAAAAAACAGAACCACAAAAATGAAAATACACACATTTTCATGGGTTTGTGTGTGTTTGGATGGCAAGGAATTCCAATTTGGAAAACAAAATACAGGACAGATGATAAACACAGAGTATATGACTTGATTGTCATTTATGTATACAACAGCAACAAAACAACAATATTTTTTGTAAATAAAAAAATGCAATGACACGTTTAACGCAAAAAAATAATTTTTTACATTTTTTTTTTTTTTCAAAATAAAAAGTTAATTTTTTTTGGCGACAAAAATATTCTCAGCCTAAAAAAATTTGAATGTAGAATCACGTAGAGATTTTTTTCGAATATACATTTTTTACGATTTTTTCAGATACAAAGAATATTTGATCCAGGTCTATACGTGTGAATTTTTATTGGATATCCAGGATTTTTTAGGATTTTTTTTAAGAATAGATTTTTAAAGAATTTCTTTCCGAAAGAAATCAGTATCAATATTGTTCAAGCTATAATTATTGAAAAAAAAAATAGAATAGAATATCAAAAGTTTTCATCACTACTAGAATTTTTTAGTAATGATACTGAAACTTTTGAATGAATGACCCTGAGAAAAAAATTGCTTTCTGCTCGTGATGGAAATTACTTTTCAGATAGCCTACTCTTTGTCCGTCCAGTAATGTGGGATGTTTCTACACCCCACGCTCGCACACTGTATGCATTTAAATTGTACTGTGCCAAAAATAAATGAAAATAATAATAATGACCTGCCATCAATCAGCGATGATAAAAAATATATAGGAAGGAAATGTGAAACGTGTGAAAATGTCAAATTTAATTAACACATTTTTTTCGGAATTAGAATTCAACATAAGAACAAAAAATTAAAAAAATCGCCCTTGAAAACAATATTTTTTTAATAAATCCACGCCTTGGATAACCCTAAAAAAATATAATTACGTGTGCGTATAGCCAACCAGCCCAATTTATTATATATTTTGGAAGCTTATGGAAGTATTTGTGTTCTACCCGTTACAGAGCTCTTCAAAATATTTTTGAAAATTTGTTTTCTCCAAATCCCGTCAATTTTTAAAAAAAAACCCCTTTCCCACGAATTTGTTTAGAACAAGAATTAAATTTATTTCGAATTGTTTTCACACAACTACTTGAGAGATTCTTGTGAAAGTCGGTACTAATCACCATAACATCTTAAGTGTCGGACTTGCCTGCCTTCCTGATCGATCGACCGATCCGAACCCTTCTTCCAAGTAATTAGCTAAACCGAAATGAAAACACATTTATCAAATCTTCTGCCTAATTGTGGTTTGTATTTTACAACCCTCTAAACAATATTTTTGGTTACAACTGTCGCTAGTTGGAATGAAAATTTGAGGTTCTACCTCCCTTTTTCTTTTTTCCCACTTCTTCTTCATTCGGTTGGCATGCCCTTTAGCCAACCAAAAGAGGAAAGAAGTACATTTTTTCATGCCTCAACGAAATTTTTCTATGCAGAAGAAGTGTGAGGAGGAGGAGGGATTAGGGGAGAAAAGAAAGAGAAATATGATCGTTTAACATCTGCCGTTGAGTGGTTCGGCAAAAACAAACATCCAAACAACCAAGCGGTTCATTGTTTCACAGCATGTTGCAGAAATTAATGTAGGCTGCTTGTTTGTTGTTGCATTGCATGAGATGTGTATATTCAGTTAGGCATTCTTTCATTCCATTCTTCCATGCCACCATCCATCCATCGGTATGTAGGTCGATCGTCATATATTGTTTATGATGGTGGGTAAAAGCATCTCTCTCTTGAAAAGAAATGAAATGCATCCATTTTGGTTTTGTCTTCTTCTTCTTTGTTTCACTTAGGCCATCCAACGCCAAACAAATCTAAACAATAGATAATAATCAACGAGACGGATGGATCGGATCGTTCGATCTTTCAACAAAATGGATTATGAAAACGAAGCGGATTATATTCCCATGTGTTGTTGTTATTTTTTTACCTGTTCCAATTGTTTTTTTTAGCGAAATGTGTTCTGGCTGCCAACAATTTGTCCACATTTTCCACAACTTGTCATGACATATCATTAAATAAGAAGAAGCATTGTTTATGTTAGCCAGACAGCTGAGCATGGTTATGCTTCTTCTTTGTAATTTTCTTTTATTGCAAATAAGTTTGGCGGCAATGGACAGACGATTTTTAAGTGATTAAAGATAATTAGAGAATTTTATTAATTAAATGAAAGAAAATTAAAAATGAAAAATAAACAAAAATTAGCAAAAGAATTTATAAAATATGTACTAGTGTGGTTTTGTTTAGTATTGTGGTGACATGTGTCCATATATCAAACAACGTGTCTCATGTAATAAGAAGAAGCATTTGTTATTTTAACAGTCAGCTGAGCATGGTTATGCTTCTTCTTATTTTTCTTTATGAGAAATAATTTTGGCGGCAAGTGATTAAAGGAAATTATAGAATTTAATTAATTAAATGAAAGAAAATTGAAAAAAGTAGGAAAAGAAATTATAATATATATACTAGTGTGGCGCTGTGTCTATATCCTGCAGGAACTATGTGTCCTCCATATTTCAAACAACTTGTCTACATATCATGTAATAAGAAGAAGCATTTGTTATGTTAATCAGCCAACTGAGCATGGTTATGCTTATTATTTTTATTTTATTAGAAATTGCTTTGGCGGCGGAAGACAGAATTTTTGTGTAAAAACGTGATGTTAAATAAATAATTAAAGGTAATTGGATAACTATTTGGTGAATTGGTGAAAAAAGATTATAAAAGATTTACAAGTGACATATGTCACACCTTGTGTCTATATCTACAAACTACTGACTGTGTCACTAGTTCATATTCACAATGATTTACTATCGGACATTTCCTACAGGGTGTTTAGTGTGTTAAGTCCATGCGTATCAAATGTGTTTTCCACTTAAATCACCACAAATTTTAGTTTGTCAAAACAAAACAGAAATAAAATCTCATTTGGAAACATGAAACCTTTTGTTGTTGTCCGTCCATGTGTAAATTACATTCTTGGAATTGCTCTTCCTATTTTTCCGAAAAAGAAAAAACAAACAGGTAGCATCGGACATTCTAAACACAAAATTAAAACCAAACCCTGATACATTAATGGGGTCATGCCTTGGAATTTCAAATGGGTGTTTCGAATTCATGGGAAAACATTCTCTCGTCGAGGCCAATAAAGGGTAAAATTAGGTCCTAATTTATTTGGTCATATTAATTTGTAACTAATTTTAACAACCTTGGATTTATTGTGTAAAATGGATTTCATAACAAATGACAAAATTTTAATATTAGTTTTAAATTTGAAATTGGAAATACTGTTGTACAGGTACAAACATAAGGGTCAAAGTTAGGCCGATTTGCACAAAGTACTGGAGTTAGGATAGCCTAGCGTGTGCCGAATTTTATTAAAAACGCTTCAGAGTTAGATTTGTCCATTTATTCCTTTTGGTTTGCAGTTTTTTTTAATAAAAACCCAACTGCATTTTGTTTTTTGTTGGCCTGGTCATAATTTATTGTAATCTTGTTTTAATGATGTAATCACGTACGAAGTGGATATTGGGTGTACTGGCGGAGTGTGACGCATTTCAAAAATAAAATACAAAATAAACAACCAATTCAAAAAGGCGTAGTAAACAACAATAATTAAAAGTCATAAAATTGTTTTTAAATTTTTTTTTTGTTTCTTTATTTATTTTTTTCAAAAACTTTGAAGATAGAATAACAACAAATTCTGTTTTGCCCACCATATTTGCCAGTTGTTTGGGATTTTTTTTTTTTTTACAAAAAACAAAAGAATTTTCGTAAACATGTTGACGACAGGTTTACGTCATATTTTTTGAGGTAGGGTCCGAAAGAAGTGGAAAAATGTATGTGAGAACCTAATCTTGAAAAGATTTTTTGAAAAATTTAAATCCTGTTTGATTCTAATACAAAAAATCTTCCTTATAGTTTGAGAAATTCCCAAAAACACAAAAGTTTTTTAGAGAACCTTATCTCCATAGATTTAGGTTCCGCACTTGATATGTATGCCAAAACAAAAACTATATCAAAAAAATGCGGCGCAATTTTCTACAAACAAAACAAAAATCTAAATAACTTCTCACGAAATTACTAACACAAAAAAAAACAACAACAAAAACAAGAAGAAGCAAAAAAAAACAAATTAGCGTTTGGTTAATAAATAAATATTTGTAGTTATAATGTTTACGATTGGAATATGTGTGAATATGCATGAAATAGATACTGTAAACAGGTGTATAATTTTGTTCTAGAAGAAATTCTCATTGTAATCTGGAATGTCCCAAATGACCGGAAAAATTGTTTACTAGGATAACAAAAGGTATTTTTTCAATGTCAAATATATTTAATATTTATTCTTTGTTGTTGTAATATTTTCTTCCAGTTTTTTTTGCCCTCAAAAAATTATTTTTTGAAAAATTTGAAAATTAAAAAAAAATTATGTTTAGAATATCAACATTATTTGAAATTGTTCCTTTATTGTAGTAATTTTCTAGTTACATTGTTTCTTCTTCTTATTTTCTAGTTTCATAATTTCTTTGCAAATTATAAATATTTTTACATTTGAAAAAATGAGGTTAGGTTGTTAAAAAATTAACATAAAGTCCTTGTAACGGCTACTTTTTTTAAAATGTAATATTTTTTGTAAATAACAATTAAAATATGTATCATCCCTCATATATGTGTTATAAATTTTGTTATTATATATATATTTCTTTAACTTAAAATTCCTTAATTTTTTATGTTTTAATTTTTTATTTCATAAAAATTATTGAAATTTTGTTATTCTATTTTTAAGATTTAATATAAGTGCCAGTGATGTTTAGGTTAAACGGTTTTTGTAGCGTTTAATTAAAAGCATTTAATCCTAAATGCTGGCATCACAATCAAATTATAATTTAAAAAATCTCTTAAAAAGTTCCCCTATGAATTATGAATTTCTATAGCGTCATTTCTTATATTTAAAGTAATAATTGCAGATTTTTATTATTTCTAAAATAGACATTAATTGTCCACTTCTCTTAAATTAATTACATTAAATAACAATAAAATGCCTTATTTTCATTAAATTCTTTCATTTTATTTAAAACCCTCCCAAATTCCTTAAATTTGGCGCTTTTTAATGCAACTAAATGATTAGCAACACTGTTTTAAGGTGACAAATCTCAATTACGCGTACACTCTCATGAACGGTTTCTCCCTCTCTCTCACACACAAAATAACCTCTATTATTGTTTTGTTCTATTCTCGCCGTCTGATGATAGAGGAGACGACGCGACGAGAAACAAAAACAAAATCTTGTTTGTTATTGTTGTTCGTTAACACACATATGATGAGAGAGGAGTTGTATGGGAGGGAGGGAGTGTTGTTGTGCTAGTAGTTAGGCTGTGTTTGTTTTTGTTATTATTGTTTTTATTTTGCTGAGCATGACGACACTTCACTATATCATGTTGTTGTTGTTTGTGTTATTGCTGTTATTATTATTGTGAATGCAACAACAATTGGCAAAGCAATAATATTAAAAAAAATAGTTGATAAAAACAGAATACACAGATGTTCAAAGAAGGCAAAAGAGCAAAGAGAGAGACGAACAAAGGTGGGGTAATGGGGGCGCAAGGACTAACATATATTTTAGATAAATAATATATGTGGGGAGGAGAATGAAAGAAAACAACAACACAGCAATGAATGATAGTGTGGGGGTTTCATTTTGCTTATGCATGCGTACAAGTACATGAATGAGTTTGCTACTGCTGCTGCTATATGTCAATAGTTGTGGAGGAATGTTTGTTTATAAAATTATGTTATTTAGTTTCAAAACAACTAGACACGATAGACTGACGGACAGACACAAAGTGAACTAACTGAACACTACTGGCAAGGTCGATGCTTGATCGAGCATTGCCCACACTACTACCACTACTATTATCAACAAAACCAATACCTGTAATTTATTGTTTACTAGGTTTTTTTCTCTTTTAAGAATAAATAATAATAAAAAAGAATAACAATTATTTAAATCAGCATTTTTTTGTGTAATTAAATATAAAGTGGTGTTGTTGTTGTTGTTTGATTATTAAATATTAACATTTGTTGTGTGAGGGCGGAGAACTACAATTGCCTGCCTAATTAATAAATTATCTCATAATATTTTTTTTTTTGTTTTTGAAAATGGGAATGGTTAGGCCGACTGGATTTCAATTAACAACAAAAATGTTAATTGAAAGAAGAAGAAAAATAAATGATAACAATAACAATTTTCACATAAACACACAGAGATACAGTGGGCCAGGCCAGTCTGTCACCAGGAAATAGAAACTGAGTTCTTTGTTGGAAACGAAATGGAAAAATATTGCCAGCTGCAATACAGAAAACTATTGCAGTGATTATATTTGTTAAAATGGGAGCAGAAAGTTTCAATAATGCTAATTCATAGGGGAGAAAGTATGTTTATATTTTAAAAACCTAACCTCACTTCTTCCCACTGCAAAATTAGGTTAAAAAAATAAATTTCTGAATTAAAAATTTAATTAAGGAAACGATTTTGGGATAATTTTTTGTTAAAATGAGAGCAGAAGGTTCTAATAATGCTACTTTTTAAAAACTAACCTCACTTCTTCCCACTGCAAAATTAGATTAAAAAAATCTGATTTAAAAATTAAATTTAGAATTTATGTACAATATTATAACCCGCTCCTCAATTCTATTTTAAGTAGCACAAGCATTTTGATGTATAGCTTTTTTTGCACAACCTAAAAAATTTTCTTATAATTCATGAAGAGTATTAAAAAAAGTAAAGAATAGTAAAAAGATTGAGGATCAATTGCACATAATGGAAGTTTAGTTTCTTCATGAGGAATTACAAGGAAAAGAAAATTACATTTTGACAACATAACCTCACTTCTGGCAAACTGTGAAAATCAACAAAAAATCAATTATAAAAATAGACACAAACAAACAAAAGTGGTTGGAATTTAAGTAACCATATTTTTTATGCTTTACAGAGGCCTCACGAGAAATTTATAGTGAATTTTTTGTTTCAACCTAACCACACACATGTATGAAGTTAACACTAAATTGAAAAATATTACAAAGATTGAGTAACAATTGCATGTTATCAAGGTTATATAGGAAAAATTTTATTTTTTCGAAAATTTATTGTGACAACCTAACCTCACTTTTTCCAAATATAAAAATGAATGAAGAGAAGAACAAATTGATTAATATTACAATGATTAAATACCTTAAATCAACTTGCATTTAAATCCACGTGGAGTTATGTGGGAAAACAATTAATTATTTTTTAACCTAACCTCACATTTTTTGGAAATTGGAAAATTTTACGAAATGAGGTTGACGAAATGCATACAAACAATTGAAAATTTAACGAAAAAAGTTAACAAAATGCATACAAATAAAAAAATAAATATCCATCAAACTGCACGAATCGCAAGGAATTTATGTGAATTTTTTTGCTTCAACCTAACCTCACATTTTCCCCCAAATGAATATAAAGATACCTCTAATCAATGAAGAGAATTCTCATTAACTACAGTGATTAAGGATCAATTACATTAAATCAAAGTGTAATTAAATCCACGTGGAGTTATGTACGAAAAATATTAATTTTTTCAACCTAACCTCACTTTTTTGGAAATTGAAAATTTAACGAAAAAAGTTAACGAAATGCATACAAATAAAAAAATAAATATCCATGAAACTGCACGAATCGCAAGGAATTTATGTGCATTTTTTGCTTCAACCTAACCTTACTTTTGTTCTCAAATAATAAAAAGAGACTTCTAATTAATGAAGAGAATTAAAAAATAAATAAATAAAAACATTACAATGATTGAAGATCAATTGCACCAAGTGGATGTTAAATTTATTTAAGGGGATTTACATATAAGGAAAAAGCTAACTTTTTCAAAACCTAACCTCAACAATATTTGAGTCACCCCTGAAGGAAATGTGGTGTGCTGTATCCCTTTGTCTACTATTGTTGCGAAATGTGTCCATATTCTACATATCATGTAATAAGAAGAAGCATTTGTTATGTTAACCAGCCTACTGAGCATGTTTATGCTTCTTCTTATCTTTTCATTTATTGCAAATAAATTTGGCGGCAATGGACAGACATTTTGTTACAAACACGATTTTTAAGTGATTAAAGGCAATTGGAGAATTTAATTAATTAATTGAAAGTAAATTGAAATAGAAAAATAAACAAAAATTAGCAAAAGAAATTATAAAATATATACTAGTGTGGTTTTGTTTACTATTGTGGCGACATGTGTCCATATATCAAACAACTTGTCTCATGTGATAAGAAGAAGCATTTGTTATGTTAACAGCCTTCTGAGCATGGTTATGCTTCTTCTTTTTTTTTCTTGCGTTACAAATAATTTTGACGGCAATGGACAGAAATTTTGTTAAAAACGCGAGTTTAAAGTTATTAAAGATAATTGGATAATATATTTATAAATTTAAATAATTGGCGAAGAAAAAAAATTGAGCAAACGAAATAATAAAAAGTTTCCAAGTGACATATGTGTCTATATCTACAAACTATTAACTCACATATGTGACGCTGAGGCTCTACCTAGCACATGTTAAATGTCAATAGTAAGTCAGTAGTGATTTACTATAGACATTTCCTACAGGGACTGTATTCACTTATCCACCCACAATCTAGACAAGAAAACAATCAACATACACACTCAAACACATGTAAATAAATCATATTTTTTCTATTTGGTAGGCAATTTGTTAGAAAAACAGATACAAAAAAAGTCACAATCAACAAAAAGAGTAGACAAAATAAAGAAAAACATTAATTAACTGTCAAAATATAAATTGTTGTTGTTGTTTTTTGTGTGTACACATGCAATGTTTGGTAAAGAAATAATGGTTGATAACCCCCCTAAATTAGAGTTGACCATCAACTGGGAAAAAATAGTGTTAATTGGAGTGTGGGTTTTGAAAATTACAAAAAATAAATAAATAAAATAATACCAACTACAACTACTGGGCCTAATTATATGGCAACATGAGCCCATTTAATAGAATACTAGAGGCAGCTTTGAAATAGGAAAAAAGGAGGAGATTAAATCCCTGCTTCGAAAATTTTATTTTAAAGAGAGATTGGAAAAATATTTTACAAAAATCTGAACATATGATGGATTTTTTTAAAATATACTATATTAATAATCCACACCTAATACCGAATTCTAAAATATCTGGAATCCAAGCCCATTCCAAAAAAAAAAAATTATATTTATAAAATTTCAAATTTTGTAAAAAATATACTATCCAAAAATAAGATATTTTCCAACTTGTTCTCAGAGACAATTTATAAGTTCCGTTTGGTTCTTTTTTCAAATTTTTGAAGCATACTTGACTAATATTGTTCACGCCAGTCTGAAAGCCACAATTCACAAACTTCAACTACTGTAGATGTTAAGTGGTGTGTGAGACAGATTCATGCGTAGCATCACACAATCAATGTCAAGGTTATGGAGAGGTAGGGAATGAATATCGGCATTTTTTAAGGTTACAAACAATTCTTTTATCAGTATTATTAAAAAAAACAACATCTACTACAAATATAGAATACCTTGAACATAATGTTATTGAGTGCTACAAGAGGAGGGGCGGAGAATAATAAACGTCCGGTCCGTTAAAATCACAATAGAGCTCTGCCATATTTAAGATAGAGCTTTGAAATTTTGCATATACATTGTTATTACTCATAGAATGTTTGGTATTGAAAAAGAGATATATCGGTCCACGTTTTGGTATAGCCACCCGTATAACGGTATCTCGAAAATTTCGGTATTTTGGGGATTTTTGTCGTGTTTTGTCGAGATTTTGGGCATGTTTTACGATCATTTTGGCTGTAATTTTGGATTTTTGGTTTTGACTAGGTAACACATAATCCTACAAAAAATCCTGAATATTGGGTAACTTTTAAGGTAGCTCCTATTAAAGGGCACACCCTATATTTCGCTAATTTCGCGATTTTGGGCATGTTTTTCAAACGATTTGGCTGTAATTTGGTATATTGGGTTCTCATTGGCAACCAAATCTTCCTACCAATTTATGATAGCTCCCATATAATGGTACCTCTAAAATTTCTGTTTTTGGGGAATATGGTCATATTTTTCAGTCGATTTGTCTGTAATTTGGGATTTTGTGTTCTTGCTGGGCAAGACATCTTCCTACTAGAAATGATCAATATTGGTTTACTTCATAAGGTAGCTTCCATATAACGGAACACCCAAAATTTCGCTAATTTCGAGATTTTGGGCATGTTCATCAAACGATTTGGCCGCAATTTAGAATTTTGGGTTCTCATTGGGTACCAAATCTTTCCACGCAAAAACTATCAACATTGGTCCACTTTTTATCATAGCTCCCATATAATGGTATCCCCAAAAGTTTCTTGGGAGTACGGACACGTTTTTCAATCGAATTGATTGTAATTTGATATTTTCGAGGTTTCATTTTCATCAGATTTTTAATATCGACTACACTCCTGTTGCACATCTATATGAATATTAAAAATTAAAAAAATATTAAAGTTTCTCTTCCATATAACCGACCTCATGGTGCCATGACAGCCATTAACCGAATTCATTGCCTTATTAAATTTCCCTCGCCTGGATTTTAAATTAGTATTGAAAATAAAAAAAGTATTGGCAATTCTTTTGCCTAGGTTATCCCCTTTCCATTTCGACTATCTGCCTATTGTGGTCCTGAATTTAAAAGACTATCAATTTGCTCTTCAAAAAATTATCACTCTGATTCCTTAACTCTAGATTATTTCCTTTCTGCTCATAGGTATGTCTATGTAAATAAATAAAAATTAATATTGAATTGAATTAAAATATGGAAAATTTTCTTACATATAACCATTAACAGAATTCATTGCCTGGGTTATCTATCCTTCCATTGGCTATCTTCAAAAAAAATCCTATGTCTAGAGGTCAAAAAAGTCAGTGGGCTGAATTAAAAAAAAAAACTCAAAATAAAAATCTTGTTTGTTATTTTCCATTAAAAGCCGAAAGGAAAACTACTAAAAGAAACTAGAAAAATTACATTAGAAAAAGAAATGTAAATTGTAAATCAAATTTAAAGAAAAAAAATACCCACAAGAGATTTTTTGCATTTTTTTTCGTCTCTCTGTTGGCTAGAAGAAAATCTAGCATTGCCTGCCTGAGTCTGTCCGTACTTGTTTGTCTATTTTTCTTAGCATTTCATGTTGTTTTGCTGCTGAACTGAACGGAATAGTTAAGGAGGCTGCAGGAGGAGGAGGAGGAGGCATCAGGCACAATGAATGATATGGATTTTAAGAATGATGGTATGGATGGTGATTGGTGGTGGAGGCGGAGGTGTTGAAATAATAGTTTTAATTGTTGTTGCCATTTCGATGCTTCTATTTTTTGTTTTTTTGCCTGCTTTTCTTTTAATTTTATACAAAAATTTTTTTCTCTTGTTTTCTATTCTCAGTGCTTGGTGGCTGGATGGTACTAGGTGCGCTGTGATGTTGTTGCTGATGACGTTGTTGTTGTTTTTGTTATTGTTGTAAAAATGTTGACGTTCATTGCAAATTGCTTGCACTATACATGTTGTGAATAGTCGTGAGTGAAGGTTTTTTCACAATTGGGGTCGTTGATACTTGCAATAACAACTTTGCTGCAAGCGCAGCACAATGCAAAGAAAATAGAAGGAAAACAACAACAGCAACTACGATAGCAGCAATTATAAAAAAAACTAAATTTAAAAAGAAACAGGAGAAACAACTAAACTAAATCCTTAAGAGAAAGCTTTGCTTGGTTTTGCCTTGTCTTGCCACCCCTTTTTGTTAAACGTCACTTTTTTACAGCTGCCATTTAATTTGTGGGAGTTGGTTGTCAAAAATAAATGTCATTGTTTTTTTTATTTCTTTTGGCTTTTCAAGCCATTACCACAATACCTGGCAACCACATAAAAATATTAATGAAATAAAATAAAAAAGAATAATGGAAAAAAAGAAACAGAGAAGAAGAAAAAACACAAACAACAACGCAAATAAGGCCATACGGAACCAAAAAAAATATATGATAATCAAACACACGCACACACCGGTTTTTTTTTGGCTACGTAACTGTATGTGTGTATATATAGATGTGTAAGCGTATGGCTGGCAGGGCCAATAAAAGTTCCAAAGCTGCTGCTGTTGCTTTTATTTTATTTTTCCATACCCTCACTAATATTTCTCATTTCCCTATTGCCCTTTTTTCTTCTTCTTACAAATACCTACAAAATACTTTATTAAAATTATTTAACTAACTAATAATCGAAATAATCCACACACTCACCTTTTCCTGTTCACTTTGTGGAGTCATACACCCGCCGTCCGTCATCATTAAATAAACTTTTTGCTCGTGCTTGCTCGTTTTTCTTCTTCAGAAACACTTTTTTTCGCCAGATTTCTCTTGACTTGACTTTTTTCTATTTGCTTTTTTTAGCTAACTGGCTTCTTTTATTTTCTTTCACAGGCTTTATTGCTTTTCTAGGGATATTATATTTTCTTTTTTTACTAGATTCGCACTGATATTTCACTTCCTCTTGTTGTTAAATCACAAATCTTTTTATAACTTTTTCTGGCGATTCCACTTTATTTCTCTCGCTTTTCCGTATAAATTTTTTTTCCGTCACAATCGCTACAATCAATGCTTCTTCTTATTTTGAGTAATGCCCAAACAGTGCCCGAAGACAGATGGTTTTTCTGACGCCGTTAAAATGGAAATGTTAGCTAACGCCGTTGCAAAGCATATAGTTGTCAGAGTTGTAATTTGTGTGTATAGAGAGAGACAGAGTAGAGGAATTAATGCAGTAACGTAACGTAGAAATACATGGTTTACTGCAATGTCTGTTCCATAACCTACAAATTTTAATTTTTTTTTTTGCTATGATAACAATTTTTGCTTTATAATATCGAAACAAAAAAATTAATAAAGTAGAATTAGAAAAACATAGGAAAATTAACCAATATATGGTTTTCCATAAAAAGGTTCATTAAACATGGTTTTAGAAAAACATGAGAATATAATGATATCGATCGATTGGTGGAACGATATCAATTATTTGGGTAAGAAGATTTTCTACTCAATGAGAATCCAAAATACCAATTTGCCGTCTATTCTGTTTGGGAGGTACCGTTACATGTACGCTATTCTACCAAATTGCTGCCAATGTGAAAAACCCAAAATATCAAAAAATCGAAGAGACAAATCGGTCAAAAGAAAAACGTGAACCAAAATATCAAATTAGAGACAAATCGGTTGACCAATATTATAAAAAAAACCGAATTTTAGAAAGTAGCCTTATATGGGACCTACCCTGAAACTTAAGTCAAAATTGATCATTTTTGGTATGAAGATTTCCTTGCCAATGAGAACCCAAAATATCAATTTGGAGACAAATCGGTTGAAAAACATTACCAATATTATAAAAAAACCGAATTTTGAAAGGTACCTTTATATGGGTTCGACCCTGAAACTTAAGACAAAATTGATAATTTTAGGTATGGAGATTTCCTTGCCAATGTATATCGCAAATATCAAAATTTCAGCCTATTCGATTGGAAAACGATCCAAACTCTCCACATTCCGAAATTTGGGATGTACCGTTATATGGGAGCTATGATAAAACTTGGAGCAATATTGATAATATTTGGTAAGAAGATGTGAATGGGAACCCAAAATACCAAATTGCAGTTAATTCGGGTTGGAAAATATGACCAAACTCTTCAAAATACCGAAATTTAGGAGGTACTTTCTTCATTCCAATAAAAGTCTTCACATTCGATCTTGGCTACTACCCTTTTTTAAGCAAAGTTTTTCGGTTGCTGTTCCTCCGTCGATCTTATCCTATGCATTGTCACAGGTATTGAGCCGCCAATGCTGTCCCTGATACAACTCCTATCTTCGATCTCGTCTGTTTGGCCCATGCTTTGTGGATTTCCTTATCCGTAGCCTTGGTAGAGGTGCCGTCAGAGGTGGCCACAGTACCTGGGTTAAGAATTGGGTCGACCGGAAATTGCCTAGAGGCCGTGATGGGATATTCCCTTTCGTACCTTTTTCTCGCTGATCATGTTGAGGTCTTTATCTTCATATCATTGGCAGAAGCAGATTGCCATGTGATACGCTTTCGTATCCACATCTTCCAAGGTTTTGCACTTTTGGTTCCCGGATTCGTTAGCGAGGATTTTAAAGTGATTTTGATGTTTATGTTTTTTGTTGAAGATTGAATTAAAATATATCATAAAACACGTAAATGGGAAATTACATAAGATTTTTTATTATTTGACATACAACAGAAATGTCAATTAAAATGACAAAGATGTTATATCGTAAACTATAACGATAGGGTTAGAATTGTCATTATCTCCCGTCTGTGTGCTAACCATCCCCTGTGCATGATTACAACTTACAAAGATAGAAGAAGAAGCAACCAATTCAAAGTTATGACGACGCCGTTCAAAAAACAAACTGCATTATCAAGCCGGGCGACGTTGCAAAAATTGGAGTTGGCTTCGTCTATTGAACAAAACACACGACGATTTCGATCAGAGATTGGAAATTAACAAATTTATTGTAAAAATACAAGAAAAAAGGTGAGATTAATGAAATCGGAGAACCAAAAACAATAATAAATAATATTGAATAAGAAAATACTTGTGAAATTATGAGATAAAGTGCCAAAAAATGCCGACAAACACACGCATACAAATGCAGAGGAAGAAAAGAAAAAAATCAAAACAACAACAACGAGGACAAACCAAATCAACAACAACCAACCAACAGAAGCAGCAGCAAGCAGTAAATAGTAGCAGCAGAATGCAGAAATAATGAAATGTTTTTTCCAAAATAATTAATAAATATTCTGCTTCTTCTTTTTCCCCCAGTTGGCTGTTGTGTGTTTGTGCGTGATATGAGATTGAGTTGTTGTTGTTGTTATTGTTTTTGCTGTATTGTTCTTTTGTTTTCACTTTGTTGGCTTTCTTGCTTTTGAATATTCAACAATTTTTAATAGTCCAATTTCTTTTTTCTAACATTTCAGGTGTGCGTGTCCCCAGTGCAACCATCAATCGTAATAAATATTGGATATTTTTCGAAATTATAAACAAAGTTCATTGAAAAGTGTTTGGAAAAATTTTTGTGGGGTCATTTCAAGTTCCGGTGTTGTTGTTTTGTTGATAAAGCAAAGCCGAATACATTTTTGTGGTTTTATTACCTTAAAAATAATAAAAGTAAAGTCCATTTGTATTGAGATTAGTGGTGTCTGAACCAACCACACACAATAATCATCATCCATCTCCGATATGAAAATTACCGTAACCACCACCTCGACCGATAAGGTCTTCTTTCTCGATGTCAGCGAAGAATTGGAATTGGAAAATTTCAAGGCATTTTGTGAGGTGGAATCGGGTATAGCGGGTGCCCAAATGTTAATCATATTCAATGGTAAACCCTTGATGGATAACAAACAACCACTGAAACATTTTGGCATTAAAGATGGTGATTGTGTGGTATTGCAAAAACGTGAAATACGCCGTGAACCTGTCAGCCGTCCACCACCAACACCTATGGATTTGGGTAAGTAGCAATAATTTTAACATTAAAAATAACCTTATAAAGTAATTTTTTCGGTATGTCTTCTCTGGTACATCCAGTGCAATGTGTGATGAGCAATGCAAGTAAATAATTGAGTGGGCGCGCAAACGAAATCCTCCAACTGTAGTCATTTTTTTCTTAATGCGTATTTACATTTTTTCGGGTATTTTGTGGTGTGTGCGTACATGTGTTGGCATGTTTACTTCATCATCATCATCAGCATGCTAACCATTTGCATGTGTCATTGTCCATTAATTTGGCTTGTCTGATTTTTTTCTCTGCGCCTTGTTTTGTCCAAATTACAAAGATGCTACATTTTATACGAAAACAATATGTCTTTGGCCACATGAAGAGAAGTAGGTCAATGATCTAAGATAGAATGTTGAATATAATGACACTAAATTACAGGTATATGTTTTTTAAATTTTCTTTTTCGAAAAACATTAATAATACAATAATTCTCTATTATAGTACCACAACCAAGAGTGGATTGGAATTTTTTGTAGACAAGTTTAAAATGTTTCCAAATTATATGCCCGAAAAAAGCAGATTCGTTTTTTTAAGAGATTACCTTATTTTGTGAGGTCGTTCAAGGGGACTGAAGAAGTGATAAGGAACAATATTTTTTACCCCTTTTATAATGAGAAGCAAATTTGAAAAACGTTGTGAGAAGTTTAGTTGGATAAATCGAAAAATTCTTGGGAGTTTGGTATACCATTTAAATAAAATCGGAAGAATATGTAAAGGGGAGCTATATCTAAATCTGAATCGATTTTCACAAAACTTCGCATACGTCAACGTATTCTTAATTCAGTTCGCTGTGCAAAACTTTCTCTCAATCGGACAAATCCTGGAAGTTTGGTGCATCATTTTCATAAAATCGAACGAAAATATATACGAGAGCTGTATGTAAATCTGAACCGATTTCAACGAAACTTAGCACACATCATTCTAGACTCAATTCAGTAGGCTATGCAAAATTTCGTCACAATTAAATAAATAATAAGAGTTTTGTGCAACATTTACCTAAAATCGGACAAAAATATATATGAGAGCTATATCTAAATCTGAACCGATTTCAACGAAACTTCATATACGGCATTCGTTCCCTACTTCAGTACGCTGTGCACAATTTTGTTGCAATCGGACAAAGCTGGGGAGTTTGGAGCTCCTAAAATCGGACGAAAATATATATGGCAGCTATATTTAAATCTAAACCGATTTCAACAAAACTTCGCATACAACAAGGTGTACTTAATTGAGTACGTTGTACTAAATTTGGTATCAATCGGACAATTCCTAAGAATTTTTTGGACCATTTACAAAAAATCGAACGAAAATATATATGGCAGCTATATTTAAATCTAAACCGATTTCAACAAAACTTCGCATACGCAAATCTGTACTCAATTCAGTACCCTGTGCAAAATTTTGTCCCAATCAGACAAATCTGGAGAGTTTGGAGCACCTAAAATCGGACGAAAATATATGTGAGAGCTTTATCGAAATCTCGACCGATTTTCTCCAAATTCAATAGGGTTCGTCCTTGGGCCAAATAAGTGAACTGTGGCAAATTTCATCTCATTCGGATCATACATTTCAGAAAAAAAAAAAAATATTTTTGATAAAAAAATTACCAATCCGAATTACCGAATTAAAGTGTAGTTTAAATCCAAGCACCGTTCCGAAGAAATATGTTTTTAAAAATCCTCTCTTTGATAGACTCAGAAAAAAAATATTTTTGATAAAAAATTTGCGGATCTTTACTTCGGAAAAATATTTTTTTTAAATGTCCATAAATCGGAAATTTAAATCCATGCACCGACTGTTCCGAAAAAATATGTTTTTAAAAATCCTCTTAGGAAAAAAATATTTTTGGATAAAAAATATTTTTAAAATATCCACAAATCGGAAGTATAAATCCAGCCAAAAATTATTATTTTTATATCCACTCTTTGATAGACTCAGAAAAAAATATTTTTGATAAAAATTTTGCGGATCTTCGATCCGGATTTTTTTTTTAAATATCCACAAATCGGAAGTTTTAATCCAGCCCTCGATAGTCCCGAAAAAATATTCTTTTATATCCACTTTTCAATAGACTCAAAAAAATATATTTTTGATAAAAAAATTCGGAAAAAATATTTTTAAAAGGTCCACAAATCGAAAGTTCGGAAAATATTTTTTTTTTAATCCACTCTTTAAAAAAGTACATTTTTGATAAAAAAAAAAACGGATCATCAGTCCGCAAAAAAAAAATTAAAAAGCCTGACAAATCGGAAATTTGAAACCATGCATCGATAATCCAGAAAAATATATATATATATTTTTTTTTGTTTTTGCAAAATAGTCAGGCTTAATCCCAGTTTGTTGTTTTTATAAAAAACAACTATTTATTAGTGGGGAATGTATGGCATTTGAAACAGGGATAAGGCAGGGAAGAATAGTTTCGGATCTCGCCACTGATCCTCATCAGTTCCCTTAATTTTTTCAAAAGGTTGGAAAATATTTTCATTTATAAAACGTAGGCCTTGTTGGACCTTTAAAAGTATTTTCTTTTGAAATCCTAGGCCATGGTCAACAAGGCCTTGACAAAAATACATTTCCCACTGCTTATTTTTTTGTAAATGTAGATCATGAAAAAAATTTAAAAATGTTTTTTTTTTTTCAAATTTCAAAACACCTTGAGATCGACCTTAATAATTTAATTTTTTTCAAAACCAGGCCTTGTTGGGCCCTATTAACTTTAAAAATATTTTCCTCACCTTGATAGAACTTTGAAAATATTTCCGAATATTTTTTTTCCCATGATTTGTATTATTTTTCAAGGTTGCACACCACTTTCTATTTTCAATGTGAATTCCCCGAAAATTCATTGAAGCAGTTAATAGAGTTCAATGTCAAGTTCAAATATATGTTGTGAGGGTGGGTGGCACGGCACATACGTACGTGCAATACCCATTACGGCAAATAAACAAATTTCACCAAAACAAACAATTTGTTTTCTTCTTCTTCTTCCTCTAAGTTTATAAACAACAACAAAAAGACTTTTATTAATTTTCTTTTCTATTTCTTCTTCTTACAGACGAAGCAGCTATACGCAGTTTGGACTTTAGCAATATAAGTATACCAGGCACTAGTACAGGCTCAACAACCGGTTCAAGTCTGGCTGCTGGTGGTGCATTTCGTTCCTTACCCTCGGCCAGTGGTCTAATCAATTACAATGATTCGGATGAATTTAATGTCAACTATGATGACGATCCAGCCACCGTGCGTCAAATGTTCTTGGAAAATCCCGAATCATTGGCATTGTTAAAACAGAATAATCCACGTTTGGCCGATGCCCTGTTGTCGGGTAATTTGGATACATTTAAAACGATTCTAAAGGAACAAATTGATGCACGCAAGGAACGTAATGCACAACGTCTGCGTATGCTAAATGCTGATCCATTTGATGCGGAAGCCCAGCGTCTAATCGAAGAGGAAATAAAACAGAAAAATATTCAAGAGAATATGGCAGCGGCATTGGAATTTAATCCGGAAATATTTGGAACAGTTATTATGCTGTGGGTTCTTATTAAAAAAACAAAACACTTAATTGTAATTAATAATTTTTATCCTTGTTCTTTTTTCAAGTTACATTAACTGCAAGGTAAATGGTGTCCCGGTCAAGGCATTTGTTGATTCTGGGGCCCAAACCACCATAATGAGTTCAGCATGCGCCAAACGTTGCAATGTCACACATTTAATTGACACCAGGTACGGAAAACCTTTACATTACGTTTTTTTAATCAAAACAAAGTTTTAATTTCAAAATCTATTTTTTTGAATTTTAATAATGAGCGCTTTACTTTCAGTTCTATTAAAACTGTAAGGCATTCTGTCTATTACCATTGATCTAAGATTCTTTTTAATAGAAAAATATGTCAATAATTTTTTTAATACTTTTATAGATGGAGTGGCATTGCCAAAGGTGTTGGCACCCAACGCATCATTGGCCGCATCCACATGGTCCAGTTGCAAATTGAAAAAGACTATTTGGCCTCGAGTTTTTCGGTGCTGGAACAACAACCCATGGATATGCTGTTGGGTTTGGATATGCTCAAGAGACATCAGGTAGGATTTTTTAAAAACAACAATTTTCAATGCAAGGAAAATCCATTGAAAAGCCTTGCTAAATTGATGTTTTCTATTGAAAAACCTTGCTGAATTGAGTTTTTCTACGAAAAAATTTTGCTGAATTGAGTTTTTTTCGCACAAAAACATTACTAAATTCATTTTTCTATACAACTACCTAGCTGAATTTTATTTTTCATTAAAAAATCTTGCTGAATTGAGTTTTTTATAGAAAATCGTTGCTGAATTGAGTTTTTCTATAGAAAATCGTGCTGAATTGAGTTTTTCGTTAAAAACAACTTGTTGAATTAATGTTTTCTATTAAAAAACCTTGCTGAATTGAGTTTTTCTAAAGAAAAACTTGGCTGAATTGAATTTATTGGCATGATAACTTTGCTGAATTGGGGTTTCCATAGAAAAATATTGTTGAATTGATTTTTTTATATAGAAAAACTTGAAAATGTTTTTTCAGTGTGTTTCATTAAAAACACCTTGCTGAATTCATGTTTTCTATTGAAAAGCCTTGCTGAATCGATGTTTTCTATTGAAGAACTTTGCTGAATTGAGTTTTCCGCACAAAAACATGCTAAATTTATTTTTTCTATACAACTACCCAACTGAATTATGTTTTTCATTAAAAAAAATCTTGCTGAATTGAGTTTTCCCTAAAGAAACTTGGTTGAATATCAATTTTTCATATAAAAACCTTGCTGAATTGAGTTTTTCTATAGAAAATTGTTGCTGAATTGAGTTTTTCTATACAAAATCATTGCTGTATTGAGTTTTTCGTTAAAAAACAACTTGAACAACTGAAATTCTAAAGAAATACTTGGCTAAATTGAATTTATTGACATAATAACTTTGATGAATTGGGGTTTCCATAGAAAAATATTGTTGAATTGATTTTTTTATATAGAAAAACATGAAAATGTTTTTTCAGTGTGTTTCATTAAAAACACCTTGCTGAATTCATGTTTTCTATTGAAAAGTCTTACTGAATTAATGTTTTCTATTGAAAACCTTGCTAAATTGAGTTTTTCTAAAAAATTTTTGCTGAATTGAGTTTTTCCGCACAAAAACATTCTAAATTTATATTTTCTATACAACTTCCCTGCTGAATTATGTTTTTCATTCAAAAAAAATCTTGCTGAATTGAGTTTTCCCTAAAGAAAGTTGGTTGAATAGCAAATTTTTCATATAAAAACCTTGCTGAATTGTGTTTTTCTACGAAAAAATTTTGCTGAATTCAGTTTTTCCGCACAAACATTGCTACATTTATTTTTTCTATACAACTACCTAGCTGAATTATGTTTTTCATTAAAAAAATCTTGCTGAATTGAGTTTTCCATAAAGACCTTGCTGAATTCCATATAAAAACCTTGCTGAATTGAGTTTTTCCAAAGGAAAACTTGGCTGAATTGAGATTTTCCAAAGGAAAACTTGGCTGAATTGAATTTATTGGCATAATAACTTTGCTGAATTTCGGTTTCCATAGAAAAATATTGCTGAATTGATTTTTTTATATAGAAAAACTTGAAAATGTTCGTTTTTTAGTTTAAAAACTTAGCTGAATGACGATTTCCTCTATGAAAACCTTGCTGAATTGGTGTTTAATGCAGAAGAACTTAACTGAATTGAGTTTTCCTGTAAATAGAACCTTGCTGTATTGAGTTAAATTACAAAAAAATCTGAATATAAATATATATGTATATTCAGATTTTTAATTAAAACCTTGCTGAATATAATTTTTTAATTAAAACATTGCTGAATTCATTTTTTTGTTTGCAGTGCAACATCGATTTGCAACGTGATGTGTTGCGCATTGGTACCACCGGCACCGAAACACCATTTTTGGCCGAAAATGAACTGCCCGATTGTGCCCGCCTCTCGGGCAATGTCGATGACGAACTCAAAGCCTTAGAACAATCTGCCAATGATTCGGAAGCTCAGGCCATTAAGGAGGCAATTGAACAGAGTAAACGAGATGCGGCTAGTGGTAGTGGTGGAGGTAAATGAACAAAAAAACAAAACACACACACAAACAGATAGAACACATAACAAAACACTTAATTATTTCTCTATTAAAAAATTGTATACGTATCTCTAAATATATATGGTGGGTGTTGTGTGTCTATGTTTTGCATTTTTTTCTTTATTTTTGCTTTCAAAAAAAAAAAAAATACAGCCTGCACCTCATCCGCTACTGTAAACTCTAACTCCAACTCCAACTCAACCACAACAACATCGACAGCAGCTGCTGCAACATCATCCACAGCCAATTCGAATTCATCAGCCTCTCAACCACCACCGAGTGGTGATAATTTCAATGAATCGGATGTTGCTGATCTCATTAAAATGGGTTTTACTCGCGAGGAGGTGTTGGAGGAATTACGCCGTTCCAATGGGAATAAATTGCAAGCTACAGCAGGTCTTTTAGCAAAATCTTTAAAATTTTAATAAAAAAGGACACACAGCACAGAAGCATAAAAAAAGATTTATAAAAAAATAAATAAAAATAGTAATACCTCGTTTGGCGATTTCATTCTTTTTATAAGAAAACAAAAAATAAAAAGGAAAATAATTTTTAAGTAAATTAAATTTTAAGTACAACAAAAAAATATATACTATATGATGTACACACACACATACAAAACAACAATGAATGAACTTTGAATTAAAAAAAATAAAACTAAATAAAAATTTTAGTATAATGTTGTGAGACTAAAAAACAAAACAAAAACAAATACAAAACGAAAAATTGTATAATATGTATAACGAATGTCACATGTTATATTATTAAGTAGCAAAAAAAAACTTCTTAAAAAACAAAACTTATATACACACATATTTAAGTTTTTTTTAAGTTAAATATTTTTAAAAATTAAACAGAAAAATATTGTTCGGGGGAAATGAAAAGTTGTAAAAACTAGGTTTGAGGAAACAAAATTGTTTATCTATAGTTTTGGCTATGGTGAAATACTTTTTTTTTAATCCTATAGATGTGAAAGGAAAAGAAATAAATTTATAATTTTGTTATAGAAAAAAAACATAACCTCAATTTGTTATATGTTGTATACCCTCCACCTTAAATTTTGTGAATTCGTTTGCAAGATCTCAAAATATTCACTGGAGGACCCCATAAAGTCTATTTCTATTCTCAATCCGAATAAAATTCTATGACGATTTATGCATGTCGGACATCACGATAGAGTTCGCATAGCTTTGAAATTTTGCACATACATTGCTACTACTCCTAGGATGTTTGGTGGTACTAAAAATATGGTATATCGGTACATGTTTTTTTCTCTCGATATTTTGACGATTATGGGCACTTTTTCAAACAAATTGTATGGTAATTTGATATTTTTAATTCTTTATTGTGTATCAAAATTTCACTACCAAAAATTATCAATATTGGTCCACATTTTAGGATAGCCCCCCAAATAACAAGTATCCTTAAATATTTAGTATTTTGGGGATTTTTAGCACCGAATTGGCTTTAATTTGATATTTTAGGTTGTTATAGGGTAAGACATCATCTTACTTAAAATAATAAAAAAATGATTTTTTTCAAAAAAAAATATATATATATATAATTTTTATAAAAAAAAATATAATTTTTTTATTTTGGTAAATTTTTTTCAAATTCTCGTTTCTAAAAACTTGAAAATATATTTCAAATTCAAAAAAAATGTATTTAAAAAACAAAAATTTCATTTAAAAAAATATACATTTATTTCAAATCTTTATTGGAAAAGCTTACTTTTTATTAAAAATAATTCAATTTTTAAGAATCCTTTTTTTTAAAAAAAATCTCTAAGAAAAAATATTAAAAAAATTAAAAAAAAATATTTTTGTTTATTATATAATAAACAAAAATATTTTTTTTAATATAGAAAAAAAAAAAACTATTTATTAGTTTTATGTATGGCATTGTTTGCCGAGGGGTAAGGCAGGGAAGACTATAGTTTCGGATCACGCCACTGATCCTCATCAGTTCCCTTAGTTCTTTGTTGGGATATTCTCCCCAGAAGCTATTGCTTCTATACAAAAAACCTTTCATACCCAAATGTCTCTTGTAACAAAGCGAAGTACTTAGCTGACCAACGACATAAACTGCATGAGAATTTCGCTGGAGCCTCACTTCGAGGTTAACAAGGCATTTACAAACAAAATACAAATGGTATCCCAAATAAACCGCCAACACTTCTGAAGTTGTAGACGCAGGCACGGTTAAATCCATTTTTTATTTAAAATTTTATTTACTTCATAATTTATTTTTTTTTATCCAAAAATTCCAATATTTTTTTTGAAAATATTCAAATTTTCTATTTAAAAATCAAATTTTTATGTTAAAAAAATTTAATTTCAATAACTTTTTTATAAAATAAAAATGAAAAAAATTCAGAATTTTTTTATTAAAGTTCGAATTTTGTTTTAAATTTATTTTTTAATTTTTCAATTTTCTTTAACTTCCAAAATTTGTTATTTAAATAAAATGCATTCTTTATTTAAAAAATATAAAAGTCCAATTTTTATTTAAAAGGTATCCAATTTTTTTTATTTAAAATTTTATTTTCTTCTTATTTAATTTATTTTTTTATCAAAAAATTTGAATATTTTTATAAAAATATTCAAATTATCTATTTAAAAATTAAATTTTTTGTTAAAAAAATTTAAGTTTATAAAATAAAAATGAAAATTAAAATGAAAAAATTCAGATTTTTTATTAAAAGTTCGAAGTTTGTATTTAAATTTATTTTTTTAATTTTTCATTTTTTTTTTAATTCCAATTATTTTTTTAAATATTCAAAAACTCACCATAGCCAATTCATAACGAAAAAACACTTTGCAACAAAAGCTAATAACATCCAGCGAAGAAGCCTAACATTTTGTTTTTATACCCTTCACCACACTGTGGTACAGGGTATTATGTCTTTGTGCATATGTTTGTAACAGGCAAAAATAATCGAGATAGACCCATGGTTCCTTTTGAGAATATGCATAGAATCACTTTCTGAGTCGATTTACGCATGTCCGTCTGTCCGTCCGTCTGTCCATGTTAAATTGTAAACAAAGTACAGGTCGCATTTATGATCCGAATTGGATGAAATTTGGCATAGGTCACTTATTTAGCCCAAGGACGAACCCTATTGAAATTGGGAAAAATCGGTTCAGATTTAGATATAGCTCCCATATATATATTTAACCGATTTAATGTAAACAGTCCCTATATAACTTTCGATTTGCACGAAATTTAGTACAGCCTAATCATTTAGGTCTAGAATGATGTCTGCCAAGTTTCGTGAAAATCGGTCCAGATTTAGATATAGCTCCCATATATAGTTTCGTCCGATTTCATGTAAATGGTGCCCCAAAGTCCCTATATATCTTTTGATTTGCACGAAATTTGGCATAACGTACTGAATTAAGCCTAGAGTGATGTCTGCCAAGTTTCGTGAAAATCGGTCCAGATTTAGATATAGCTCCCATATATAGTTTCGTCCGATTTCATGTAAATGTCAAAGTCTCTATATATCTTTCGATTTGCACGAAATTTGGCATAACGTACTGAATTGAGTCTAGAATGGTGTCTGCCCAGTTTCAAGAAAATTGGTCCAGATTTAGATATAGCTCCCATATATAGTTTCGTCCGATTTCATGTAAATGGTGCCCCAAAGTCCCTATATATCCTTCGATTTGCACGAAATTTGGCATAACGTACTTAATTGGGCCTAGAATGATGTCTGCCAAGTTTCATGAAAATCGGTCCCGATTTAGATATAGCTCACATATATAGTTTCGTCCGATTTAATGTAAATGGGGCCCCAAAGTCCCTATATATCTTTCGATTAGCACGAAATTTGGTACAGCCTAATCATTTAGGTCTAGAATGATGTCTGCCAAGCTCCGTGAAAATCGGTCAAGATTTAGATATAGCTACCATATATAGTTTCGTCCGATTTCATGTAAATTGTGACCAAAATCCATATATATCTTTCGATTTGCACGAAATTTGGCATAACGTACTGAATTGAGCCTAGAGTTATGTCTGCCAAGTTTCGTGAAAATCAGTCCAGATTTAGATATAGCTCCCATATATAGTTTCGTCCGATTTCATGTAAATTGTGCACCAACATCCATATATATCTTTCGATTTGCCCGAAATTTTGCACAACGTACTGAATTGAGCCTAGAGTGATGTCTGCCAAGTTTCGATAAAATCGGTCCATATTTCTATATAGCTCCCACATATAGTTTCGTCCGATTTCATGTAAATGGTTCACCAAAGTCGCTATATATCTTTCGATTTGCACGAAATTTGGCATAACGTACTGAATTGAGCCTAGAGTGATGTCTGCCTTGTTTCGTGAAAATCGGTCCAGATTTAGATATAGCTCCATTTTATTATAGATTGATTTTATGTAATTGACGCACCAAGGAACCAATAGGAACAAAACGTTCTAAAGTTAGTATAACCTAACCTGTGACAAGTTTGTTTGAAATCGCTTAATATGTGGATATAGCTTACATATATTTTTTCGCCCGATATCAAGCAAATTGGGCATCATACTCCTCATGTTAGTCAGATTGACATCAAATTTTGCACAACGTACAAAATTGAGCATAGAATTACGTAGTTGCGTTTTCTAGAAGTACAGACATAGTCAACCGGATGATTTGTTTGAAGTCGATTTACACACTTTATGGACAAATCTAGGTAGATTCACATTTAGATAAATATCACATATTTTATTTCATCCAATTTCATGTTAATAGTCCTGTTAACTACCTCAGGCTTGAAGCGCATTTCTCGTAATAATAAAAAACAGCAACAACAAATTATTAACGAAATTTTTCAAACGAATTAGTAGACAAAAAATGTAGATTCGTTAAATATCTACAAATAACAACAACAACAAAATATAGCATAAGAAGAACAAGACTAGATATTTAAGTTTAAGACCAAGTGAACACCCTCCCCCATACTCCCCCCAATAAGAAAGGATACAATAAAATTCTTCAACGAAATTTACAAAAAAAAAATAAATAAATAATGCAAAAAAAATCTACTTTGCAAATAGCTTTTAGAACCGAGTTTGAAAGCGTAGTTATTAAGGACAGCAACAAAAACAAAATGTAAAACTAAAATCTGTTTTGAAAGTGGTGGTTTAAATAAATGGTGTATTATTCACAAAAAAGAAATGATTTTGTTTTTAATTTATAAAAATAAAGAAAAATGCTTCTAAGGACTTCAAGGACTTTTGTGGACAATATATGGTCTCTGGGTCTTCTGTAGAGAACCTTAGGGTCTCATTAAATAGTAGAAGGCCTCATGGTATACAATTTAAATAAATGGTTTACTATTCACAAAAAATAAATTATTTTGTTTTTAATTTAAAAATTAAAAAGTCTTCTAAGGACCTCAATGACTTTTGTGAACAATATATGGTCTCTGGGTCTTCTATAGAGGACCTCAGTGTCTCATTGTATAGTAGAAGGCCTCATGGTATAAAATTTAAGTAAATGGTTTATTATTCCCTCAAGGTATACAATTTAAACAAATGTTTTATTATCCTAAAAAAGAAATAGCTTCTGGGGAGAATATCCCAACAAAAAACTAAGGGAACTGATGAGGATCAGTGGCGAGATCCGAACTATAGTCTTCCCTGCCTTACCCCTCGGCGGACAATGCCATACATTCCCCACTAATAAATAGTTGTTTTTTATTGGGATTAAGCCTGACTATTTTGCAAAAACAAAATACAAATAGTATCCCAAATAACCCGCCAACACTACTAAAAAAGAAATGATTTAGTTTTTAATTTAAAAAAGTCTTCTAAGGACTTCAAAGACCTTTATGTACAATATATGGTCTCTGGGTCTTCTATAGAGGACCTCAGGGTCTCCTTGAATAGTAGAAGAGACCTCAAGACCATCTAAAGACAATAGATGATCTCAAGACGTACATCAGCTCAATTTAAAAAAAGTCTTCTAAGGACCTCAAAGACCTTTATGTACAATATATGGTCTCAAGGTCTTCTATAGAGGACCTCAGGTTCTCCTTACATAGTAGAAGAAATCTCAAGACCTTCTAAAGACAATAGATGATCTCAAGACGTATCACACCTCAATTTAAAAAGACTTTTTCAGGGTCACCTTAAATAGTAGAAGACCTCAGGTTATACAATTTAAATAAAATAAGATAAAAAATAAATTTGTTTTCAATTTAAAAATTAAAAAAAATCTTCTAAGGACCTCAAAGACTTTTGTGGGCAATATATGGTCTCTGGATGTTCTATAGAGGAACTCAGGGTCTCCTTAAATAATAGAAGGCAACAAGATCTCTTTTGGCAATAGAATACCTCTTGGTCTTCTATAGATATTAAAAGTCCTTCTGGTCTTCTATTGACAGTAGGATCCCTCTTGGTCTTCTATAGTCAATTGGAGACCTCTTGAACTTTTATAGACAATGTAACTCCTTTGCCCTTCTTCTAACTCCTTTGTCTTTCTTCAGCATCCTTACCGTTTCTTTTAGCGCCTTTGAAATGAAAAAAAAATCCAAATTCGCCAAATTTGTGTCTTTTGGTTTTGGGTTTTCACCTTGTAATGTTTGTCGATTGGGTTAAACATTTTCATTTTATTTTTCTCAAATTTGCACAAAAAAAGAAAAATCATATTTTCTTGATGTTGATTGATGTGTATGTATGTGTGTTTGTTTGTATATATAAAAAAGGAATCTATGGAAACTGTACACGAAGTAAAAAAATGTTTTTTCTCAAAAGCCGTTTCAATATTGTAATAAATATTAATTGTTTGTTGTTGGTCTGCTTAACATGTTAGTAATTGTTGTTGTAATCTCTGAAAAAAATTATACAACAACTATTGTTTTTTTTCTTCTTCAACAACTACACACCGGGCCTTTGTTCATATTTATTCCTCATCGTCATCATCATCATCCTCGTCATCGTCATCATTACTCTTGGCTGAGTGGCGGCCACCCTTATTATTAATAGATTCATTTTCGGGATCAAATGACATGCCTTCTTCATCTTCCTCTTCATCATCATCACCGCCAACTTCGGCATTTTCAGCTTCAGCCTTTTGCAAGCGCCGAGCCAATTCGGCCTCATCAATGGCAGTAACCAATTTGGGTGGCATAACCACCTTAAATTCACCACCATATTCTTGGATTTTGGTACGGATATTTTCAATGGCCTGTTCCAAAATTTTCAAACCTTCTGCCTTCTTGGTGGTTGAGGTGGTCATAACATAACTGGAAAACAACAAAACCAAAACAACGATTAAAATTCCAAATTCCAACAAAATAATTATTCCAAACACTCACAGTGGTGGCGCAATCAAATTAATGCGTATAACCAACTCTTCATTGCTCAATTCCAAACCCTTGTTGAGAGCCGCCTTCACAGCATCAATACCCTCATAACCGTAACACGAACACTCAATATCGGAACGGATTTTCAATGTGGGCGATACCAATTTACGCTTGACATTGTTCAGCAACACTTCCTTGGTCTTCTCATCCAAATCGCATTCATCGAACACGGTGGGATCTTCCACCGACTGTTTGAAGATATCATAGGCAGCCGATTTGCTATTGTATTTCTTTTCAAAATGCCAGGCAGTCTTCTGATATAGCTCTTCCAACTGTTCGCTGGTCTCGTAACCCAACAAATTGGAAACATGACGCAATAGTAGATCCACAGCCTTTGCCTTTGCAAAGCGTTCTGTACACTTTTCCACATCTTCGGGTGACACACGTCGCTTTGACAGATCAATATAACCTTTTTCTTTGTCCACACGTATGACAACGACCGGTTCGGTTTTGCCAACACGAATCAATTTGTTAATGGAACGAATACGACGACGGGACAATTCCGAGAGCAGGATCATACCCTCGATATTGTTGTATTCCAATAAATGCACATAGGCGCCCATTTCGGCAATGGAGAGGACATTGACCATGACAACATCTTCCACTTCGGGATATTTTTCACTGTAGAAACGTGACGTTAATGCCATTTTTGCAAAATACCGGTAAAATTCTCGTTCACGATGTAGGAATTATTTATTGCAATTGTTGCTGGTAATTGAAATTTGCAGAAAAAAATTTCACTTAAAATAAAATAGCAAAAACGTGCCAACGTTTACGGGCGGATAAAAAGGGTTGCGTAGATCGTTTTACGACCAACGGCGTTGGAATGTCAAAATCAATTTATGCGGTTGCTGTGTTGCCTTATTTTATACGAATAAGGCTACAGCTGATGGAGGCAAATTTTTCAATGAAAAATTCGGAAATCGGTGGCGGTGGTATAAATATTCACCAGTTGGGATGCGAGCCAACAATATAAATAGCCAAAAATATTCCAAACGCACTAAAATGCCACACTGTTGTGTTATCAATGCACAGCGAATGCCCACGTGATTGTTTTTAACGATACGTTTAGATATACCAAATCCATTCGATCTTAAATGTAAATTTCCTAACGTATATGTTAAATAAAATATACGCCACGTCATTGACATTCAAAATCTAGTGGGTTACGTACTCCAAATGGGATTTTTATTCAACTTTTATTTAAAAAGTAAATATAAAATTTGAAACAGACTTTTAACCCTGGTACAATTACACAAAGTAGGGTAGCTTTGGTAAGAAAGGAGAAAATACACCACTACCTTATGGGCAATAATGTCAGAATAAATGAAAACAAATGCAACAAGTCGTTCCGTTCATTTGACGTATTTTTAAGATTTTACCAAAAACGCGAAAAAAAATAATAGAATATCAGGTTTTCATTTCTAAATCGAGTTGGTGATATGATTCATATATTGATTCATACATACTTCTTACAAATGTTGTAAAATTCATCTTCAAACAAATCAATTTTCGAATATATTTTCTGAAAATTGTAATTTATAAGTTGCTATGGCATACCTTGAATAATTGTACCATGACATACTATTAATGGTGTTTTTACACGATATGTATTTTACTTATGTGCTGTCACTTATTTGATCCATATGTAATTCCTTATGTGTGTCAAAATTAGCAGTGTACACAAAACATTTATTTTTGTTTTCAAATCGGCATATGTATTTTACATATGACATAACCTATAAACAAAAAAACACTTTTATTTTTTCTTAAATCAACATCATTTTTTTATTAAACACCTACAAACGAAATAATAATTTGTAATTGTTGCCTTTTCATCATTTTTTTGAATTACAATTGAAATATTTTCTTCCAACAATGTGTTTCATTGAAACAGATGATTTCCTTATGTTTCACATACGAAAATAGAGCGCGTCCTATTCGGAAAAAATACATATGTAATTGCATATCGTTTTGATACATTGACATTTACGTATGTTTCACATGACGAGTTCGATGTAAAAAAGTGACAGCACATATGTAAAATACATATCGTGTAGAAACACCATAACTATCGTTTCATTTATGTGCTATCAAATCAACGTGAATAACATCTGAAATCAGAATCATGGTAATATTTTATTATTAATATAATTGATTATATTTGCGTAGTCAGGCTTTAATTATATTTAATTAAAAATTATTCCAAAATTAAAGGAAAAAAATTTCAAATTTATTAATTTCACCTCAGTGTGCTGTCAATTCGCAGTTCATAGCAAATATAGTTGTGCTTTTTTAATATTATTTATAATTTAAACAATTATTACAAAGTTCAAATCATTCAATTTCACCCTTATGGGGTATCAATTCTCAGTGCATAACATATATATTTGGATACTTTTCGATTATTATCTTTAATTAAAAAACAATTGATAAAATGTTAAGGAAACAAATCAGACAATTTACTAACCTCACTTTTATGTGTCATCAATTCATAGTGCATAAATAATGCAGTTGGCGATTTTATTATTGCTTTTTATTCTTATTTTTCACTAAACAAGTAATTAAAAATTAAAAAAATCATCAAATTTACTAACGTGCTATTAATTCGCTGTGCATAACAAACAAAGTCGCCTATTTTATCATTATTTATTTGTAATTAAAATAGATAATTAAAAATTAAAAAAATCATCAAATTTACTAACGTCACCTTTATGTGCTATTAATTCGCTGTGCATAACAAACAAAGTCGCCTATTTTTGGTCTGTTCCCGTACTGCAAGAATCTACTCGATTTTACTATTTTCTTCGACATCATAAAGGAAAATTCGTTATCGTAGTAAAAACTAGTAGATACTTGCAGTGCGGGAACAGACAATTTATTATTATTTATTTGTAATTAAAATAGATAATTAAAAATTAAAGAAATCATCCAATTTATTAACGGCACATTTATATGCTATAAAATTACAGTGAGTAGATTGTGTAATTAGCTTTGTAGTATAATTTTATTTTCATTTATTTATAAATTATTACAAAATTAAAAAAACACATTATCCAATTTACTAACGTCACTAAAGCTCTCAATTCCCTGTGCATAACAAACAAAGTTGCCTATTTTATTATTATTTATTTTCATTAAAACAAATAATTAAAATTAAAGACATCATCTACTTTAATAACACCACGTTTATGTGCTATCAAATTACAGTGAATAACTTGTGTAATAAGCTTTATAATATTATTTTATTTTCATTTTTATTTTTTGCAAAATGGTCAGGCTGAATCCCAGTTTGTTGTTTTTATAAAAAAAAAATAAATTATTTGTAAATTATTACAAAATTAAAGAAACACATCATCAAATTTACTACCGCTACTTTTATAAATAGCTTGTGTGATTAGCTTTATAATATTATTTTATTTCAATTGCTAATATAAATAATTCCGAATTATAGAAACGCCTTATCCATTGACGTCACCTTTATGTGCTATCAATTCCCTGTGCATAACAAATATAGTTGCCCATTTTATTATCATTTATTTATAATTAAAACAAATAATTAAAGAAATCATCCAATTTACTAACGTAAACTTTATATGCTATCAAATCACGGTGAATAGCTTGGGTATTCCGCTTTATAGAATTATTATATTTCTATTTTTAACATAAATTATTACAAATTATAGCAACACAATATTCGGAACAAGTTGAGTTTAGGGGCTCATCTCCGATTTTTCTGAAATTTTTGTCACAGGTAGATCTCGTCTCCCTGATCACGAAAATATATGACTTTCATGGAGGAATCTAAAGTTCCGAAATTCCTATGCTCATAACTTCGTTATTTATGAATCGGTGAAGGTAATATTGGTATGATTGTAAAGCGTACACATTATATTTCCACTTAAATTCGTTTTAAGTAAAAATTTATAAAAAATAGCCGGCCTTCGGCCGGGGATTTAAGACTTTCTCCTATGGACAGGCGGAAAATTCGGCTAACGCATCAACAATATTTTTTAAACTATTTTTTTTTTTTTAAATAGCCGGCCTTCGGCCGGGGATTTAAGACTTTCTGCTATGGACAGGTGGAAAAATTGGCTACGCGATTAAAATTTCCTTTATTTCAAAGTTTTTCTTATATAGCCGGCCTTCGGCCGGGGATTTAAGACTTTCTCCTATGGACAGATAGAAAATTCAGTTATGCGATCGAAATTTTCTTTTAAATAAACATGTTTATCTAAATATCCGTCAATATTACGATTGTCGGCCCATAAATGTCCAAGTTATGAGCATATGAATTACGGTACTTCAGAGGTCCATATCTCGGGAAATATGGGTTTCCCCCATGAATGTCATATATTTTCGTGATCAGGGAGACGAGATCTACCTGTGGTAAAAATTTCAGAAAAATTGGAGATGAGCCCCTAAACTCAACTTAAGCCCAATATTCAATTCCCAACGCCACCTTTATGTGCTATCAATTCAATGTGCATAGCACAGTATTCAGCTTAATAATATTATTTTATATCTATTGTTAATAAAATAATTACAAACTATAAAAACCATTATCCAATTCCTAATGTCAACTTTATGTGCTATTAATTCCCTGTACATAGCACATATAGTTCCCTATTTTATTATTATTTTTAATAAAGAAACAAATATTAAAAAGTTAAAATAACAAATCATCCACTTATTAACGCCACCTTTGTATGCTATCAATTCCCAGTGCATTGTGCCTACCTTGTGGGCGGATATAGTTATCAAATAATGATTACTTGCTTCAACGCCATAGAAGAGGAAGAAGAATTTCGCCGCATATGCGTGAATGGTTAGCCGACATATAAAAATAAAACATGGCTGAAAGAAGAGGTGGTTTTGATCAACCTAGGTAAATATTTATTAATTTTTGTGTATTTTAATAAGAAAAGCTAACTGGAAATTAATGAAATTTATTGTCCCTAAGCTGCTGTCAGCAATGTGTATGAAGTTTAACGGGAAATGTGCAAAATATAGTGAAAAAATGATGAACGAAAAAAATAGTGACGAGAATTTCTTCTCTCTGGTGTGTTTGGGTGTATATAAGTGTGTGTGTGCGTGTGTGCTTGTGTGTAAGAATGGGTAAAAAAGATTTTCGCCGCCCTTGTGTAGCAGAAGAAGAATATATGAAGAAGAGATATAATGATGATGATGGAAACCAAACGACCGACGACTCTTTCAAACAAGCGACAGAACGACCAACCAAACGACAACGTTGCCGTATGAATTTAATTCAATGAGCTGCCGCCGCTTTTGGGTTTACTGCTGCTTTGCCTGTATTGAAAATAGTTCCGTGGAAATTTTTGGTGGGAACTTTTGTTGCAAATCAGGAAGTATATAATGCCAATATTTCTGATGCTGCCTGCCGCTTCTTGTTGATGCCGCAAAATCTTCTTTGTGTATGCCCTTCCGCCCGATCATAAAGGTTTTTTTTTTGCGAGGGCTTAGGGTGGAAAATGTCAAAGTACGACAAATGTTATTGCGGCGAACAACAACGAAACACAGAATCGGAAAAATGTGTTCCATTAAATTCTCTGCCACCCTAGGGCAGAGCTGTCAATGAGCTCTGTTTACTTTGCAGTTGCCCAAAAAATACTTGCCCTGCAAACTCCTCTTTATCGTCATCGGTCATAAATCGTCATCATCATCATCATTAATATCCCACATAGTAGTAGTAGTGAGTGAGTATGTGTGTGTGTGGTGTGAATTTTTTTGCTTTACTTTTCGGCTTTATTTGTTATGTTTCTTTGCTAGATTTGTCTACCTACCCGGCCGCCCGCACCTTGACAGTGCTTTAGCTGTGGCCACTGCTTCTGCTGCTGCCGCTGGTGGTGATGATGATTTTTTTTCGTGTGAATGACGAATATGTTTTATTCCCAATGGTGTGTGTGTGTGGTCTTATTTTGGTACACTGCTGATTAGTAGTTCCTAATGACGTCGTTTCGGATAATCACCTGCCTCCAATTTTGAAAAACAAATCTGACCAAGCCTCTATCACTTGCCTTTTTTCTCCAATTTTTTAAATGACATTCCCTTCCTCTTCTATTTATTTATGTTTTCAATGTCAATCAATATAAATTGTGTGTTATTATTTTGATTGATGCCGGTGTTCCGCAACCGGAATCAAGGGAAGTCCCTGTTTCTTCTTCTTCGGCATTATATAATGACGATTTCAAATGAAACGAACGAACAAAACAATAACCAATAGTCATTCATGCGATTTTATTTTCCATGATAAGCAAATGCATTTGTAGTGGTATTCCTCCGACTGGTTGTGTTTCAGTTTTTTGTTTTAATATCTTGTTGTTTTGAGGTTTTGTTTTTTTCGGCACGTGGATACGTTTACTGGTTTTATACACTTGGGAGGGTTTTTTGTTTACGTTTCAAATAACAAAAATAAAAAGATGCAGAAAGAACCCCCCAAAAAATCGAAAACTTCTTATAATGAAGTAGGGAATTATAGAAGATAGTGCGGAAATCACCTATTAAGTTCCTATTTCCCATTAGCCTAAAATTTTGTGACGATTTATCCAGGTCCGTCTGTATGTGGGGAAAGAATCCAAAAAAAAAAAAAAAAAAAAAACGGAAACTACATATAATGGATTAGGGAGCAAGAGATGGGGATATCATCTCTAGGTGTCTATTACCCATCAGCCTCAAATTCTGACGATTTGCCCAGGTCTTTCTGTCGTATTGAAATAAATGGCCAAAATTTTGCATACATTTGCCAATATCGCTCGATTTTTTCTGTTGTATTGAAATAAATGGCCAAAATTTTGCATACATTTGCCAATATCGCTCGATTTTTTCTGTTAGTCCCCATATAAGGCACCCCCAAATTTCGATATTTTGGGGGTTTTAATAGCATTTTTCATCCGAATTCGCTTTAATTTGTCAAATTGGGTTCTTATTGGCTACCGAATCTCCACACTAAAAATTATCAATATTGGTTAATTTTTTCGGGTATCTCCCATATAAGGGAACACCAAAAATTTCGATATTTTGGGAATTTGGGCATGTTTTTCAAACGAATACGCTGTAATTTGGTACTTTGGGTTCTTATTGGATACCAAATGTCTCCAATAAAAATTATGAATATCGGTCGTATTTTTCGGGTATGCCTCATATAAGGAAATCCCAAAATTTCGATATTTTGTGGTTTTTGAGCATCTTTTTCATCCGAATTGGCTACAATTTTGCACATTGGGCTCTTATTGTGTACCAAATCTCTCCAATAGAAATTATCGATATCGGTCGATTTTTTCTAGTAGCTCGCATATATAAAGATACCCTTATAATTTATACATTTCCGAGTTTTTGATTGTGTTTTTCATCCGAATTCGTTATAATTTGGCACATTGGCTTCTTATTAGGTACCAAACCTCTTCACTAAAAATTATAAAGAAGGTCCACATTATCGTTTAGCTCCCATATAAATGTACCCCCAAAACTTCGATACTTTGGGTACCTTCGAAATTAATTCGCTTTAATTTGACACATAGGCTTCTTATTAGGTACCAAACCTCTCCACTAAAAATTATAAATATTGTTCAACTTTTTTGGGATAGCCCCCATATAAAGATACACGTACAATTTTCATATTTTGCACTTTTTGAGCACGTATTTTGACAGAATTCGCTGTAATTTGGTACTTTGGCTTCTTATTAGGAACCAAATCTTTCCACTAAAAATTATCAAAATAGGTCCACTTATTCGGGTAGGTCCCATATAAAGGTACCCCAAAAATGTCGATATTTCGGGGAGATTCGGTGCGTTTTTGGACCGAATTTGCTATAATTTGGTACATTGGGTTCACATTGGGTACCAAACTTCTCTACTAAAAATTATAAATATTGGTCAACTTTTTGGGTTAGACCCTATATAGCGATACCCTCAAAATAGGCGGATCTTAAGGATTTTGGACAGTGTTCTCAATAGAATTGGCTTTATTTTGGTATGTTGGGTTCCTATTAGCTACAAAATCTTCCCGCCAAATATTATCAATATTGGTCCAAATTTGGGGTAGCCCCTAACATGTTTGTATTTTGGGGATTTGGCGATTTTTTCTAATCCTGAAATGATACTCCATTAATTTTGTATTCATTGATTAAATAATTTTCCTCTTCACTTTTTATTTCCAGAAATTATGGTAGCAAGCAGCTACCCACTGAACCCCCATACACCGCATATGTGGGCAATTTACCCCAACGTCTGGTACAAGGCGATGTTGTACGAATTTTCCAATGTCAAGGTTTCAATGTGAAAAATGTTCGTTTGGTCAATGATCGCGTTACAGATGTCTTCAAGGGTTTTTGCTATGTGGAATTTGAAACATTGGAAACACTGGAAGAAGTTTTACGTCTCGATGGGCTAATCAATGTCGATGATAATGGAGCGCCGTTGCGTATTGATATTGCCGAGCGTAGGAAAAATGATCGGTAAGTTAGCTTGGCATTTGAATTGCGAATTTTTTTTTAATTATTTGTTGTTTTTTTTTATTATAGTGCCGGTGGCTTCCAAAAACGTGGTCCACCACGACAAGAAGGTGGTGGTGGCGGCGGTGGTCGCCATCAAAACTTTTCCCGCGGCGGCGGTGGTGGTGGAGGTAATAGAGGTGGTGATCGCGGCCACGATCGTGGCGGTGATCGCGACAATAGAGGTTCGTACAATGATAATCACGGTGGTCACAATGATAGAAATCGTGGAGGCGGCGGTGGTATGAATAGAGGATATTCCGGTAAATCTATATGCCATGCAATAATTTCAGTACTCAGAAAAAAAAACGAACTCAAATTTGCACTTTAATTTAACTTTTTTATTTACTTTTTGTTTTACTTAAAATTTTTAATTCTTCCAGTAGTTTATTTAAAAATCCCTCCTTACTCTGTTTGTTATTGCTCAACTTTTAATTTCGAAACCGTTTTTTGGATACACAACACACATACATACACACATCATTTAATTGCCTTAACTATCGTTTTGCCTACAAACATTTTTGGAATGCATGACCAGCAAAAAAAATCAACTTGAAATCAAATCAAAATTACACCCGCCTGTAGTAATCCTCCATCTATGTATTTCCCCCACACAAAATTGTCTTTGTAACAAAACTCTCTATTTTCAAAACAATCGATATAAAAACAAAATTAAAAATTAAGCTGCACTAGAAAATTTCATAAATTAAAAACAATTCAAATCACAAACTATTTAAATACGAATGAATAATTTTTAATGAAATTTTAAATTGAATTTTTAAATTCGAAGAAAATCTCTTTCGGATCTTTATACAAAATGCTCAAAATTTAATTTATAGTGCAGCTTAGTTTCTAAATCTTTATTTTCATTGAATTCAAAATAATATTTTTATATATTTTTGTACTTAAAAAAAATATCGCATTATATAGACCGTCCTGCAGCCCGTGGCCGTTATGGTAATTTCAATAACGACGATCGCTACAATGATCGCAATCAGGATCGTAATCATCGTGAGGGCAGTTTTGGTGGCCAGAGTCGAGATGGCGGCAACGATCGTTATAATAATTTCAGTAGGAATCGTGGCGGCGATCGGGAACAACGTGGTGGTCATTTCAATCAAAATGATCGCCCACCATCTGCTGTTGCACCCCTTGGTAGTATAGGTGAGTACAAAACAAAAAAAGTCGCAAACCCACAGTTTTTGTTGGGAATACAGTGACACAATCACCATCCGTCAATATAACAGATACAACGGAGACTGATTGTGTCCAGACTTATACTAGTGTTGTGTCACATTCAGCCTCGGAAATCGTTAAGGATGTAAATGAAGTGATTAATCCAAAATCTGTGAGTATTAGTAGTGCTAGTCTGGAAAAGATTTCAAAACCTACTCAAGGAAAATCGGGAATCATCAGTTCAAACATCTAATGCGTCTTCCGTAGCTGTCACTAGCAGTTCCCTCCAACATGGTCAAAGACCATTACCTATGGCTCCCACCATGAAAATGATATTTGTTTCTAGGCTTGCACCAGATACCTCGGCTGAGGATATAAATTATTACATAAAATCAAAAAGCGATGGAAATTTCTTTCTACGTTGTTATAAGATATAAGGTAGATCATCTTTTAAAATCGTAGTACAAGAAAGTATGTTTCATCGACTAATTTCGAGAGAATTTTTGCCTGCTAATGCATTTGTTAAGGAATTTCTAGAAAGATCTGAAGACCACGTTCCAAGATGTTGTTTTCTACTTGGTCTTTCTATCTAATTCGTGGCCTCCCCCTTCTACGAGAACCATCAGTAGGCTCGCTTTTATATGCCTTTTGAGCTGGGGCATTCTCATTCATTCACACAACCACCACGCAGATCGGCCCGTAGATCTTTCGGAGTGGTGTGGTAGAAGGCTAATTCCTCTATAGTTGGCACATATCGTCTTGTCTCCTTTTTTGTGACACAGGATGCTGAGGTTCCAATCATTGGGCATGCATTCCTCTAGCCAAATTGTACCAAACAGCTGGTGCATGCTCCTGACCACCAGTCTTAAATAGTTCGGCTGGTAACACATCAGCACGAGCTGCTTTATTGTTCTTGAGCCGATTGATTGTTTTTTTGACCTCGTCTTGGCTAGGTGGTATACACCATCATCTCTTATTAGTTCTGGGGTATGTTCTTCACCGCCAGAAGCTTTTCAAAATGCTCCTTCCAGATCCTCAACACCCTGTCTGTATCTGTTACCAGGTTTTCTTCGTCATCTCTACAGAAGGATGTGCCTGCACCAAAACCTTCGGTTTGGCGTTTTACTCGTTGGTAAAATTTCCGGACTTCATTCTGAATCGTTTACATCGATTTGCTCACATTCACGTTTTTCTTGTTCTTTCTTCTTTTTTCTGAAAACACGTTTCTCCTCTCTCCTTTTCTTCCAATAATTCTCCATCACATTACGTGTTGCTACTGTCTGCAGGGTTGCCCTAAACGCTGCGTTTTTACCATCGGTAGCATTACCGATCGTACCACGGATTTCTTGATGGTGGTCTTTGGTACCCAAGTCTTGCTTATGCTGCAGTTTGTAGGGAGTGGGCAATTCTTTGTCATTGTGTTTTTATATTATTATCGGGACAAGGGGTACTTTCGTCAAGCAGTTGGGTAAGTTGAGCGGAGTAGGCTTCTGCTATCTGTTGTGTTTTTAGCTTTTCGACGGCAAATTTCCGTGTTACATTAGATCGTACCTTTACTGCTACATTAAGACGGGTGGGTACCTTGACTGCCATAAGGTAATGGTCCGAATCGATATTCGCTCCAAGGATCGAGCCTTCCGTCTATTACAACATAATCGATTTGATTTCTCGTTGTACGATCTGGAGAAATCCAAGTGACCTTGTGTATATCGAGATGATTGAATTTGGTGTTTTTTGCTGTCGCGAAGTCAATCAACCTCATGCCGTTGTCTGATGTTTTTTCATGGAGGCTGAATTTTCCGACGGTGGGGCCAAAGATATTTTCCCTTCCGATTTTTGCATTAAAATCTCCTAACAGAATTTTAATGTCATGGCCAGGGCGGCGGTCATATGATGTTTCTAGGCGCTCGTAAAATATGTCTTTGGTCTGTTCATCTTTATCTTCGATCGGAGCATGGGCGCAAATGAGACTGATGTAGAAGAACTTCGCTTTTATGCGGATTACAGCAATTCGCTCATCTACTTTAGTGTATCTGGAGACGAAGTCTTTTATTCTCCTGTTAACCATAAATCCGCAGCCAAATTCATGTCTCGTTTCATGGCAGCTATAATACAGGGCGTAATCATCTGATTTACTTACGCCAGTCCCTTTCCATCGCATTTCCTGTAAGGATATAATATCGGCTTTCTACTTCTTGAATACATCCGCTAAAGCGGAAACTGCTCGTGTTCTGTACAACGTGCGCACATTCCAAGTGCAGATTTGCAAATCGTGGTCCTTTATACGTTTGCGTGTGTCGTCAACATTAGGGGGGTTTGGTTTTCTTGTTCTTTGCTTTTTCATAGTAAGTTGGGTTTTCCGAGAGTGGGCAACTAACCCGACGTCTCAACCCATTTTTTATAGTTCTTATGGGTGAACTCGCGGTACATATCAACTCACTATTTCAAAGGGTGATGAAAATAGCTACCCCAGGTGACACCGCGGGGAGGTCAGTGTCCAAAATTAAGATGAAAGGGGGACCAAGATAAGCCTGGGCTTCGCCATGTAAAAGCTAATCAGAGCCGTTGCTTGTTATCTATCATCCCCTATGTTAAAAAATATATTTGAATTTCGGGGTGATTAAAAATATATTTTTTTAAAAATCCATTTTCCAATTATTTTTTTTTTTTTATTTTAATTTTGTTTTTTTATTCATTTTTTACAGATGACAGTGAGAGACCCCGACTTCAATTGAAACCCCGTACCGTAAATGCACCCATCAATGGGCTTGCGGAGACAAAGCAGTCAGCTGCTATATTTGGTAATGCCAAACCACGCGAAGAAAAACTCCAAGAAGAAGCCAGAGAGCAGAATGAAGACAATTAAATGCTGCTGAGAAGAAAAAACAAAGCAAACCAACAAAACTAAGAAAGAATAAAAATTAACAAATAAAAGCAGAGCGCAGAAGAAGCTGAACAACAAGAATTAACTAAAATAAAAATATACATAAACAAAGTAAAAAAATACACAATTTTAACTATTTTTCGATGAGAAAATAAATGAAAACAAAATACAACCAACAAACAAACAATCTAAAGCAAAAAAACGAGAGAGAGAATTATATGCAAAAACATAAGAAAACAAAGCGAGAGATCTTAATAACTATAACTACATATATATTGGTATATATGTTTAAAGGAAAACAATTTACTGAAGAGAATATTTAATAACTTAAAAATAACAAAAACCCGGAAAAGATTAACAAAAGGATAATATACAACAAAAAAATTCAAAAGCCAACAACAACTACAATTTTATGCGTAATACCAAAAACAACAACATAATCCACAATCTACAAAAGCAAAGAGAACAGAATTCAATATTCTTAACAATATTAACTTTTTGTTTATAACTTTTTTGAAGAAGAATTAAGCCAAGCCCCGGCCAGCAAAAAAGAGAGAGCAAGCAAGCAATAACGTGAAATTTAATTTTATTTGATTTTTTTATATAAAAAATAATTAACTTTGTCTTTATATTTTGTTTCCGAATTTGCTAAAAAAAGTGTAACCATCTCTAAAATAAAAAAATTAAATAAAATTTTTTAATTGGACAGAGATCAAAACAATTTTTATATTTCAATACAATTTTTTAATTTTATAAAAGATTTTCCTATTTTTTATTTTAATTTATAAAAAATATTTCTTTAATTTTTTTTTGAAAATAAAAATAAATAAAAAATATATATTAAGTATAAAAAATATATATATACACAAAAAAATAATATTTATATATTATATACAAATATATAAATATTGAAAAAAAAACAAAACAAAACAAAAATTCTTTTACAACGCCCCCCACTAAAAACAATAGCAAAGAAAACGTTGTTGGCATTCTCGTGTTTTTTTAATAACATTTTTCTTTTGGAAAGCAATATACAACAACAACTAATATAAGCCTCTGCTCCTCCTTCTTCTCCTATTATAAAAAAAACAACACAACAACAACAACAATTTTCACCCAGCAGAAATCGTAACAAAAAAACCTACTTTTTAAATAAAAAAAATAAAATATATATTAAATATAACTTTAATACCATATACTTATATACTTTGCATTATATACATTACTATATAAACAAAAAAAAACTAATTTAAATATATAACAACAACATAAAAAGGTAAATATTGTAATTAAAATTAATAAAGAAAACGGAAAAATAAAAAAAACAAACCCCAACAATCCTTTCATATTTATAACAACAACACCCCCTCATTTCCACAAAAAGAGCATAGCAAACAAAAAAATATTTAAAGCTTTTCCTTTCAAAAAAAAAAAAAAAAAAAATTAACCCCCCAAAAAATTTTGAAAAAAATTTTAATTTTTAAAAAATAAAAATCCAATTCTTAGCTGAATTTTCAACACCTAAAACTCCAAAAAATAAAAAAATTCTCGTTTTGTTTTTCTCTCTGCCAAAGGCTTGCGTTTAATTTTTTTCTTAAAAAAAATTGTTTTCTTAAAAAAATTCTCGTATTTTTATTATTTTTTTTCTTTTGAAAAATCTTCCATTTGAAAAATAACGTTTTTCTTTTTTTTAAATTTTTGTTTTAAGCAAACTAAGAATATATATATATATATATTTTAAACTACAACCTCGTTTCTTATAATTATTTTTTTTTAATTAATAATTATTATTTTTTAAAACTAACAAATTGTTTTTCTAAGAAGTCTTAAAAAAGAAAAAAAAAACAAAAGAATTCGCATCCTAACAAACATTTAAAAATAAAACATTTTTTTCTGAAAATAAAAGTAAATTTTTTTTAAAACACATACTTTTTGTTATAACTTTTGTTATATAAAAACGCTTTACTTTATTTTTTAATTTTTAACATTTTTTTTTTGTTTATATTAAATATATATATATTTTTTTTATTTTAAAATACATATACACTTTTGTAATTTTGTTTATGCAGACAAGAAAAAAATTAAATTTTGTTTCCCTTTCACATAACCTCAAATTAAAAAATAAAATAAAAAAATATAAAAAAATCCTTCAGTAAATAAATTTTTGTCAAAAAACCCCCAAACTCATCCATCAATTAAGTAAAATAAAATAAAAAAATCCCAAGTAAAAAACTAAACAAAAAATACTATATATTGCATATATAATTACATTTTTTGTATAAGACAAAAACAAAAAAAAAGAAATAAATTAAAAAAATCCCCCAACAAAACAAACAAACAAATATTTAGAAGTATATTTAAATATACTTTAAAGTAAATATAAAGTAATAATAATTAATAATAATAAACAACTGAGTAAAAAACAAACAACAACAAATGCATACAATTAATTTTATGTTTAATAAATTAATAAATAAAATAATAAAAAAAATCAAAAAATACAAAAAAAAAAAAAATTAATGGGTTTTTAATTGTCCAGGGGATGGCAAGGATTTTTTAAAATAAAATTGTTTCCAAACAAATCAAGGTCTAGATTTTTTAAAAGAATATTTTTGGCAAAGAACTAAAGATTTGGATTTTTTAAAATAATATTTTTTTAAATGAATATTTTTTTTAAACCTAATGTGTGGAATTTTTATAAAAATATATATTTTTTTTAAATAAACCTAAGGTAGTGTAAGTAAGTTCTTCCAAGCTGTTCTACACTTGAGGACGGCCTCAGATTTGATATAACAAGATTTGATGGCTTTAAGAGCCGTTTGATAGTCACCACGAAAATAGTCACCGGTTCAACGACCTTCGCATCCAGACTTTTTATCAATTCCGCTGCCTTCCAAATCGTGAAGATTTAAGATTTGAAAACACTACAGTTGCAATCCAGCTTGTGGGTTAACTCAAGGCCTAGCCTTTCACAGTAGACGCCTGCCCCTGTACATTGTTCCATCTTAGATCCGTCTGTATAGAAGGCCAGACCGTCCAGAGGAGGGTTACATCGGTTCCAGTCGTCTCTACTAGGAATAACGACATCTACATGGTCAAATATCAGGACTGGTGATATATCGTCGCTTAGTTTTAGGCATTGGTTCAATGTCATACCTGGCTCGTTCAAGATACGACCATGCCCAAAGGTACAACATCGCCAGAGGTTTTGTTCATCCAGCCTTAGGGCGCTACGCACGGCCTGACACTTAATGCTGAGGCCCAGAGGCTTAAAATTCAACAATGCGTTCAGAGCTGCTTGTTGCGTACTCCTCCTGGCTCCTGTAACTAAAATCGAGGCGGCTCTTGGTACCTTATCTAATTTACTGGATATCGACTTGTGGGGCAGACAGTTCCACCACACAAGAGAACCATAGGATAGGATGGGCCTCACCACGGTGTTATACAACCAGTGTATAGTCGATGGTTTTAGCCCCCAGCATTTCACAATGGAGTTGTTGCATGCATAGAGTGCAATCAGCCCTCTCTTCGCCCGTTCCTATTCTATCGTAGTTGATAGTCCACAACTGTGCCGGGCTACTTTGCTTCGGGAGATATATGAAGTTGCTCTCCATCCAGTGTTGGTGGAGCAAAAACGCCCAGTTCCGTCTTTGTTGGATTTACACCAAGGCCGTTCGCCCTGGCCCAACGCGACATCGTCATTAAGGCTCTTTGCATAAGCTCTGAGATTGTTGACGGAAATTTTCCGGATACTTTTCCCGTCCAGTTCCATCAGTATATTATTAATTACCAATAGTCATAGCAACGGCGAGAGCACCCCTCCCTGAGGTGTGCCTCTAGTTTTCGTTTTCCTGATTTTTGTATCCCCCACACTTGAATTTATAATTCTGCTGTTTAGCATTTTATCTATCCAATACGTAAGGGTATCAGGAATGCCAACTTCTTTAAGTGAATGGTTTGGTCGATTCAGGTTTAACGTTGTTAAAGGCTCCCTCTACATCTAGGAAGGCGGCCTGCGTAAAATTTGAATTTTCCATATTCCTCTCAATGCAACCTACCACCTCGTGCAGTACAGAGATTCTAAAGACTTGACCTTTATGTATGCGTGTTGTGAGTTGCTAGGAGAGGTGGTCTCTATACGACTCCTAATCTCCAGGTTGCTCAGTCTTTCGAGAGTCTTGAGGAGAAAGGATGATAAGCTAATGGGTCTATAGTCGTTTGGTGCAGAGTGGCTTGGTTTCCCCGCTTTGACAATGTATGTAACCTTTACCTCGTTACATAGATCCTGGACATACGAGAGAGTCAAACACGCCGTATAGATTCTCTCAAGGATCAGATATATACTTGGCGAGGCAAATTGAAGCATCGCCGGTATGATTCCATCTGATCCTGGCGATTTATACGGTTTGAATGTATTGACTGCCCATCGTATCTTATTTCTGTTAACCACCTTGCCAATGAGATCCAAATCTAGATTCAAAAGAGGCTGAGTGTCAGCACGTTCACCGTCGATGGTACCCATATCTTTGCTACCTGGGAAATGAGTCTCAGCTAGGAGATTAAGAGTCTCAGAACCAGAGTCCGTCCTCGCTCTATCCTGCCTCTTGATGCTTCCGATGGACTTCGGATCCTTGGATAGTAGTCTTCGAAATCTATCAGCGTCGTTGACTCTTTCTATCTACTCACAGAAATTTATTCAAGACTTTTTCTTTGCGCGTTTGATCTCACTCTTGTATTTGCTGAAACTAGCTCTGTAGGAGTTCCAAACAATATCGAGTTTTGATTTATGCGCCCTGTTGTACAGTTGTCTGGTCGTTCCCTGTTCCATCACACTAGGTGAGATTTTTTCCCAGCGTCCACAGCCCCATTAAGTTCGACAGCTGTTCCTAAGTTTGTATTAAGAGTCAGCTGGGAGTTCGTAAGCTCCGTGAATTTCTCCCAGTTTGTTCTCCTTGGATTAATGACTTTGGCACCCTTCTGCATGAAGGCACTGCCAAACTGACGATCCTCTTGGTCCGACCCACAGACGATGGCCGACCGAAGGGCACCTTCAAAGAGCAACCAATGACTATCACTAATCCTGCCATGAGGATAAGATTTGTCAATGATAGCCACTTGAAGGTCTTCATCAGCGGCTGCCTTGGTCGGTCTGTCATATGACTTACGCTGTCTTTGGCTACGAACCTTGGAGTTTGCCTTTACAGAGGAGTTTAATGCCTTCTCTGTACTAGGCTGTTTCTTCGCCGTTTGTTGTCCAGCGACAGCCGCATATGAGGTAGAAGTGTCAGCCAGACGAGAAGTCATCGTCTTCTTGGGTTAAGTTGCGGACCTTCTGAAGAACGGATGCGCTTCACAGATTTGCGCTACGGGGCGGCATTTACTCTCCCAGGAGACGATGGTTCCTTGCCGGACTTTCCTTTCCCATTTCGACCACTAGTAGATCCACGCAAAGCTTTAGCTTCACCTTTGTCGTTAGGCGCAGAATCGGGCTTTGAGGCAGAGCCTTCCACACGTTGATCACCCTTATGGGTGACATTTTCCTTCGGGATGTTGTCAATAGCCTTTTCCTGTGCCTTTAGACTAGGGATTGGCTTCGAGCTAGGCTACAGATCAGAAGTTGGCTTAGCACCTTTGTCAGAGAAAGTTTCGCCGATTCTACACTTTTGTGCGAGCAGTAGGATTCGGTAGGAAGATCCTGTCCACCTCGAGTTCTCGATGGAGAGCGTGCGGATAGATTCTTTCGAACTTCCTTACGAATCACATCTTACCCTTGATGAGGTGAGAAATCAAATTCGCGTCTCGCCCCACGAATTTGCGGAGATAGTGTTTCGCATCAGCTACTTCTCGGGGTCTCGACAGATTTCCCATCGTCGGACATCGACTCCGTCGCAGATTGCCTCTGAAGTTTATTTAGGGTTGCAGTTCCTCCGGAAGCGTATCCCCACATTGCTCTTCCGGTATCAGTCTGTAACAGGTCGAAGAGTTCCTTACTTTGCTCCTCTAGACTATCGCGGATAGCGTTTAGAGTCCCGCGTAGGTCGTGCCCTCCCAGAACTACAGTCCTGTCCTGTCAGAGACAGATTTTAATCAGTCTTGACATGCTCAGTTGCCAAAATGAGCATTCGTCGGTTCGTTAACGTTTGGATTTCGAATTGATGCACTTGTAACAGATACAGCTGCAGGTGCCAAGGCATCCACACCTAGAATAGCCGGATCACAATCGCTTGATCTCGACGACACGTGGCTTGTGACCATCTTTGTAAATAAACCAAGGCTTAGATTTTTTTAAAGAATATTTTCTTTCAAGTAGCCCTCAAGGCGTGAATTAAAAAAAAAATGTTTTTTGTAAATAGCCCAAGGTGTAAATTTTCTAAAATAATAGTTTTTCAAATAGGCCAAGGGGTAAATGTTTAACAGAATGTTTTCTCTAAATTGTCCAAGGTTAAAATTTTTCAATATATTTTTTTAGCCCAAGTGGTAAATTCTTCCTTTCAAATAACAACAACAATATTTGTGTTCTTTTTATAATTGTATATTTTATTTATTTACCATTTATTTTTATTTATATATTTTTTCCTTTTCATTTACAAATATTTTTATTATTATTATTACACATAAATATGTTTGTATGAATGTTAGGTTAAGTTCGATTGTTTACAATTGCAAAAAATTTCCAAAAAAAAAAAAAACATTTTTATTATTAAGAGTGTTTTTTTCTTACTTATTCCGACAATTTTATTTTATTACAATTATTAGAAAAATTGTTGTTCGTTTATTTTTCAATTTTGATTTTTTTATTTTAAAAAATATAGCAAAGTTGTTATTTTTTTCAAAATTATTAATTTTTCTGGAGAAAATACAAAATGTTGAGTTAAGTGTGTGAGTTTTTTTTTATATAAATTGATAATATAATTTGAAACTTTTAAAAAAGATATTGATCTTTTATTAAACAAGTTTCAAATTTCATTTGAAATTTGAAACTTTTTCCATATAAAAAAATTTTAAATTCAATATTCAATTTGCAAAATTGGATATAATATTTTGTTTTTAAATATATAAAAAGTAATATTTGATAGTATAAAAAAATAACAGAAACCAGTAAGGAAAGTAGTAAAGTCGGACGGGGCCGACTATATGATACCCTTCACCACTTTGAGTATATTTAACAGATGAATCCTAACAGAAGTCGCATTTTTAAAGGACCAGTACAATGAAATTGGAAACAAAAACACGTCATTCTGCAACCGATACTAAATTGTTCATTTGGTCAGATATAGAAGCTATATCTAAATCTGAACCGATTTCAGGAAACTTAACACACATCATTCTAGACCTAATTTGTTACGCTGTGCCAAATTTCGTGCAAATCGAAAGATATATAGGGACTTTGGTGCACCATTTACATTAAATCTGACGAAAGTATATGTGGGAGCTATATATAAATCTGAACCGATTTTCAGGCAACTTTACACACATCATTCTAGACCTAATTTGCTACGCGGTGCCAAATTTCGTGCTTAAATCGACTCAAAAAGTGATTCTATGCATATTCTCAAAAGGAACCATGGGTCTATCTCGATTATTTTTGCATGTTACAAACATATGCACAAAAACATAATACCCTGTACCAGAAAAAAGAATTTGGTTCAAGAACCTCATAACCTGGGGGCTACCAGAAAAAATTTACCAATATTTATAATTTATAGTGGAGAGATGTGCTACCTAATAAGAACTAGACGTACTAAATTACAGTCAATTTGGTCGAAAAATCCGATCAGAACCCCCAAAATACCAAAAATTTTGGGGTACCGTTATATGGGTACTACCAGAAAAACTGGACCTATATTTATAATTTTTAGTGGAGTAATTTGGTACCCAATAAGAACCCAATGTACAAAATTTCAGCGAATTCAGTTATAAAACGAGCCCAAAACCCCGAAAATACCGAAAATTGGGGGTGCCCTTATATGGGGGCTTTCCGAAAAAATGGACCTTTATTTATAATGTTTGGTAGGGGGATTAGCTACCCAATAAGAACACAAAGTACCAAATTTCAGTGAATTCGGTCGAAAAATGCGATCAAAACCCCCAAAAAACCGAAAATTGGGGGTAATCTTATATGGGGGCTATCCGAAAAAATGGACCTTTATTTATAATTTTTGGTAGGGATATTTGCTACCCAATAAGAACTCAATGTACAAAATTTCAGGGAATTCAGTTAAAAAACGCGCTCAAGAACCTCAAAATACCGAAAATTTGGGGGTACCCTTATATGGGGGCTATGCGAAAAAATGGACCGTTATTTATAATTTTTGGTAGGGAGATTTGCTACCCAATATGAACATAAAGTACCAAATTTCAGCGAATTCGGTCGGAAAATGCGATCAAAACCCCCAAAATACCGAAAATTGGGGGTAATCTTATATGGGGGCTATCCGAAAAAATGGACCTTTATTTATAATTTTTGATAGAGAGATTTGCTACCCAATAAGAACTCAAAGTACCAAATTTCAGCGAATTCAGTTAAAAAACGCGCTCAAGAACCTCAAAATACCGAAAATTTTGGGGTACCCTTATATGGGAGCTATGCCTAAACGTGGACCGATTTTTTCCAATTTCAATAGGGTTCGTCCTTGGGCCAATTAAGTGACCTGTGCCAAATTTCATCCAAATCGGATCATAAATGCGACCTGTACTTTGTTAACAAAAATACATGGACGGACGGACAGACGGACGGACGGACAGACGGACAGACGGACATGCATAAATCGACTCAGAAAGTGATTCTATGCATATTCTCAAAAGGAACCATGGGTCTATCTCGATTATTTTTGCCTGTTACAAACATATGCACAAAGACATAATACCCTGTACCACAGTGTGGTGAAGGGTATAAAAATATTGAAATATTTTTAGTTGCAAAGTTAGGTTAGAAAAAGGCTAAAAAATATTTATTTTTATTAAACGTCAAAAAAAATTATTCAAAAAACCATTAACGAAAATTTTAGCAATTATATTAATATTATAATTATTATAGAAATTGTAAAACCTTTAAATAGTTAGTTACATTAAAAAGTGAGGTTAGAAAGAAATAATTAGAAATATAAAATTAGTAATAAAAATAATGATAATAACAGATTCAAACAGAATAATAATAATAACGTATATTATAAAAAATATTAAATAACAGAGATTACAATAAAAGAAAAACGTACAACAATATAAACGTAGCAAAACAAAAAATAATCACTAAAAAATTTTGAGGTTAAAACGCAAATATTTTTGAGGTTATGTATATTCCTTGTCCTTAAATAAACAAAAATGTAAAGAACAATTCTAATTAAATTCGAAAGTGGTTCCAAAAATGCTCATATATGAGCTAATATTAATTGAAAATACCTAGAAAAAACATAGTCAATTCGAAACTAATTCCGAGTAGTATTGAGTAACTGTCCCCGTACTGCAAGAATCTACTATTTTTTACTACGATAACATTTTTTTCTTTAATATATCGAAAAAATAGTAAAAACTCGTAGATTCTTCCAGTACAGGAACATACCACATGTGAAAATTTAAATATTATTTTTAATTAACAAAATTTTATGTAAATTTGTTCATTATTATTATTTTTTAATTCAAGAACAAAATTCGCTCAGTTTTTTGGTGTTGAAAAGAACATTTTTTTTGTAAATGCTATACAATTGGCAGTGCTTTTCTTTTGAATTTAAAAAAGATGGGAGTTTTATTGTTAGCTTTTGAGATTCATACAAAAAGTGATGTTAAAAATTGAGGTAATGTTTCAAAAGACAGAATTTTGGAAAAGTAGTCAAAAACACTATAATATATAATAATCAAATATTTATTAAATATTGTGTAAAGTCGACTACACACTATCACTTTAAACTGTCATTTTTTATCTATCGATTACTGACGACAATCCATCATATCCATGAATATTTTCTTGAATGCCTGTTGATGATGATTAAAATCTATTAATAAGATCACCCAGCTGGGGAATATCAGTTAATAAAACAATGCAAATGAGACAAGCATTGACAAGCATTATTAATATGATCACCCAGAAAGTAAAAAACATCTGTCAAATTAAATGTCAAAAATTTGGACGTTCTTTACGTTTTCATAATGGGAAACAATTAATTTAACAATGATAGATTTTGACAGCAAACTTGAGAAGTAGCTTATTTACAACTCATCTTCTTGGATGGTCTTATTAAAAGGCCTTGGTTTAAACATTTAAGGGAACCCCCCCCATTCTCAATTTGTTATGTTTAAGATTTTAAATGGGCTGGTAAATGAATACCAATGCTTGTTAAGGTTTGTAACTTTGCACATATATATTTGAAGATTTAAAGAGGAAGAAAAATAATTTACAAAAAAATTTTGTTGTTGTTTTTTGTGATCAAAGAAAAGTCCTTATTTTTGATGGCGGGCATGATAACTCCTCACTGGAACATCGGAATCCGAAAATTCCAACGGTGTTAGAAAGAGTACATGTCTGGCTCTCGTATGAACTAGGATTATTGACTTCGCTCTAAAATTAACAAAATGGCGGAACTTTGAAAAAATATTTTTGGAAAATCGCCGATTTTTTACCAAAAACCAAGTTAAAAAATAAGGAAGATCTTCACCGATTGGCTTTATCCTAGTTCATACGATAGCTATACACTCACAGAGAAACGTGTAAAAATTTGGGTTATTAGTTTTTGAGTTATCGTGCCCGCCATTCGCAAAAAAATGTTTAGAGAAAAACGCGTTTAAAGTTTGAGAAGCCCTTCAGCCGTCACTTGATGCTGACACAATAAATCGGCTATATCTTCAAGAGTTCTTGAGATTTTTACTTGAAATTTTGCAGGGACATTCTTGAATTAGTGTAGATTGGAATTAAGTCAACAAAAAATTTGACCCCGAGAATGGGGGGGGGTCCCCTTAAAGTTCCATCAGCTGATTTGTTAGTCAGCTGTTTTGTAGACTCATCACTTTATTAAAAATAAAATCCACGATCTATTAGTAACGTCATCCAGAGAGACCAGCTGGATATCAGCTGCCTCTCAAGTTTGCTGTCAAAATAGCTGTTATCGACAACTTTTCTATATAGAATAGTTGTCATCGATAACTTTTCTATATAGAATAGTTGTTATTGACAACTTTTCTATACAGAATAATTGTCATCGACCACTTATCTATACAGAATAGTTGTTATCGATAACTTTTCTTTATAGAATAGTTCTTATTGACAACTTTTCTATATAGAATAGTTGTTATCGACAACTTTTCCATATAGAATATTTCTTATCGATGACTTTTCTATATAGAATATTAGTTATCGACACCTTTTTTATATAGAATAGTTGTTACCGACAGCTTTTCTATATAGAATAGTTGTTATCGACAACTTTTCTCTGTAGAATAGTTGTTATCGATGACTTTTCTAAATAGAATAGTTGTTATCGGTGACTTTTCTAAATAGAATAGTTGTTATCGATATCATTTATTTATGAAATATTTGTTATCGATAACTTTCTATATAAAATAGTTGTTATCGATAAGTTTTCTGTGTACAAATGTTGTTATTAAGAACTTTTAATGTTTTTATTGAATTGTTTACTATGGTAGCCTAGAAATCTTTTAATGACAATTATCCACAAACAGCTGATAGAACAATATCAACACTGTGACAGTCGAGTGCATAAAGGAAGTTTATTGAAAAATATAGTAAATCATAGATATATAAATTATAATTATTACAAAAATTATATGTTTACAATAATTTTGAGATTTGTATTGGAATTTAAATTAAAACTATATTTTGTTTCGTTGTTTTAAGTGCCAATTTTGTTTACAAAATAAAAAAGGTGATTTTTCTTTTATAAAAAATATTATAAATTAAATACTTCACACACTTTTTTATATATTTATATAATATTATTATAAATGCCTTCATGGTTGTTAGTTTTCATGTTGTTATTTAGTTTTGCCTAAAAGTTTTTAATACATAGATTCTTTTTCTTCGTTTACATTAAATTTAGATTTTTTGTTTTGTAAAAAAATTGATTTTCGGTGATTGTTTGCCATTTTAAGTTCAATTATTTTGTTATATACGAATTTCTTATTTTATTATATATAAAGAAAAAATATTTCCATAATTAGTCAGCATCAATTTCGTTTTTTATTCAATCATAATCGTCGTCCATTGTTTTTCATTGTCGTTATCATCATCATAATTTTCTTTTTCTTCATTGTTATTATTTGAATGAGAAAAGGGGGGTTTTGAGAGAAAGTTCGTGAGAGCGAGTGAGAGAGAGGAGGAAAGTTCATTTTAATATCGTGCAGCGTCTTCAATTCAATTCTCAAGCCATTGCCAGATCATCGAATCCATGGGAGGAAATATGTGCTAAATCTCACGCCTTGGCACCCGGTATCTTCGACAGGACCTTGGACAAATCGACACCGGTCAAAGCATTGATAGAGGGAGGTAATTGCGCCACAAGGCGGGTAACATCGTTGGTTAGATTATCGTTGCCGCCAATCAGGACAATCTCTTCTGTTTTGGCCAGAGGAGCAGCTACTTCGGCAGCGATCTGGAAGAAGGAAATAATAATAATTATTATTGATTGAAAACATAATTAGAATAATCGATAACAAAATAGTTGTTAAAGACAAAATTTCTACATGTTATAGATTTTATCGAGAGAACTAGTAGGAAAAGTGGTATCGATAAATTTTCTATAAAGAATATTTGTTATCAATAACTTTTCTAAATAAAACAGTTGTTATCGATAACATTTCTATATATAATAGTTGTTAGCGGATATTTTTCTATATAAAATAGTTGTTATCGATAGCTTTTCTGTAGAGAAATGTTATTATCGACGATTTTTCTATAAAAGATTATAGTTATAGATAGATTTTCTGCAGAGAAATGTTATTATCGATAACTTTTCTAAATAGAATAGTTTTTATCGATAACTTTTCTAAATAGAATAGTTGTTATCGACAACTTTTCTATATAGAATAGTTATTATCGACAACTTTTCTATATAGAATAGTTATTATCGATAACTTTTCTATATAGAATAGTTGTTATCGACATCTATTCTATATAGAATAGTTGTTATCGACATCTATTCTATATAGAATAGTTGTTATCGACAACTTTTCTATATAGAATAGTTGTTATCGACAACTTTTCTATATAGAATAGTTGTTATCGACAACTTTTCTATATAGAATAATTGTTATCGACAACTTTTCTATATAGAATAGTTGTTATCGACAACTTTTCTATATAGAATAGTTGTTATCGACAACTTTTCTATATAGAATAGTTGTTATCGACAACTTTTCTATATAGAATAGTTGTTATCGACAACTTTTCTATATAGAATAGTTGTTATCGACAACTTTTCTATATAAAATAGTTGTTATCGACAACTTTTCTATATAGAACAGTTGTTATCGAACACTTTTCTATATAGAATAGTTGTTATCGAACACTTTTCTATATAGAATAGTTGTTATCGACAACTTTTCTATGTAGAATAGTTGTTATCGACAACTTTTCTATATAGAATAGTTGTTATCGACCACTTTTCTATATGGGATATGTGTTATCGACAGCTTCTCTTTATAGAATAGTTATTATCGACAACTTTTCTATATTGAATATGTGTTATCGACAACTTTTCTATATTGAATATTTGTTATCGACAACTTTTCTCTATAAAATATTTGTTTTCGATAAATTTTCTCTATAAAATAGTAGTTATCGACAAATTTTCTATATAAAATATGTGTTGTCGACAACAATTCTATATAAATTAGTCTTTATCGGGAACTTTTCTATATTAAAAACTTGTTATCGACCACTTTTTATATAGTTTTGTTGTTATCGACAACTTTTGTATATAAAATAGCTGTTATCGATAACATTTCCATATAGAATTGTTATAGTTTCTAATAGATATTATATCTACTTTGATAACCAACTGTATCGCTAAAAAATAATCGATTTTCATGTAACTCACCTTGGGCAGAGATTCCAAAACAATATTCATAATAGCAGCATCACCATATTGTTTATAAACATGGGCCTTCATGCGCATACGTTCAGCTTCGGCCTTGCCCACCAGCTCAATGGCATGAGCTTCGGCAGCACCAATTTTACGAATTTTCTCAGCCTCGGCACGAGCCATTTCAATAGTTTGACATCTAGAGAAGAGAATTTCGATATTAAAAATCTGTCCACTTCCACTTCAATTTCATGTCAATACTTACTGTTTACCCTGTGCTATGGTCTGGACCCTAAATGCCTCCGCCTCGGCTGGCAATTTAACGGTACTCATCAATTCACGTTCCTTGCGTTGAACCTCCTGTACCTCAATTTCGATTTGTTTACGTCTCTCCACCACATCAATTTGGATTTCTTCATTACGAATCTTTTGGCGAATCTTTGCGGCTTGCAGTTCATAGGCTAGTTGAGATTCCGCTTTGGCGGTATTTGTTTCCTGATCGAAATTGGCCTTTTGCAACTTGAAGAGACGTGCATTATCTTCGATTTTTGTATCGGTGGAATATTTCACATCCATTGCACTTTTTTCACATTCAGCCTCTCGAATGCCGGCGTCACGATTTGCCTCGGCTACGCCGGCGTCAGCGTCACGTTTAACCATAGCCGTTTGCGCCTTGCCCAGCGAGGCAAGATATTGGACATCGTCGTAGACATCTTTGATGACGAAAGATAGAATTTCGATGCCCATGCGACCGACATCAGGTGCGGCTACTTCGCGTACCAAGGCAGCGAATTGATCGCGGTCTTTGTAGACTTCTTCGACTGTAAGCGTTCCTGTAAAAGGGGAGAAGAGAATAACAATGATTAGTTGGAAATAAGAAGTAACTTAAATATCGAAGATAGTTGTTATCGATAAAAAAAATGAAATTTAGGTTATCGATAACTTCTATATATGGAATGGTGGTTATGGACAACTTTTCTCTATAGAATAGTATTTATCGACAACTTTTCTATACAGAATAGTTCTTATCGAAATAAATGTTATCGACCACTTTTCTATATATAAATGTTGTTATCGACAACTTTTTTATATATAATTGTTGTTATCGACAATTTTTCTATATACAATATTTGTTATCGATTACATTCCTATATAGAATAGTTGTTATCGACAACTTTTTTATATAGAATAGTTGTTATCGACAACTTTTCTATATAGAATAGTTGTTATCGACAACTTTTCTATATAGAATAGTTGTTATCGACAACTTTTCTATATAGAATAGTGGTTATCGAAAACTTTTCTGTATAGAATACTTGTTATCGATAACTTTTCTATATAGAATATTGTTATCGATAACTTTTCTATATCGATAACTTTTCTATATAGAATACTTGTTATCGATAACTTTTCTATATAGAATAGTTGTTATCGATAACTTTTCTATATAGAATAGTTGTTATCGATAACTTTTCTATATAGAATAGTTGTTATCGATAACTTTTCTATATAGAATAGTTGTTATTGATAACTTTTTTATATAGAATAGTTGTTATCGACAACTTTTCTCTATAGAATAGTTGTTATCGATAACTTTTCTAGATAGAATAGTTGTTATTGATATCTTTTCTATAGAGAAAATTTGTTATCGATCTAGTTTATACAAAGACACTTATTAATCAATAAATAACTTTTCTTAAAAAATAATTATCGATAGAATTTTCTTTAGAAAAAATTGGTATCTGTAATCGATTGAGTAAATATTTCACTTAATTACCACTGTGCATTTTTTTACCTTGTAACCACTGCATATGTTAGACCCAAAATCATGGTCACTTTAAATGCTCCCATCCATACGAATGACATTTTCGATTTTAAATTTTTTACTTAACGACGTTTGCAATAAATAACGATTGACTTCTAGTTATTTAATAAAATTAGAAATTAGTTTCCAAATATTTACAACAATTTATTTAATTTTTTTAATAATTTGTTTCACTTTTTTCTAAAATGGCTTTTAAATTTAAAAAAATGATTTTAAAAACTCCGCTTCGATGCTTTTCTGGAAGCGTTTACGGCGTTCCTTTAGCTTTGCCAGTTAACTTTGCAATGTTTTAAAACGTTTCAAGTAGCCAAGCGGCTATCAAACACTTATTGTTTGTTTATATCAGATATTAAAAACGTCTAAGTAGAAAAGAGGGTCGTATAATTTGGAATGACAGGTTCTTAGTAAGGCATGCAAATAAAAAAAATTAATTGTGTACACATTATCTCCATTTGACTCTATTTCACTTGGTGCCAGTATGACCCACAATACTTCAGTTTGGAGGGGTGTTATCAAAGCAGAATATATTATACACCTAATTCCAATATAAGTCTCCGAAGAAGAGAAATCGGTAGCTCCACTATATATCAAAAAAATATCCAATATAAATTAGATATATAGAAGTTATCTTATTTGTTTAATTTTGTGTGTTTAGTTTTGTAGCATATCTGATTGGGCGCCACTATTTACCCTTTAGCATCATTTTATGAGGATGATGTCAATGGAAGAAATATTCTACACTAAATTCCACTATAAATCTCCGAACAAGAGAAATCGGTAGCTCCATTATATATCAATAAAATATCGGTTCAAAATTCATTATATAAAAGTGATCATGATTATTTAATTTTGAGCTGCTAATTTTTGAGTACTTCTGATTGGGCGCCAATGTTTCGACTTTAGCATAATTTTAGGAGGTTGATGTCAATGGAAAAAATATTCTACACCAAATTCCACTATAAGTCTCCGAACAAGAGAAATTGGTAGCTCCATTATATATCAATAAAATATCGGTTCAAAATTCGATATATAAAAGTGATCATGATTATTTAATTTTGAGCTGCTAGTTTTAGAGCACTTCTGATTGGGCGCCAACATTTCGGGTTTAGCATAATTTTAGGAGGTTGATGTCAATGGAAAAAATATTCTACACCAAATTTCACTATAAGTCTTCGAAGAAGAGAAATCGGTAGCTCCATTATATAACAATAAAATATCGGTTCAAATTTCGATATATAAAAGTGATCATGATTATTTAATTTTGTACGGCTAGTTTTATAGTATTTCTGATTGGGCGCCAATATTTCGAGTTTATCATCATTTTAGAAGGACCTAGTCAATGGAAAAAATATTCTACACTAAATTCCACTATAAGTCTCCGAACAAGAGAAATCCGTAGATCCATTATATAGCAATAAAACATCGGTTCGAATATAGATATATAAATAAGAAAAGTAGCACATTTATTGGTAATTCCGAAAAGAAGGGTTTTCCCCCTTTGAGATTCATTTTAGAGGGATGATATCTATGGAAGAAATAATCTACATCAAATTTAGCTATAGGTCTCGGAGGCATAGAAATTGGTAGCTCCCATATATACCAATGAAATATCAGCTGCAAAATGGGAATATAAACTAGAAAATGTGTATTAATTTCTTGGTGGCCATTTACAAAACGTATCTGAATAGAGACCAATATTTCCCTGTGAACTTTATTTTAGAGGTACAAAGTCAATGGAAAAAATATTCTACATCAAATTTCAATATGAGTCGCCGAAGGAACCAAATCGGTAGCTATAATATATACCCATAAATATCGGCCTCAACTTGGCCATAAAAACAAAACAATTTGCATTTTGTTGTGTGTGGTTTATTTCAAATAACTTTTGAATTCCGCTTAATATCTTCCAAAAAACTTCATTCTAGGGGGGAGGTGTAAATAGAAAAAATATTCTACATCGAATTTCACTATAAGTTCGGGATGTAAAGAAATTGATAGCTCCTATATATACCTATGAAATATCTGCTGCAAATTGGGAATATAAACAAGAGTATTTTTAATATATATTTACTGGCCACTTACAATCTACTTCCGAATTGAGGCCGATATTTCCCGTAATGCTTCATTTTAGGTTAAAGAAGTCAATGGTAGAAATATTCTACGTCAAATTACACTATAAGTCGCCGATGGAACCAAATAGATAGCTTTAATATATACCGATAAACTATCAGCTTTTATTTGGGCTTATTTACCATAAAATTAGTATTTTGTTATTATGGTCATGTGAAAGCTATTCTGATTTTGGGTCAATATTTCACCTTGAGCTTCGTTTTAGATGAATTCTATTAATGGAAGAAATATTCTATGTCAAATTTTACTATAAGTCATCGAAAGGACCAAACGGGTAGCTGTAATATTTATCGATAAAATAACAGCATTTATGTGGACATATCAACCATAAAATGTGTATTTTGTTATTATGGTCATATGAAACCTTTTCTGATTTTGGGTCAATATTTAGCCTTGAACTTGGTTTTAGATGAATTCTATTAATGAAAGAAATATTCTACATCGAATTCTACTATAAGTCCCCGAAGGAAGCAAATCGGTAGCTGTAATATTTGCCGATAAAATATCCCTTATTATTTTGGCATATAAACAGAAAAAAGTATTTCATTCTTACATTATTTTTCCAAAACCTCTTCTGATTTGAGGCCATTAATTCCATTTGAACTTTATTTTTAGGCGATGACGACAATTGAAGAAATATTCTACACCAAATTTTACTATAAGTCGCCGAGGGAAGCAAATCGGTAGCTGTAATATTTACCGATAAAATATGCCTTACAATTTATGTATATAAACAGAAGAAAAGGAATATTCCGTTCTTACAGTAATTTCAAAATACCTTCTGATTTGAGGCCCATAATTCCCTTTGAGCTTCATTTTAGAGGGAAGATACTAATGGAAGAAATATTCTACACCAAATTTTACTATAGGTCACCAAAGGAACCAAATCGTTAGCTATAATATATACCCATAAAATATTGACCTCAACTTGGTCCTATAAATCAGAAAATAATTATTTGATTATTAACGGTCTATTTCAAAACATTTTTGAATTCTGGCCAATATTTCCCTTAAAAATTTATTTTGGAGGGATGCTATCAATGAAAGAAATATTCTACACAAAATTTTACTATAGGTCACCAAAGCAAGCAAATCGTTAGCTATAATATATAGCCATGAAATATCGACCTCAACCTGGTCCTATAAATAAGAAAAAAAGAATTTGATTATTGATGGTGTATTTCAAATAATTTTTAAATTTTGGCCAATATTTCGCTTAAAACTTTATTTTGGTGGGTAGGTGTAAAGGAAAAATATAATCTGCATCGAATTTCATTATGGGTACCCGAAGAACTGAAATCGCTAGCTATAATATATACCCTTTAAAAATGGGCTCCAAATTGAGCAACTTGGTCCTATAAACCAAAGAAGAATTATTTGATTATTGATGGTTTATTTCATATCATTTTTGATTTCTTACCAATATTTCGCTTAAAACTTTATTTTGGAGGGTTGGTGTAAATGAAAAAAGTAAACTGCATCGAATTTCACTATAGGTTCCCTAAGAGAAGAAATCGCTAGCTTTATTATATACCCTTTAAATATGGGCTCCAAATTGAGCATTATTTACATATATTTTTTTATTATTTAATTTTTTCCTTCATAATTTTTCAAATTTCATTTTCTATCACCCCAATAAATTAACACCCTCTCTTTCATTTATCACTTATCTTTCCCTAGACATCTTTTACTTCTAAAGTGATATCTATTTTTTCACACAACAACAATAACAAAATTGTTCTTTAAAGAAAAAAATCGCAATAATAAATAAATAATCATAACGTTTAAAATATAGTTGCCATACATCGGGATTTTTTCTTTTTGTTGTAGTTTTTTTGTTCTTGTCACAAAGAAATTCCGAAGAGATAAAAAATTAAATTACCACGTAAATTTATTATGGTTATCAATGTTTTTTTATTTTTTATTATTGGCGTGAAAGTAAAAAAAAAACAATTACGATTTTTTTTTCTGGCCACTTATCGATGAGGTAGAAAGCGGGACTGGAATTGACGTCACTATGCAGTACTTTTTTAAAAAACAGATAAGATGAATGGGGAATTCGCAAAGGTGGTTTAGGTGTTCTTAAGGAATATACACCGTCAGTAAGCAATTAATCAAAAATAAAGTCGTAACAGAATGGGATGGGTGGGATGACTGGAACGTCACACATGGACAGTTGAAGCTCAATAAATCAATTGTTCCTTAAAAGACATATTTTATAATCGAATTTAGGAGACCTATGGATTCTTGGCGAAAATATTCTTTAAAAATCCACGCCTTAGGACCTATGGATTCTTGGCGAAAATATTCTTTAAAAATCCACGCCTTAGGACCTATGGATTCTTGGCGAAAATATTCTTTAAAAATCCACGCCTTAGGACCTATGGATTCTTGGCGAAAATATTCTTTAAAAATCCACGCCTTAGGACCTATGGATTCTTGGCGAAAATATTCTTTAAAAATCCACGCCTTAGGACCTATGGATTCTTGGCGAAAATATTCTTTAAAAATCCACGCCTTAGGACCTATGGATTCTTGGCGAAAATATTCTTTAAAAATCCACGCCTTAGGACCTATGGATTCTTGGCGAAAATATTCTTTAAAAATCCACGCCTTAGGACCTATGGATTCTTGGCGAAAATATTCTTTAAAAATCCACGCCTTAGGACCTATGGATTCTTGGCGAAAATATTCTTTAAAAATCCACGCCTTAGGACCTATGGATTCTTGGCGAAAATATTCTTTAAAAATCCACGCCTTATGACCTATGTATTCTTGGGAACATATTCTCCAAAAATCCTTGGGAAAAGGACCTATTGATCCCTGCGAAAATTAAAGTTAATCCTTGTGAAAATATTCCTTAAAAATCCGACATAAAAATCCTTTGAGCCCCTTGAAAAAAATCCACACTTTATGTCCTTTTCATCTCTGAAAAATTATCCTTAATAAAAATCCTTCTTTAAGGCATCGCAACTCCTCCTCCTTTCCTCTCAATCTACATATGAGAAATTTAATCCCTTTATTCCTGAAGTTTTTAATTTCCCATTTATCCTCCCACCCGTCTTAATATCCCTCTTTTAAACCATGAATCCCTTTTGATTCCTTTAATGTCCTTTACCAAGCTATTGCCTATGTTTGCAATTTCCTTATTGTTGAGATTAGAGGCTTTTTTCAAAAGATTGCTGGAAAATAAAAGAAAATTTAATACAATTTTCTAAAAAATAGAAAATTTCATAGTCCCGACACCATTGGCATCCGCTTTAAATGTCCTCCACATGTATCCTGTAATGTATGTGTGTATTTCTGTTTAATTTCTATTGTGGTAACTGTGTGACACTTTGACAGACTAAAGGCAATTGTTTGAAGGGGAGAGGAATGTATAAAAGAAGGATTTTCTAGAAGGAGCAGTAGAATTCAATAGCTAAACTTACTATGCGAGATGGTTTGGAGGTATGGGGGGAGGAGGGGAAATCATTTCTTAACAAACAGGCGTTTAAGGATTACATGTGTATATTTCTGTAAGACTCTATACCACTTGGTGACAATCTAATCCACAATATTTTATTTTAGAGGAGAGGGATTGGTATTTATGGGGAAAATATTCTACATAAAATTTCATTATAAGACCCCGTGGAAGAAAAAATCGGAAGGTTTATATCAATAAAATATCGATTCGAAATGGAATATATAAAAAATATGGTTAGTTTACACACCTTCTGATATTGTCCAATATCTCCCTTTTAACATCATTTTTGGGCCGAGTTGTCAATGGAAAAAATATTCTGCGCCAAATTTCACTATAAGTCTCCGAGGAAGAGAAATCGGTAGCTCCAATATATATCATAAACACATCAGCACCAATTAAAGAATATAAAATAAAAAAATATATTTCGTTTTTGTGAGCATCACTAACAACCCTTTCTGATTTGAGGTATATAACTGCCTTTAAACTTCATATTAGAATGTTGCTGTTAATGAAAAAAATATTCTACACCAAATTTCACTATATGTCTCCGAAGAAGAGAAATCCATTGGTCCAATAAATACCATCAAAATATCTACTCCAATTAGATCATTTGGAAAGAAAAAGTTGTATGTCATTTTAATTTTCAAGGTTGCTAACTCTTCCAGATTTGAGGCCAAAAATTGCCTTTAAACGTAATTTTAGAAGGATGATGCTAATGGAAAAAATATTCTCCATCAAATTTCACTCTAGGTCTCTGAAGAAGAGAAATCGGTAGCTTTAATATATATCACTAAAATATCGGTTCGAATTTGAATATATAAAAAATATGTTTTATGATTATTTTATAAAACTTTTGAATTAACTGCAATATCTCCTTTTGAACATCATTTTAGGTGAGATCTGTCAATGGAAAAAATATTCTACACGAAATTTCACTATAAGTCTCCGAGGAAGAGAAATCGGTAGCTCCATGATATACCATACAAATATCAGCACCAATTTGATATATGCAAATACAATTTTTATTTCATTTGTGTGAGCAATGTTACAAACCTTTTTCTGATATGATGCCAATAATTCCCTTTAAAGTTCATTTTAGAAGGTTGTTGTCAATGGAAAAAATATTCTACATAAAATTCCACTATAAGTCTCTGAAGAACAGAAATCGGTAGCTGTAACATATAACACTAAAATATCGGTTCGATTGGGTTATGTGTTTCATATGGGATATGTATTTCATTTCCTATGATTAGTTTCTACCTACTCTGAATTGGCACCAATATCTCCTCTTGAGCATCATTTTAGAGCCAAGATGTCAATGGAAAACATATTCTCCATCAAATTTCACTATAAGTCTCAGAAGAAGAGAAATCGGTAGATCCAATATTTACCAACAAAATATATAATCCAATTGGAGCATTTAATAAGGAAATTTGTATATCGTTTTTATGAACACGATTGCACACCCCTTCTGAGTTTAGGGCAATAAGTCCTGTTAAAATTCACTTTAGAGGGATGCTGTTAATAGAAAAAATATTCTCCACAAAATTTTACTAAAAGTCTCCGAAGAAGCCATATCTGTAGCTATAATATATACCTATAAATTTTCGATTCTAATTTCAATATATAACAGCTGTCATATTTATTAAATTTCCTGTTTTTAGATTTACGCCAGATCTGATTTGGTGGCAATATTTTAAATTCGAAGTTCATTTTAGAGGAATGGTGTTAATGAAAAAAAATCTACATAAAATTTCACTACAAGTCTCCAAAGAAAAGAAATTGGCAGCAGCTCTATTCTCTCGATATATTCTGATAAAAAAATTACCCATAAAATCTCTCTAGACTACTTGGAAGTTAATGAGGAAATTGGAGAATAATCGACGCTTTTTACCACACAAAACTCCCATAAAACTTGGAACATTCGCCGCTAACTTCAAATAACCAAACAAAAACCTGTTCAGATTTTCTAATTGTTTTTTTTTTATTATTTTTTTACATGTTCGTTATCTTTGAAATCACTTACAAATCAAATACACCCGGTATCTGCACTTGAAAACATGTACGTATGTATAGCAGACAGTATGTTCGCATAGATGTTAAAGCCCTGAGGTCTGGCCAACAAGTTTTACACTTAACGCTCAGTTTTTATTTTATTATTATCTCTAAGATTGAATAGAGGTAATGAACTTTGTAAAATAAAACTACTAAACTTCCTTGTTTGTTGTAGCTGCTCATATAAAAGGGCTAATAACAATTTAATGGGAGTATTTTGACAGCCGACACGTGACGATGTTACCCTTCTAGTCATACGGAAGAAATGGGCAAATCTTTTGAGGAAGTTAATTTAGTAATGATAATAAGGGTTTTGGGCGAATTTTAACAAATAATGAATGTTTTTTAAAAAATTTAAACCAAACATATTTAGAAAATAGCTAAGAATTGTTTTTAAAAAAATCATAAAAATGGCATAAAATGGCTTCGTAGATTATTACAATACTCCACAAAATTGTTACTTATTGTGTTAAAATTAATTTCGTTTAACATACCTCATACCTAAATTGGTGTTATATGGACCATTTTGATCCAACATTTAAACAATTTCCAATTTTAAAAATTTAGAAATAATTTTTTCAAAGAAGACCCCGAAAGAACCCTAAAATCTAATTATTTTCCTTTTCCGAAGATGAGCTCAAAAAGTCACCTTAATTGAGTTTTGTTCCAATTTGAATATTTTCAACAAAAATGTAGCTTGTAGAATTAATTATTTGAAGTAAAGCTAAAAATTTAACTGAACATACTCTATGATTAAATTAAAGATCTATGGACAATTTTGCCCGATTTTAAAATGTGGACACAATTTGAAAATCCAATTTTAAAATTTACAACTATATATTTTTTAAAACACCCCATAAGTCCTTTAAAATAGCTTCCAATAGGGTTAATATATTCCCACAAAATGTAGCATGTAGTGTTATGAACAACTTAACTGAACATACTCAATGGCTAAAATGAAGATTTATGGCTAATTTTGGCCCAATTTGGAAATATTAACTTTATTTTAAGATGGTTAGAATTACTTTTTTAAAGAAAAGGACAACAAGTCCACAATAATGGTTTCATGGAGGATTTATGTGTTCCACAAAAATATTCCTCATTGTGTTATAAGTAATTTTACTGAACATATCATATGCCTAAAATGACGATTTATAAATATTTTTGGTACAAATTTAAAAATATTGCTCAAAAAATCTATTTTTTTGAAAGTTTAGAATATGTTTTCGAAGTTCAGGACAAAAAAATAACCTATAATGGGTTCCTAGAGGATTGACTTGCTCCTCAAAAATATTCCTTATTGAGTTATGAGTAATTTTACTGAACATACTCTATGCCTATAATGAAGATTTATGAACAATAATGGCCCAATTTGAAAATATTGTCCAAAATATATATTTTTGGAAGTTTAGAATATTTTTTTTTATGTAAAGTAAAGAGGCATAAAGTCCCCTATAATGGGTTCCTAGAGGATTAACATGTTCCACAAAAATATTCCTCATTGAGTTATGAGTAATTTTGCTGAACATACTCCACGAACAATTTTGGACGAATTTGAAAATATTGCCCAAAAAATCGATTTTTGGAAGTTTAGAATATTTTTTCGAAAGGCTGGGCAAAAAAATCCCCTATAGTGGGTTCCTAGAGGATTCACTTGCTCCTCAAAAATATTCCTTATTGTGTTATGAGTAATTTTACTTAACATACCCTATGCCTAAAATGAAGATGTATTGATAGTATTGGGCCAATTTTTGAAATATTGCACAGAAAATGTATATTTGGAATATTTTTTTCGAAGTTCAGGGCAAATGGGTGCCTAGAGGATTGATATGCTCCACAAAAAGATATTCCTCATTGTAATTTTGCTGAACATACTCATTGGAAAATTTGTTCCATAAGAAAATACAATTTAAAATAGGTTTTATTATTTTTTTTAAAGAGGGACCAAAAATTCCCATAAATTGGCTTCCTAGAGGGTTAACATATTCTACAAAAATATTCTTTGTTATGTTTTAAACAATTTTTCTCAATATATCCCATGTTCAAAGAGTAAGAATCACAAAGAATTTGGCGCCTTTTCCTCATACAAAGCTGTTAAAGGGGGGAATAGTTCCTTTAATTCCCAAAAATGAACGCAAACCCTATGAACATTGAACACACACACACATGCCTACATATGTCTGTGTAGATAATTTTGATTGTCATCTCGTATTAGAAATCATCTTTGAACTCTTTATCTTTGAATCCTTTAATCTTAAACATTATAAACATTGCCCTAAAGGCAAATAACAAATGTGTATGGGTTAAGAAAGCATAGCATACTTTTAGGCTATTAACGAATTGGTTGGTATTTAAGGTTGCTTTCAACTATGTGATTTAATATTTAAGTTGAATGGTAGTGAACAAACAAAATTAATGATAAAATAATAAAAAATGCAAAATCAATGGTGGGGCATATAAGGCCCCTTACAAATTCCTTAAAATTTTAGTAAATAATTTCAAAAATATATTTTTTTTAAGTAACCACAGGCACAATTAAATTATTCCCCCTCTCGTTACACTTTAAAATTTACCGATAAAAATATTTACACTCCCTCAAAAAAATTACTAATTCATTTCGTTACAATTGTCCTCAGGTGTGCTCATTGCCTTATTTGAGGGGAGAATATTGTAAATCAATTTAATTGAACATGCTTAAAATCGCTCGCCCACCCTCCATTTTGAACACTTAAACTTTACCGCAATGCCGTTAAATGCGTCAATGATAAATTGTGGCATTGTTGCCATTGCCACATGCCAATTACCTCCTTTATAGCTTGTTAAGTAGCTGTGGATGCAGTTGTCGCCAAACCCCCTCATGTTTCCTTGCCACTATTTTGAAAGGCTCTTGGAAATGTTGTAAGACAATCAAATGACACTTTAACGCTCATGAAAAATGACAAGGATATTGAAACAAAAGAAAATTTCTTGGGAATTATATTTAATTTACACTTGCAAAAAGACTTGTTAGGACAGCAATTTAAGCAAAACATAACAGAAGGCAATGAGAGAAAAAGATAATAGCAAAAAGAATGGAAACATAAATAGTTGGAAATGTCACAAGGATGCCAGTCGAAAGAATGGGAAGAAAAAAATGTTTGCTATTTAAGAGCAATTTTTTAATTAGATTGTGTGTAAAAATCAAGGGAAAAGGAAAGAAGAGAAATTTAACCTCAAAAAGAGAAAGAAAACTTGAAGACAAATTTGAATGTCATTAGTTGACAATTACTAAACAATTTTTTAAGTTATACTGAAGAAAAAAAATGTCTGTTCCTGCACCTGCAGGAATGTACAATTTTTTACTGCCATAGAAAATTTTCCTTTATGATATTTAAAATAATTGTAAAAATTAGTAGATTTTTGCAGTGAGGGAACAAACCAAAAGTTATTTTGTGCAAATATATGTAAGAAAATGTGACATAATAGAACACAATTTCAGAGTTGCATTTGTTCATATTTGCATAAATTCTATACGCCAATTAGAAATGCCATCAAATTGTCACATTATAATACTTCAAATAGCAAAGACAACCACCAACAATACAATACCCTGCATTTCCATAAAGGGGATTCACATTTTAAGGCAAACCCCTTTTGCATTATGGTGCGGATTTTTATTAAAATATTTTGTATAGAGGTTCTTCAGGGTGCAGAGTTTTTTAAAATTATTTTTTGTTGTGGTCCTTCGAGGTGTGGATTTTATTAAATTATGTTTTTATTGTGGTCCTTTAGGGCGCATACTAGATGTAATGTGTTGCATTGTATTTCAATACGTAGATTTTATTAAAATATTTTGTATTTTTTCAACATGAAAAAATCAATATTTGGAAGTTTAGTAGAGTTGGGCAATCTAGTTCACTTAGTGGATCAATATTTCTCGTTCCTTTTTTAAAAAGGAACTGGTTCCTTTGCTCCATATAGTTCCTTTAATTCATACAGTTGTTTCTCGTTCATTTTTTAAAAGGGAACTAGTTCCTTAATATAGTTCCTTTGCTCCAAATAGTCCATCCATGACAAAATTTAAGGTTTATGGACAATTTTGGCCGAATTTGAAAATATTGCCAAAAAAATATACTTTTGGAAGTTTAGAATATTTTTTTATTGCATTTTGTCAATTTGAAAATATTGTCAAAAAATCTATTTTTGAAACTTACTGAATTATTTCTTCAATGAAAAGGACAAGAAGTCCACAATAATGGCTTCCTGGAGAATTAATATGTTCCACAAAAATATTCCTCATTGTGTTATGAGTGATTTTGCTGAACGTACTCTATGACTAAAATGAAGATTTATGGACAATATTAAACCAATTTAAAAGTATTGGCCATAAAATATATTTTTGGAAAGTTTTGAATTATTTCTTCGAAGAAAAGGACAAAAAGTTCCCTACAATGTGTTTCTAGAGGATTATTATGTTCCACAAAAATATTCCTCAATGTGTTATGATAATTTTACTGAACATACTCCACGACTAACATAAAGATTTATGGATAATATTACCCGATTTTGAAAATAATGCCCAAAAAATCTATTTTTGGAAGTTTAGAATTATTTCTTCAAAGAAAAGGAAGTACAAAAATTTTTTCGAAGTTCAGGACAAAAATTTTCCTATAATGTGTTCCTAGATGATTGATATCCTCTGCAAAAATGTTCCTCAGTATGTTATGAGTAATTTTACTGAACATACTTCACGACTAAAAGTGCAAATTTACAGACAATATTGGTCCTATTTGAAAATATTGTCCAAAAAATCTATTATTAAAAGTTTAGACTTCTTTTTCTGAAGAAGAGCCCAAAAAGTCTTCTATAATGGCTTCCTAGAGGATTAATATGTTCCACAAAAATATTCCTCATTGTGTTATGAGTAATTTTACTGAACATACTCCACGACGAAAATAAAGATTTATGGAAAATTTTGACCCAAAATTGCGATTATTTCCCAAAAAAAAATATATATATATTTTGGAGGTTTAGAATATTTTTTTGAAGTTCAGGCAAAACAAATCTTCTATGGTTGAGTATTCCTCATTGCGCTACGAGTAATTTTGCTGAACATACTCCACGACTAAAATGAAAATTTGGAACAATTTGAAAATATATATTTCTTCAAAGAAAAGGACAAAAAGTCCACAATAATGCTTCCTGGAGAATTTCGATGTACAACCATAATATGCCTCATTGTGTTATGAGTATTTTACTGAACATACTCCACGCATAAAATGAAGATTTATGGACTCAATTTGAAAGACGTGGATTTATTCGGAAAATATGTCAGTGTAAGGAAGAGGTGCTGTTGACCTCTAATCGGGCTAGAGGGAGCAAATATCACGAAATATTGCCCAAACTCGGAATAAACATCCGCAGAAAGTTAGAGTTCAGTGGTAGTTGTGTAGGGTACCGACTATACTGCTCCGCTCGTTGGTTTTTAAATTATTTATTATATTCGACAGTACGCCGACTTTATTAAATTATTTTTAAAATATATTTGTAGCAGTTCCACGAATTCAAAGAGAAACTATGCACTTTGACAGTTAATCGAATAATCAGCTGCGCTAAATGGAGTACTCATTTATTGTACCAATGCCTATTAGATAAATTAGAGTTAGAGTCTAAACACAGCCAGAGAGTCAGGAGTCAGCGTCATACTTTTTCGCCGGCGTGAAAACCAAACGAAAGAGTTAGCGGCTAGCGGCTAGCGGCACAAAATGTCAATTATTTGTTTTCATTTTCTGACAGAATATTATACGTCGTGCAAATTATACGTTGTTTGTAATCAGGAGATTCCATGTTATTCAAAATGTCGTATTTTTTATTTCCTCGATCAATTTTCTTCTTCTATCTTATTATCCATTCATTCGTTAAAAAAAACGTCCACAATCTGCCATATGTTTTGATATCAATTTCCATGGAAATGTTGATAGCACTGCTGATCTTTATCTAAAATATGACAACTCAATTGAGAGCAAGAGAGAAAATTTGAGTATGACGCTGAGCAAAAATTAATAAAATCTATTCTAGCGTAGGAGTCTAAACGCAACAATAGCGTCAGGAGACAGCGGCATACTTTTTCGCCGCCGTGAAAACCAAACGAAAGAGTTAGCGGCACAAAATGTCAATTTTTTGTTTTCATTTTCTGTGAAAACCAAATTCAATTTATTCAGGAGATTCCAATTCATACAAAATGCCGTATTTTTTATTTCCTCGATCAATTTTCTTCTTCTATTTTATTATTAACTCGTTAAAAATCGTCGACTATCTTTGAAAATATTTTTTTAACAGCACTGCTGATTTTTACCTAAAATATGGCAACTCAATTGAGAGCAAGAGAGAAAATGTGAGTATGACGCTGAGCAAAAATGAATATAATCTATTATAGCGTAAAGCCGCAAGACGAGGACGTCAGTCGTCGGGATTTCCCGTTGCCAATAAGAAAGAAACGGTAAACGACCGTCGCTGACTCTAGACTCTCTGGTTGTGTTTAGACTCTTAGGGTAGTTTGAATATTACAAAACATATGCATATCTACCATTGCGAACCTACTTAGCTTTAGCTTGCATGGTAATTCTCTTATACCGTAATTTTGAATTAATTTCCCTCCCTTTTCCCTTAAGTATGACTAATTTATGCTCCTCAATGAGCGCATATTTTAAAGCTTAATTACCCATTAAGCAAGGGGAGCAACATTCCCTTAAGGCGCATAGCTTACAAAAAATATCCTGTCTCCAAAAAAAAAAGGAACACGTAATGACGCACGTGACAAAATTAGGATCATGGAATTATTATACTTAACCTTAAATCTAATAGCCGATGTCTGGAATTTTAAATCATTACGAGATAAGAAAAGGAATTTTAAGATGTTAAGCTAAATGATAATTACCAGAACAAGGTAACAAAGTCCCTTAGAGTCATAAAAAAGCTGACAATTAACCATTAACATAAAACGGGATTCCTTCAAAAGGAAAATCATAAAAATTTTGCAAATTCCTAAAGAAACTTTTTATTACATTTTCGTTATGCTTTTTTGTGGAATAAAAGATAAGAAAAATTTGGTTATCTTTTTTTGGCAGTTTGGCATTACCAGCGCCATCATCAATTTATAATAGACAGCTGTTGATACAGATACTTTATAAAGTGTCAAAAAAGAAAAGAACAAGAAGAAGAAGAACATCAATAATGTCAACTTTAGCGCAGAGCTGGGAGTTATGTATTGTTTACACTTAAGAAGAAATAAACCAAAAATTATTTTCTCTCCACACAAAACCCTCATCAATGTCAAATACCATATCCTAGCTGGTAAATGGAATTATTGGAAGCGTTTTTTTTTTTTTGTTCTTCTACCTTAAAGCATTTATTATAAATTGCTTTTTTGGAGGTTGGTGTCGGTTGTTTTTTTTTTGTGGTAGGGGGTTTGCCATCAATTCTCCCTCCTCTACCTCAAACAAAAAAATAAATGTATTCCATGTCACGAACGTTTCGTTTTATTTTTTTTGGTATTTGATATCCGCCATCTAGGAGTGGGAAAATAGCCAAATTGTTCAACAATAAGAAACGTTTAAGTTCGGAAAAACTTCCGTTTCTAGAGGTCATTGTTAATGTGTTTGTAGCTCTACTCGCAAAGCTCTTAATGTCACTTTCATTGGCATTAATAAACACCATGGATATCTGTGTCAAAAAATGTAAATGTCTTTTGACAACACTGCTTGGATATCGATTAGTGTTTTTTTCGAAGGTTATTCAGGGAAGGGGGCTAGGAAAAAGCAAGGAGCAAACTAAGTTATAAATTAGGTAAGGTAAAAAGAAAAAAAAATTTTCAAATGGAGGATGTAAATAACCAGGATAACTAGCAATGTCCGAATTTTTCCAACTATAAGAAGAAAACAGAAAATCTGTCACTTCAAGTGCTGTTCAAAATTCGGATTTTATTCTCAAACATTTTTTCCTTAGGTACTACATAAACTAATCTTGCTTAGCCCGATCTTAAACACAAAATACTTATCAAAAAACTATTTGCTATAATAATAGGATTTGATCTGAGGAGAGTTTTTCCACCAGGGATACGTAGTCCGGCGTAAAATTCGATATTTCGGTTTTCTACGACTGTGGGAAGAAAACAGAAAATCTATCATTTCATTCAGACATTTTTTCCTTAGGTACTACATAAACTAATTCCCGCTTAGTCCGATCTTAAACACACAATACTTATAAATTACAATACTCCAAAGAATCAGTTACGCTACTTGCCCAGATCGATGCAGTGTTGAATTTGAGGAGCGGAGTTGAATGCCAACGGACGCGTCCACAGGTTGCGGATAGTGGGAAGGCCAATCTATTCTTTGGGTAACTGTGAATATTAAATAAACAGTCGCAGACAATCAGCGGATTCAGGGGGGGGGGGGGGAGAGTATCGGAGGAAATGACCGAGTGTCCATGATCCTTGACCTGACGAAGCGAGAAAGACACCCCATATATACCCATCTCAAAGTTCTGAGTCACTACCTCTTACAAGTGACCCCGCTAACGCTAGGGTATCATGCGACCTCGTACCCATCAGTGTTCTACGGTGTACAGTCAGGGTCTCGTCTGTATTAGAATGGAGCCTTGTTGATAACTGGGCGCCTCAACAAGTTCATTCAGGCTTAGCTGGCAAATCCTTACCATGGTAAGAGGCTTTGCCATGGTTGACCTCAAATCCTCACTAAAATCAAATTCTATGGAGCAGAATTTTAACAAACACCCCTCCCCCACTTAAAAAAATAAAAATGATAGTGTATGCGATTTGTCGACTGATGCTGGTGTGGCTGCCTTGGTACCCACAGTCTCGAACTCTACAAGGTCCGATTTCAATCAATCCCCACAAATGTTGACAAACCATGCTATTTCATTGGACCACTCTTTTGCCTCAAATCCCATCACTCTCGACGATGTAAATTAATGCCTGGAGAGGTAGACGGATCTTCTCCTCAACCTTATAGAGGAAACCGGCTCCTTCCGTCTTAGCCAGGATAGCATCCTGAATCAACTTTGGGACAACTATTGTGAACAACACACAGTGAGTCCTCCCAGTCTCGAACTCCACAAGGTCAGATTTCAATCAACCCCCACACAAGTTGACAATCCATGCTATTTCACTGGACCACTCTTTTGCCTCAAATCCCGTTACTCTCGAGGACGTAAATGAAAGCTTGGAGAGGCAGACGGATTTTCTCCTCAACCTTATAGAGGAAACCGGCTCCTTCCGCCTTTGTCAGGGTAGCATCCCGAATCAACTTTGGGCCAAATATTGTGAACAACACAAAGTGAGTCCTCCCAGTTGGTGAGTAGGGGTGTTAACCCTGGCATGGTAGGGGATCCTAACCCCATGTAGCGACGTCGCGTGACTGATGAGACACCCATCGTTAAGATGGATGAATCACCCATCGTTAAGATGGACGGATGATCTCTGTCAAGAAGATGTACCGGAGAGTGGAACCTCAAATTCATTCAAAGGTTCTCCAGGAACTATCCGAACGATATTGCGAGAGACTTCTTGATTGAAAGCATTTCTAAAACAAGTGCGAATGCCACCACGGTAGTCCCTCCAAAAAGGAGATAACTGTTAGTAGTCCCAGTACATCTAGGATGCTGGTGGCTGGGACGTCTGAGCCCTCAGTACCCCCAAGGTTGAGCTGAGCACTGAGACATCCCTTATACCAGTATCCACGAAAACGGAGGGTAAGGGACTGTCGAAGTGAGCCCGAAGGAGAGCCCTTAAAAAGGCCTGCAAGAAAGCTGATAAGGCACAACCTCCCTGTGGAAATCCACCCTCTGCCGAACTGTCGAAACCGAAATCATAGTTTATGACTAATGGACAGTTGTTGGTGGATACATCAAAAGTTGCGAGCGCGAAGCAGGTGCCTTCTTCCAGCTGGGTATATCTCTGCAGCAATTGTCACTCCGGGAGCCGAATCTCGACCACAGACCACAGCTGTGAAGAGAATGATGTCCTCGGAGGAACAACAAGCTGCTGCTAAGAGACCTACGCACGTAGTTCTGTTTCGTAAGCGTCGATGGAGAAACCTGCCAAGAGCGGTTAGGGTGTGGTGAAAAACTACAACGGTGCATTGCAACCCTGCTGCTCCACAAGAGGTACTGGAGGACCTGCGACTAGCAATCATAGATCGAGCTGACCCCGATGGGATTATCAGTGACGATAAATGGTTGCTGGTCGACAGTTATCTGAATGTATAGGACCGATAACTATATATGTCGATAGTCAGGTTGACCTGAAGGCTTTAAAGTCGTGCATTATAAACTCAAAAAACGGTTCATAATAGCAAGGCTACTCTACATGATATACGACGGATAGTTAATTTATGTTGGGTTCCAGGACATAGTAACATAGAAGGGAATGAGATTTGCTCACGAACTTGCTCGAGGGCGTTCGCAGTCGTCCAACCTTCCGATTGAGAGATCTCTGGCGGTAGTCGGCAACATATGGTCAAGAGAACCTGATTGCAGAATCTCGAAAGCTATCTGGCCAGAATTCTCTCGCCGAAGAACTTCTTCGCTGCTCCGATAATGGTACCAACTTCGTAGGAAAATTACATGTGTTCTTCAAAAAGGAATTCAGAAATATTAGACAGACATTTTATTCCGCACTCGGAGGAATCGGCGAGGTGGCAATGATGTTCATGAAATATTATCTAAAGAGAGTGATTTGAGAAAATAGGGAGACTCTCGATAGATATAGTGCTGAATTCGAATACGTTGTGTGCATTGAGTAACAGCAAAGAGAATCTAGATGATTTCTATTATCTCTTTTCATTGTTCCCAAAATGTTAACCTATATTTATTCACAAAGAACAACAAATTCCAGACAAATTGTAATTTAAACATAAATATTCTGCTGTCATTGTCCCCCCTCCATAGCTAACCTTCTCCTATTCCAAGAAAAAAAAATAAGTATCGGTAATCATATACCCAAAAAAGAAAATCTATTAACTTCTAGGATCTATACCTTGGACGTTTTTATTGCTTGCGTAATGTATCCTGCAAAGACGAAGTGGGTTTTAGCAACAGTATGTTGACAATGATTTATGTCCTTTTGCTCCGAACGATTTGCATATTGACATTTTGGGGTTTTGCCGTTCCTTTTTTCTTTCGTCGTGGAGGATAATACTAAACACATTGCCTGCCTACCTAGGCTTACTTGTTCGGAATATGTAAATGTGTATTCTATGTGTGTGCCTGTTTTTTGTTAAAGGAAAATTTGTTAGGAATTGAATTTAGTTAAAAAATAAAAACACCAAATGCTTAAGTGAATATAAATGATATTGTCGGCTTTTGTGGAAGGTGTTGATTGCTAGAGAAAAAATTCAAACAAATACAAATTATCAAAGATAAATAAGTTGCCATGTAAATAGATGGATTAGAATAGAGCAACAATTGCAAAATAAATATTTAAATAGGATTTAAAATAGGAAATTCCGTAAAGAAAATATTTATGTTCATGTGTGCGTATGATTTATAACGCTGTCATACGCCACCCGGGTTCTTAAATGTCTACTATGCGTATGATGCATATAAATCAATCATACGCCAGAAGGTTTTAAAATTATTTCAGAAAATAATAAATGTCAAATAGTCACCTTCAAAATATAAGCATTTGTGAGCAGTCCTTGTATTATCAACACTATAATGAATAACATATATGAATCATATGTCACCCTATGCCCAATTATACCCTGCTTTATCCTACTATCCCATTTGTATTCAAAATATTAATATATGTGAGCAGTCCTTGTATTATCAACACTGTAATGAATAGCATATATGCCCTACTCTCCCATATATACCCTACTATTACATATATACCCTACTATCTAATAATACCACATATCAATCATATGTCACCCTGTGCCCATATATACCATATTTTATCCTACTCTCCCATATATACCCTACTATCTAATAATAACATATATCAATCATATGTCACCCTGTGCCCATATATACCCTACTATCCCATATGTATTCAAAATATTATTGTTTGTGAGCAGTCCTTGTATTAGTAACACTGTAACGAATAGCACATATCACAGCCCATATTAACCCTACTTTCTCCTACACTCCCATATATACCCTACTTTCTCCTACTCTCCCATATTTAGCCTACTATCTCTCATAATATTACAAATATTAAAAATATTCCTTATTTATTATGATTTTTCGCATGAATCCACATCAAAAGGATCAAAATAAATTATTATGATTTAATTAATCATATGTCACTCGGTGTCCATACATATCCTACTTTCCTACTCTCCCATATATACCCTACTATTCCATATATACCCTACTATCTAATAATATCATATATCAATCGTATGTCACCCTGTGCCCATATATACCCTAATTAATCATACTCTCCCATATTTACCCTACTATCTCATAACATTACAAATATTAAAAGTATTCCTTATTAATTAGGATTTTTCGCATGGATCCACATCAAAAGAATCAAAATAAATTATTAAGATTTAATTAATCATATGGCACCCATATATACCCTATATTCTTCCCATATATACCCTACTTTCTTCTACTCTCCCATAAATACCCTACTATCTCATAATATTACAAATATTAAAAACATTCCTTATTAATTATCATTTTTCCGCAAGGATCCACATCATCAAAAGGATAAAAATTAATTGTTATGATTTAATTAAATATTTCAAAAGCCTTAAATAAAATCTTTTACAATCCCACCACAAGTCTATGGAAACCTTCATCACTATTCCCAAAATAGAAAAATATTTAAATTTCCTATTAAAATTCCAATCCTCAATAAATTAATTGCCAAAAAAAAAAAAAGGATGGGCTACCTAAAGGCTGTTTTGTATTGAAAGGACAATATTTTCCATTCGTTATCTAGTTTTCGGGGGTGCTGGCAGGAATTTGACATTGAAATTCTATTTCATTTTAACTACCAAATGTTTTATTGGCTTCGAGAGGGTAAGAATGGAGAAAAAGGTCTTGTCATTGTAGAATTCTTGGCATATTTTTGACAGCTAATAAATAATTAGAATTTTTTAGGAGAAAAAACTAGTTAATTTATTATAGTTTCTTTTATTGCCACGAAGAGCCTTAATTAATGGAATGGAAAAAGGGGCAAAGGCGTGTTCAATTTATTCTCCTTCCCATCCTGCACAATATTCTATTGAACTTGTCTACGAAAAAATTCTAAGACTCTTCCTCCCTACAGAAATTCTCCTTTCTTTATATATAAAGACATACTCCAAATCGTCTACAAACACACCATTCTGCATTTTTAATATGCCTTTCAGTTCCTTTAAAAAATGCACTTCAGTTCGCCTATAAATATACCCTTCACTTCGTACATAAACATTTTCTTCAGTTATTTTATAAAAATGCTCTCCATTTCTCTGTAAATGCGACTTTCAACGCATCTGTAAAGACGTCCCTCAGCTCGACTATAAAAACGCCCTTCAATCAGCCCATCTGCTTCTCTGTAAATACGCCTTTCAATGTTACTGAAAATACGGCTTTTGGATCATCTGTAAAAACGCCTTTAATCTCTTTTAAAAACGCTTTTCATAAAGGTTCCCTTTACTTCGTCCATTAAGACGCCCTAAAGCTTCTAAAAGATCGTATATAAAGTCTTCAACTCGCCTTTAAAGACTTCCTTCAGCGCGCCTTTAAAGACTCCCCTCAGCTCGCCGTTAAAGACTCCCTTCAGTTCGCCTTTAAAGATTCCCTTCAGCTCGCCTTTAAAGACTACCTTCAGCTCGCCTTTAAAGACTCCTTTCAGCTCGCCTTTAAAGACTCCCTTCAGCTCCTTTAAATCTTTAAAGGCGATGAAGTCATTAAGGAAGTCTTTATATGCGAGCTGAAGGAAGAGGCTTTAAAGGCGAGCTGAAGGGAGTCCCTTCAGATAATCTATAAATGCTTCCTTAAACTCGTCCATAAAAACTCCCTTAAGCTTATCTATAAAACCTTTTTCAGTTCGTCTATAAAAACTCCCTTTGGCACGTCTATTAGGACTCTCTTCCTCCCTTCAGTTCGCCGAAAGAAATTCCCATCAGCTCGGCTACACCGCCCGTCAGCTCATCCAAAATGACACCCAACTGCTCTCCTATAAATGTGCCCCTGAACTGGTCTATAAAGACCCATCGTGTGTAAAGATTACCTCCTGTTCTTTTATAAATACCACCTTCAGCTTATCTATTGAGACCAACTACGGCTCGTCTATAAATACTGCTTTAGCTTATCTATAAAGACTCTCTTCTGACAGTCGTCTCCTCAATGAATATGACCTTCAGCATCTTAACAAAGACTCCCTTCAGGTCCTCAATAAAGGCCGAACAGCTCAACTTCCAACTCTTCAAGACAATTTTAGCTTTAGAAACTCATCTCTCCGCAACTATTCCGCAAAGAAACTATTTACGGTTATTTTGTTAATCTAATTACTTTTGATTCCCTTTTCTCCTGTTCACCTTCATCCTTCAGATCGTTAATCTATATCTGCCTATTATTTGCACATTTTTTATTAAACTTTAACTTTCTAGTCTATAAAAGTATAGTAGGGCTATAAAAGGATAGTAGAATTATTACCACAATTGTGTCCTTCGTTGAACCTTCAGATAGTCTTTAAAGTTTAATCGAACCTTCAGATAATCTGAAAATGGGTTCATACATTCCACAATAGGGCATATATGGTAGTTTAGTATATTTATTGCAATTTAACAATTATCCCCGATATGAATTATTCTGTACTTCCTAAAACCTTTAGTTTATCTCTAAATGTCCCCCGATCCTTTATATAATCTTACACAATAGTAGGTCATATATGGGAGTTCCGGGTATTTATTGAAATAAAACTAAAGAAATGAACGAGATTACTCCAATGTAAAATATTTATCCTTGGCAAGCCTATCCCATAATCGGTCAGATATGGGAGTTTATATCTACGTTCATAAACAATAATAGTAGGTTAAAATTGAGAGTATCGTATATTTTTTATAATATATCAGCTTCATTCGATATTCGAAGAACTTTTCTTTGCCCCTTTGTTACATATTTTCATTATTAATATCTCGCCTATTAAATAGTAGTAGGGTATATATGATAGTTCTGGGTATTTATTGTAATATAAGATTTATCTCCCATATACAATTTTTCTGTACTTCCTTTAACCTTCAGCTAGTCTAAAAAGTTTTCCGAATCCATCAGATAATCTGAAAAGCCTTCTTGTATGAGAATTCCACAATAGTAGGTTATATATGGGAGTTCTCGATATTTATTGTAATAAAACAATTATCACCCATATGAATTATTCTGTACTTCCTTCAACCTTCAGCTCGTCTCAACAGATAATCGAAATGGCTCCATGCATGACAATATTCATACATTCAAAAATAGTAGGGCATATATGGGAGTTTCTGGTATTTACTGTAATATAACAATTATTCCTAATATTTATTATTATATACTTCCTTGAACCTTCGACTAGTCTCTAAAGTTTCCCCGATCATACCTGCTAAATAATAGTAGGTCATATATGGGAGTTCAGGGTATTTATTGTAATAAAACTATATAAATGAACGAAATTAATCATCTCCAAAATATTTTTCCTCGTCATACCTAGTCCATAGTAGTAGGGAACATATGCGAGTTTATAACTACGTCCATAAATATTAGTTCATATGGGATTTCGGTATATTTTTTAGTAGTAGGGCATTTATGGGAGTTCTGAATATTTATTGTAATATAACAATTATCCCCGATACGAATTATTCTGTATTTTATTGAATTTTTTGATAGTCTCAAATGTTTTTCCGATCCTTCAGATATTCTACGACTACGATAGTAGTAGGGGTATGAGTCCATCTATTTCACAATAGTAGGTCATATATGGGACTTCAAGGTATTTCTTGTAATAAAACCATTATTATTACAGACGAACTGCAGAGTGGAAGTCTCTGTTGGCGAGCTGAAGACAATTTCTATAGCCTATATATAGGATGAGCCTATCTATTTTACAATAGTAGGGCCAATATGGGATTTCCGGGTATTTATTATTCCACAAAAGTAGGTCATACATGGATGTACAGTTTATTAATTTTAATGAATAAAACAATTGCCTTCTATAAGAACTATTTTCGACTATTAAGACTTGTCAAACCTTCAGCTAGTCTATAAAGATTCATTTACCTTCATCTTATCACATAAAACCCTAAAAGTATACACTAGTTATTGTTACACAAATGTGTAGCAACGATTATTGTTACACAAATGTGTAGCAACGGCTTGCGAGTGAGGGTATGTTACCAATGCTGAAAGAATGTAAACAAATGAGGAGATTAAAAAACAATATTGCCAGTGATAAATAAAGTGAAACCTTTAGATTTTTATTGGACCATAGATTACTTAAATGTATCTCTTCACCGAATTCACAATAGATAACCTACTGGCCGGTAAATTGATTTTATTTATTTCTTTATTTATCTATCCCTTTTCGTTACCAAGCCATTGCATTGTCATGGAGAAAAAAAGGGTTCCCCGTCACACATAATCCCATCTTATTTGTTTTCGTATTAGTAAAGGAATTTTGTGCAAAGGATTTAATGGTTGAGTTTCTTCTTTTTGCCTTAAATGATTAGAATCTTTATGCCTTGTAATGAAGATATTAACAGGCCATAAGAAAATGGTGAACGCAAAAAAAGGGACACGATGAAGCGAATGGGGCATCTGTTTTTGTTTATGGTTATAGATAAGTTAGTGGGAGAATTATTTGTTGTTTGTATTAAATAAAAAAAGGTTGTAAAGGATATAATTTGTGGAGATTTTGGGTAGGTGGTATTAAATGTAATGGAAATATTTATAGCCAGCATTGCAGCAGATTTCGGAGTATAATTATTAACATGATTCGGTAGGAAAAATTATAATTTCGATTAATATTTTTTCCGCATATATCCTCTGACAACCTATTCCCATATTTTTTTTTTTTTTGAAAATCACTTCTATTTTTTTTTTAAATAATTACCATATGTTCATATCTACTTTTATTTAAAGTAATTCGCACCGATATTTCACAATAGTTGGGTAAATATTAGAACTCCCATATTTACCCTACTATTGCGAAAAATTCTAGCTTGAAATTTAGATAAATTTTTTAATATCCTCCGCTAATTTTGATTTCAATTTGGACCATACATTCATATCTACTTTAATTTATAATATCTCACAAGAGTAGGTTAGACTAAAACCTCTCATATTTACCCTACTATTGTAAAAAGGGGAGTGTGTGGTTTTTTGTAAATCCTCTTCTAAGTTTTATTTTAATGAAAGTTATCCGTTCTTATCTATTTGTATTTATAATAATGGGTTGGTCAATTTCTCAATAGTAGGGTAAATATTCGAACTCCCATATTTACCCTACTATTGTGAAAAATGCTAGCTTGAAATTTAAGTATATTTTTCAATTCTCTGTTAATTTTTATTTCAATTAGGACTATACATTCAAATCTACTATCAATTATAATATTCACAAGAGTAGGGTAAATTTTGACTCCCATATTTACCCTACTATTGTACAATTGGGAGTTTGTATTTATTTTTGGTAGTTCCACTTCTTTTTTTAATGAGGATTATAGGCTGCTTCCTTTTATAGTAATTGACTCGGCTATTTCACAATAGTAGGGTGAATATTGGAACTCCCATATTTACCCTACTGTTGTGAAAATAGGAGGGTTTTTAATTTCGATTAACTCCCTTATTAACCCTATTATTGTGAAAGAGACGGCTTTGTAATTTCGATTAATATTTTGTCTCAAAAACATTCTCTAATTTTCAAAAAAGTAGGTTAAATACTAGAACTCCCATATTTACCCTACTATTGTGAAAAATGCTAGCTTGGAATTTAAGTATATTTTTTCAATTCTCTGTTAATTTTTATTTCAATTAGGACTATACATACATATCTACCATCATTTATAATATTCACAAGAGTAGGGTAAATTTTGACTCCCATATTTACCCTACTATTGTTAAATGGGGAGTTTGTATTTATTTTTGGTAGTTCCTCTTCTTTTTTTAATGTGTTTTATAGGCTGCTTCCTTTTATAGTAATTGACTCGGCTATTTCACAATAGTAGGGTAAATAATGGAACTCCCATGTTTTCCCTACTATTGTGAACAATGCGAGCTTGAAATTTAGATTTTTTGATATCCTCTGCTAACTTTAGTTTTTATTAGGGACTTACATTTATATCTACTATCATTTATAATAATATTTCACAATAGTAGGTTAGATTTGGAACTCTCATATTTACCCTACTATTGTAAAATTTGTAGTCTGTATTTCTTTTTGTAAATTTTTTCTTTGTTTTATTTTAGTGGGGATTATACGCTGTTATATACTTCCTTTTATAGTAATTAACTAGATTTTTTTATGATAGTAGGGTAATTATTTGAACTCCCATATTTACCCTACAATTGTAAAATAGGAGGTTTTGTTATTTCGATTAACTCCCTTATTTACCCTATTACTGCGGTTTTGTATTTTCGATAAATATTTTGTTTCGAAAGCAATCTCTAATTTTTATAAAAGTAGGTTAACTACTTGAACTCCCATATTTACCCTACTATTGTGAAATGACAGTTTTTTGTTTGTTTTTTAAATATCCTCTTCAATTTTTTATCTTAATGAGAATCACTTATTCATAACAAATTTAATTTAAAATAATTTATGCACATATTTCACAATAGTGGGATAAATATTGGTACTCCCATATTTATCCTACTATTCATTTATAACATTTCACCTGGATACTTCATAATAGTAGGGTAAATATGGGAGTTGCGAATTTTTATACATTTTGTAGGCCCTTTTATCAAGCATTTCAAATATCCTTATAGTCCCAAAATTTATCTTAGTTTGTAAGAATTTATTTTTCTCTGCAAATTTTAAAAATTTCGTAATTTCTTCCCTGTCTTTTCGGGTTACTGCTCCTCCCACCCTCATATCCCTCATCACAAATTTTTATTTGCCACTGATTTTAATTAAATTTATTTACAGTACAGATATAAACTGCATAATATGGCAGCATTTTTTTATGATATCAAACAGATTTGACATCCTGTAGCATCGGGAAAGGAAACAGGAAAGCAAACAAACAGCTGCAAGCCAACAACTGAGGTAACACAGGTTTTTCTTATTTTTTATGAGCAATAAACATAAAAATAAATATGCCAAGGATGATAAATCAAAGAAATGAAATTAAAAAAGATTTTATGAAATCTCATAGTGTGAAGAAAATTAAAATTAAGTTGTTAATACAATAATAAAAATTTTTGAATTACAGCTGGAATTTGGGGGTTAAGCCTAAAAGTATGCACCACACATTAGCAATGAGCAATTTGTGAGATGCCATCTATCAATAATGTTTCGGTACTCATAAAGTGGCAAAAATTTGAACATCCTTAATAGCTTTTATTCTCCAAACCACTTTGAGTTTTTACCTTTCGAAACACTTAAGGCAAATAATTGAATTTGGGAGAACACTCTTTGAAAATACTTTATATTAGCTCAGGGAAAGTTGTCAAATGCCATCAGGACGATAATTTAAACAGCTGTTTGCTATAAAATTGCTTGGAATTTATTTCATAGTTTATTTTTTGCCTTGTGTGAGGAATTCTTTTCATTAAATCAAGGCAATAATTTTATTTCTTCCACCCTCACGCGTTGCTGGCTAACAATGTTTTATAGATTTCATCATTTCCATTTAGAAGTGGTTTACACTCATAGTCGTTTGCTGGTACCTCATTTTTTGTTCGCTTTAAACTTAATATACATTATTTATCTATTTATTATCATATTCAACATATTAAATAGCAAAAAAAAAAAAAAAGAACAACCTTGCATAAAAAAATGCCAACAACTATGAATTTAAATTGCATTTATAATCGTCAACAATTTACAAGCTGCATTACAGTGTAGGGTAAAAATATAGCACAATATTGAAAGGAAGATTTTTATTTTACAAGGAATGTATTTGCAATATATTCTCTGCCAATTATTCTTTTAATGATAACCATATGTTCCCATTCACTTTCATTTATAATAATAATTGGCTAGCCAATTTCTCCATAGTAGGGTAAATAGGGGAGTTTCATGTTTGCAGTTTCGATACACTTTTGTTCAAATACTACTCTGGCAATTTTTGAATTAATACTGGTCCTCATTCATTCAATTCTACTTTTATTTATAATAGTAGATTTCACAATAGTCGGGTAAATATTGGAAATCCCACATTTACCCTACTATTGTTAAATAGACGGGTGTGTAATTTCGATTGACTCCCTTAGTTACCCTATTATTGCAAAATGTACGGTTTTGTACTTTCGATTAATTATTTTAGAAAATATTCTCTGCTAAATTTGATATTTTGATCATTTATAATTATTGACCTGCATATTTCCCAGAAGTAGGTTAAATACTAGAACTCCCATATTTACCCTACTATTGTGAATTGACGGGTTTTCATGTTTTTTTTAATATCCTCTTCTAATTTTTTATTTTAATGATAATCACACTTTCACATTAACTGTAAATTATAATAATTACTCACATATTTCACAATAGTAGGAGAAATATTGGAACTCCCATATTTACCCTACTATTGTGAAATGAGAGGTTTTTATGTTTTTTTAAATATCCTCATCTAATTTTTATTTTAATGAAATGTACACTTTCATATTAACTCTAATTTATTCACATATTTCACAATAGTAGGAAAAATATTGGAACTCCTATATTTACCCTACTATTGTGAAATAAGAAGTTGTTATGTTTTTAAATATCCTCATCTAATTTTTATATTAATGGGGATCGTACGTTCAAATTAACTACAATTTATCCACATATTTCACAATAGTAGGAGAAATATCGGAACTCCCATAATCACCCTACTATCGTGAAATGAGAGGTTTCTATGTTTTTTAAATATCCTCATCTAATTTTTATATTAATGAGGATCGTACGTTCACATCAACTATAATTTATAATAATTTATTCACCTATTTCACAATAGTAGGAGAAATATTGGAACTCCCATATTTACCCTACTATCGTGAAATGAAAGGTTTTTATGTTTTTCAAATATCCTCATCTAATTTTTATTTTAATGAAATTTACACTTTCATATTAACTCTAATTTATTCACATATTTCACAATAGTAGTAGAAATATTGGAACTCCCATATTTACCCTACTATTGCGTAGTGGGGTCGGTGTGTAATTTCGTTTAATATTTCTGTTCGAAAATATCTTCCGTTAAATTGTATCTCCATGAGGACCACAAGTTCATATCTACCTTCATTTATAACAATTGAATTGGATACTTGACAATTGTAGGGTAAATATGGGAGTAGCGTGTATTTTCAATATTTTTTTTCTCTTAGCGGAATAGTTTCAAATTTGCATTCTGTCTCTAAGCTTGCATGAATTTTTTTAAATAAATCCTAATGCATATAGTTTCCTTCAAAATTGTCTGAACTGAAACTCTCTCCCTCATTGGCTGGCCTATTTCTCAATATTTAATAGGGTATATATGGGAGTGTCATATTTACAATTTCGATTAATTTTGTTCAATTAAAGCTCTGACAGCTTTTGACTTAATAGTAGATTGATTTCACAATAGCCGGGAATATATGGGAAATCCCATAATTACCCTACTATTTTTTTTGTTTGTTTAATATTTTTCAATAGTAGGGTAAATAGGGGAGTTCCATCTTGGCAGTTTCGATTAATTTTCTTCCAATAATACCCAACCAATTTTTGTCTTAAAAGTTATTCAATTCTATCTTTATTTAAAATAATTGATTTCACAATAGTAGAGTACTGGTAGTCTCATATTTACCCTACTATTGTGAAATCGGTAGGGTTTTAATTTCGATTTATTTATTTTTGGGAAAAAATATATTTTGTTTATTAATAATTATAAGTGCAAGATAGAGCAGTATAAAAAATATAGCAAAAGGTCTAAAGGCAAGTTATATATTTGGAATTTTATTTTGTATAATATTTCTCAATAGTAGGTTAAATATGGGAATTCCATCCCGATAAATTTTGTTTAACTTGATTAATAATACAATGGAATTTTATACTTTTATAACAATACTACTTTCATTTATAATAATTGACCCGCATTTTTTATAATAGTCTGGTAAATATCGGAAATCCCATATTTACCCTACTATTTTAAAATCGGCGGGATTGTAATTTCGATTTATTCTTTAATCGAAATATTAATATAAGAATATAGCAGAATGTCTAAAGGGGGTTTATTTACATGTTATATATTTGGAATTTAATTTTGTTTAATATTTCTCAATAGTAGGGTAAGTAGGGGAGTTCCATACTTGCAGTTTCGATTAATATTGTTTCAATAACACTATAACAATTTTTGTTGTAATGATGGTCCTCATTCATTAAATTCCAACTTTATTTTTAATAAATGACCCGCCTATTTCACAATTGTCGGTTAAATGTTGGAAATCCCACATATACCCTACTATTGTGAAATCGGCGGAATTGTAAATTCGATTGATTGCTTTTGCTATTAATATGTACAACTACAAGATTATTCTACTCTAGGGACAGTATTTCATATTTATATATTACATATAAAGACTTCCTAACCTCGTCTATAAAGGCTATATGCAGATTCAGCTTGCTTCATCAAGAGTCCCTGCCTCAGTTTGCTTAAAAACTCTTCAAATTTCAGTTCAACAATAGAGTCTCCCTAGTTCTGCAACTCGTGTAGAAATATCCTCATCAGTAGATCTTCTATAATCATTCCCTGCTTCAACTAATCTCTAAAGATTCCCTGCTTCAGCTCGTCTCAATGACTTGTGTCAATCGTCTTTCAGTCTCTGGTCCTACATTAGAATTTTTTACCGGGTTAACCTACTTTATGAGGATTTATTTGACATTTATGCAAAGAAATTGACAATTGAAACCCACTAGGTTAACGAAATCCGGTTAAACGTACTATAAAATTTTTCACAATCTAGGAAAATATCCTTTTTCCGGTATATATCTTCATATTTTTCATTTAATCGAGTGTGGTAGAATTTTTGAAAAAATAACATGGAATATATACCTGCATTGAACTGGTTCGATTGTCCACATACGTGAATCATTTAATTGAACTAGTTCGGTAATTCGTATCCATGATTCATTTAATTGAACCAATTCAGTTATTTTTAATTGTGAGTCGTCTTATGGAGCTTAGATCCACTATTGCGAATTGACTATCAGTATGAAAACGTAAACAAATATTCCAAATATTTGACATTAGACATGAGAAGAAAAAACAGCTGACTTACTTGTAAGAGGTAAAAGGAAAAAAGTCTTGCAAATAATTTTTTAAATACTCAAGATACTATTTTTCATCTTTTAATTTCAATTATTTTTCTAATTCCTATTTCCCTTTAGTTTTAAGAGCGTAAATTTGAGATTATCACTTGCTTGACCTTGTGTTAATTTTGACCTTATTTTACATAGACTGATAAGCCCACAAAAAAAATGTAACACCTGTAGTGTTTACTTTTTGATTTGGAATTTTTTAAATTATAATTTTCCTCTGCTCCCCCTCCCTTTCCCCCAAACATTCGATTTTTATTGTCTTGTCAGCGTAATTACGGCTACGGTCTAGTGACAGTAGCGTGGTAACACACTAGATGCTTACTTGTTTATTACATGTAATTATTTTATAATTTAAATATGGCAGGTTCTCATTAGGCCTGAAGCCAGAATGAAACAGAATGATAGAACCCATACTCAAATTGGAATTATTAAAAAAAGATACAAAAAACAAACGGGCTACTAATTGTTAATTGAGGTTTAATAAATTGGAGGTTAATAAGAACCTAATAAAGAATTGAAATATTAGTTGGGAAACTTTGAAAAAGTTTTAAATTGGTTGGTGAGTTTTAATAATATAGTTATTATTTTAGGAAGCGAAGGACACAATATTTTCTCAAAGCAATATACAATTGAAATTACATCTTTTATTAAAACACATTTTATGTAAACATTGTATAATTTTTTGTATTTTTTACACATATTTATATACTACTATACGATCTACTAGGAAGAGCTGCCCTGAGTATCATAATCCGTTTTCCACAATCGCATATTACAGGCCTCTATTGCCCCTTCATAGGACATTTATGTAATCTGGCAATTTTCGATATCCCCAACCACATATCTAAAATGTGGCAACAATTTTTATACGTTATATGGTCATTTCAATTTCGGTATCAGTTTTTTATTCATACCTACTGCTGTATCTATATTTTTTAATCACTACAAAGTCGCCTACTTTATACGAATTTACCTTACGATCATTTTCTTCGACTCACTGTTCTAATTTAACATCGAGGTATAAATTTCTAGCTGGTCTAAACAGCAATTATTTAGTACCTCGATTTAAAAGGCATAGCCCACATTGAAATAAAAATATTTTTTATTTCAAAAAATCAAAAAGTTTTAAGTTTTTTATTTATAAATAATAAGATTTATTTGTATTGAAGTTATTATAAATTTTTAGTGTATTGTTAATAAAATATTTTTGATATTTCCAAAATTCTATTTTCAGGGATGATATTACGCGTAGACATATGTCAAAATTTACTCAACAGCTGAAGTGGGTTCATTATGAAAAATAAATATCAAAATTGGTTCATTTACCAAATTTGCACTAATTTTGTTAACGCCCCAAGTCTAATAAATTTCTTGTTACTATTTTGTACTAATTTTTCACACTTTTATGATTAATTGCTACTTATTTTTTGAAGCCATTTCTTTTTTAAAAAGGTGAAACAAATTTTCAATTTTTTCTTTAAACAAAACATAATTACATTTTTTCAGTGTTTAATATTTATTTAATTTTTTATTTCTTGTTTAATTCTTTTTTTTGCTTTGATTTATTCAATTAATTTTCTTGTTAATTGTTTGATAATTTTCGTTGTTTATTATTATTATTTGTTTATGTATTTTGTTTATTTGCCAATTAAAGTCAGAAACACGTTACAAGTTTTGTTTTTGTACGTTTTTTTATTTTGATAACTTTCAAACAATTCAACTCAATACACATGTAAACACTTTGACGTCTGGTTAATAACTGTTCTGTGTGTGACTCTCAGCAGTAACAGCAAAAGTGCGCGCCAAACGAAAGAACGGCGTTCTTGATTATCAAACAAATCCCAACAAACAACAACAACAAAACATAACGATGCATGCAAACAGTCACACAGAGAGAGAGAATATTATAAAGAGATAGAGAGAGAGAGAGTCATTTTACAGTCACAAAAAATTGTCAATTGTAATGCCAAATAACCTACATTAAACTTGGGAGCTTTAATACACACACACACACTCTCTCTCACTTGTATTACAGAAGTAGAATAGGAAGAAAGAGAGAGAGAGAGCACGACTTGTTCCATTTTACCATGATTTTGCCATTACCATTGCAATAATAAACAAAGCTGGCTGGCATTCCTTCACTCACAAAAAACCCCCATGGTAAATTGTAATAATGGAGGAGAGAGGAAACAAAATTGGAAATAAAACTTTAGTAAAGAAGTTAACAACAACAAATAAACAACATTTATGGTTAGAATAAATATATTTTTTAAAAGAAAAACTTTTCCTCTGTTGTTATTTATTTAAGATTTGTTAAGGTTATTTGGTAAAAAAAAGAAAAAAATGTTTACTTTGACACTAGAGTTGCCATGGCATAGATTTTAATGGGGAAAATGAGAGGTTACCATACTGACTCATGTTCAAAATACTTTGAACGGCATTTTGTATTACAGAAGATTTGATCGTTGAAGTGTTTTAAGACAAGTGTCTAAAATCCCACATGCAAAGCTGATAAGAAGAAGACATATTATAAGCAATTGGCTGAAAAATCCAATAGCAATTTTGAGTAGAGATCTCAAGAATTAGAAAAAATTAGAAAATACAGTCGATTTAGTCGAGACACGCAGGAGGTAAAAGCCATATATAAATAATTAAAAAATACCCTTATGGACATTAGGTCTTCTATAGGAATGGGTAAATATTATTAAAGACAAGCTGGGAGAACTGAAACAACATGCATCCGAGATGGAAAAATTAATTCGGAACTAAAGCGTATTACTCGAATGTGTGAAACTATTATAAAGAAAGTGGATGGCATCAAGAGGGCTTATTATTGAAGGAAATATGCAATGATCATGTAATTAGTCAATGTGACGTTGCGAGACATGATTTGCCTGGTATGTCTTAAAACGTAGCGCTAATTGTAATGGAGTCTTTGAAAACGTCGTATATGGAGTTCACTCTTCCATCCAAAATATGCAGATATGGAGTTCTCTGAAGATATATTCATCAAATTAAGTACGATGCTCCAAATAAACTTCGATATAAGAAAGTAGCTGAGGGGAGTAATTGAAACCATCCAATATTTATGTGCCCACCGACAAGCCCTCACTGTGGTGGGAATTTATTCACTGTGGAGGGAATTTATTTATAAAAGGCAAATATGTTGACACTCAACTGGTTTAGCGGTAGGAAGACCACTGGATAATGATTTGAAAATCCATGGGTTAGAACCAGAAGAAACAAAAAGAAAACCTGCATTTATGAAGAAAAAGGATGATGACGGAGCGGAACTTTGAAAACAGGAACAACAAGTCAATTTCCAGAATGTATATAAAAATATTGCAGAAGAAACTAAAGTCGAAGAAGAGATTTTTTCATGGGATAAAGCAAGACGATAAACCAATCACCGATGTTAAGTTCTGTGTTGTCTTCAAAAAGTTGTCTAACTGTAGAAAACCTGTGGAGGTAACTAGAAGAGGACAGATGCCCAGAGAAATGGTGTATCTCCAAAATGTAGATGAAAATAATAATGCAGGAGAAACCAAGGTCGAAGAAGAGATTTGTGATTGGGGTAAAGCAAGACGATAAACCAATTAAGTGTTGTCTTCAAAAAGTTGTCTAATTGTCAGAATTACGTCGTGCTGGTCCGTAAAAGCTCACCAGTAGGAAGACCAGAATGTTCTGATAATCTGTGGGTTAGAACCAGAAGTCTTTGAAAAGCAGAAACAAAAAAAAAAAAAAAACCTGCAGTATAGCGCAGCAGGATCTATGGGCCAACTGAAGAAAAAGGATGAAAAGCGGAGTGGATCTTGGAAAACGGTAACAAAAAGCCGATGTTAGGTACTGTGTTGTCTTCAAACAGTGATTTAATTTTATAACGTCTGTGGAGGTAACTAGAAGCGTAAAGATGCCTGGAAAAACGATGTATCAGGGAAAAGAGACGAAAACAGTACATAAAGCGAAAGCATTTAAAGCCGACCTAAAATCTAAAGCAGATAGATCCGAAGAGGATAGATGAAGAAAAAGAATGATGAAGGAGCAGATTTTGGGAAACAGGAACAATACATCGATCTCAAGAATATTGATGAGCATTATGGTATAAACCCCATAGATTGAGAAATTGCAGAAATAACCTAGGTCGAAGAAGAGATTTTTGATGGGGGTAAACTAAGTCGATAAATCAAGTAAGTGTTGTCTTCAAAAAGTTGTCTAATTGTAGAAAGCCTAGAATAATAGTATATCAGGGAAAAGAGAAGAAAACAGTACATAAAGCGGAAGCAGTTAAAGCTCAACTAAAGACTGAAGCAGATAGACGCGAAGAGGAGACAGCTAGCTGTACGTAGGATCGTAGCTAATTTTAAAGAAATACGTGGAAATGGCAACGAATTTAGGAGTATTCCTTCTGTCAAAGTCCCACCAAATAAACATCTTCATCGACGGAAAAGTAAATCACCGTATAAAGAACTTGGAAAACTGCCTAGGAGAAACGTTATTGGCTGGATGGATAAAGCGGTAGATGAATGTAAAAGAACTTCTAATTAAGGTTCTATAAACAAAATTAGGGTGCTCGTACATAGAGACATAGAAATTTGGAACTTAAAAAAAGTGTTGTAGAAAGCAGAGTTGTATTTGAAATTATCTCGATTTGGCATAGAATTTCAGGAGCGTTTAGACTATACCTTATTGTCTTAAATTTTAAATCGAGGAACTGTATCCCAGGTGCTTAGACTAGTATTAAAATTGTATAAAGCCAGTCAGCTTTCTAATTCCACGTAGCTGACCAATATTTTCACAATTCTAATAGGAATTTATCTCCAAAAAGATTTATATGGAGTTGTATTAAAATCGTTTAATATTCGTTATAATTCCAACACAATCAATAATTTCGAAGAAGATTTTTCTCTATTGCAGCCACTATGGCAACTCTGTATATTCTTTCCTAATATCAAAAGCCTAATAAGAAAGGCAAAGAAGAAGAAAAACCCCCCACAAAAACAGGTTGCCCATGAAATAATTTAAATTTGGCCACGGTTACAGCTACCGTTCTTTACTGCCCCCCTCATAAAAAAGACATCTTGATAAATGACCCCAGATAAGTAATATTACAATGTTCACACAACAACAAAAATAGTTTTATTTTCGTTATTATTTTTGTTTTCGCCTTTTCTATGTCATGTTCTTTTCAAATCATTCTACTTGTCTTTCGGAACAAAAGCAACTGGTGAATAGAGTAGAAAAATGGGTGCTGTTGAAATATTTTTGTCCGACGATAATAAAGGAAATCCTTCAAAAAAAGTTTTTTTGCTGTTTGAGGTTTTTTCGTTGTTGTAAGGACACTTATATGCGTGCTAAAAGGGCAAGTGTGAATTTTGCCACTAATGATGCGTTGTATGTTAAGGGGGAGGGAGAGGTGTTTGGTGGAAAAATTTGAAAAGATTGTTACACATTTTGTGATTGCTGTTAGGGTTTGAGATGTTATTTTTTGATGAAACGTGTTGGAAATTTTGTTATAAATTTAGAATACAGGTGTTGAAAGAATAATTGTGTAAAGAAATGTGTGGCTGAAAGGGTGATTAAGTAGGGGGAGTTTTGAAAAAATTATATTTAAAAAATATATATTCAAAACTTTTATAATTAAACACGTCATTTAGTTCAGCAAATTTAAACAAATTTATATTAAGAAAAATGATTATAAATATTAAACAATTTTAAAACAACACATGTTTTCAATTCATTTTTCATCCTATGGAGATTAATTCCTATTAGAATTATGAAAATACTGGCCAACTACGCATAATTAGAAATGTGTATGTATACGTAAACAAATAACAGCTGACTGTCAACTTTATATTATTTTAATACTAGTCTAAACAGCTAGGATTTAGTATATCGATTTATTGAAAATTTAAGCCCATTGAAAATCCGATACAATGTAAACGTACTATAAACGAGTCTTATAATGCGTTATTTTTCGCGTCAATATGAATTTATATGTTTTCATTTTAGGTTAGATTTCTTCTATAACCATTCACTGTAAAATGTTGGCCTAACAATAAATATATGATTTTAATATTTATGTTCAGAATATCTGTTTAGCCTTTGAGGTTATATATTTCTAATCATGTAATTGGCATTCACAGAGAAATGTTAGCTTAAATATTATCGTTAATATAATACCTGATTATTACTCAAAAATATTCTTAAAATACATTCTTTAGGCGCCAAAATATACGCCGTTATATTATTTTTCATATTAGATTAGGTTTCTTCGAAAATTATCAAATCATTCACTGTAAAATGTTAGCGTAAATACTAAATATGAGATTTTAATGAATATCATGAATACTTGTTTAGCTTTTGAGGTTATATATTTCTAATAATTAAAAAATAACATTCACAGAGAAATGCTAGCTGAAATATTTTTATTAATACGTATGATTGTTACTTAATGTATGGAAAATTTAAAAAAGGATGTATTTAATTACGATATATACACGTTTTTATTTCAGGTAGGGCTTTCTTCAGTAATCATTCACTGTAAAATGTATATCGAATATATAAGTATACGTAAACAAATATCAGCTGACTGACTTTAAATCAGATCATAAATCAATCATAAATATTTTAGTCTTTTACCATAAATATTTCTAATAATGAAACAAAAAAACATTCACTGTGAACTGTTAACATAAATAATGTTATTAATATGCCTGATTATTACTCAATATTTGGAAAATATTCAAATAAATGATGTATTTAATTAGGGTATTCATGTGATTTAAACGCTTTTATTTTAGGTAGGACTTTCTTTAAAAATCATTCACTGCAAAATGTTGGCAGACATATAATAATCTAATATTTGCATAGGACAGCGTTTAGACTTTAGATTTTGTCGTGATAATCTGCATTATATCAATTTAATTGCAAAATGTCGAATCTTGTAATAAAAAAAAATACTTTCAAAAGTATCGACTATCTACTGAGGTTTAATATCTATCGTATCAGAAGTAGAAAATTTTAATATTTGGCATGGAAGAATATTTAAGGAAATCAAAAAGGACTTATGCCGATAATCATCTTCATTAAATTGCTTTCATTGGACCTTCGATGTGGTTAGCCATAATGAAGGATATCTAAAAAATGTTACCTAAAAGTGGAAATACACCTACAAAAATTTAGGATAATATATACCGAGTACATTATCTTCATTAAACAGGATTTAACAAAAAACAGAGGAGAAAAATTAGTTTTTATCGCTGAAAAGTTAAATGTTTGTGGGTCAGTATCCATCGCTTCGGAAGTAATAATCGAGCATGCCCCTCGAGTTCATTTTGCGTATTTTTTATCTGGTTTGCTTGAGAAAATGCCCATGGTCTTTTGGAGGTGAAAAGTTTGGTTACAGTACCTATCGAATCAGAAGTAGAAATTATTAACGTTGGAATGAGGTCTCCGCCGGACTCAGCTAATAATAAACACATCATTTTTAGCTGTGTCCGGCGGAGACCTTAGTGTTCGTTTAAACAGGATTTAAAAAATAGATATACCATCATTTGTATAGATTTGAGACGGTATTTGTCGGATCAGAAGTAGAAAACATAGAAGATTTAAATGTGTGAATAAAATATACCATATATTCGGAGTCCAATTTCAGCCATATTCGATTGTGTTATTGAGCACATTTTGGAACATCTCTGCATAATTAAATACCTTGTTAGCTTAAAACGAATAGTGTTCTAATATTACATAATTATCCTATTTTTATGGCTTTGGCCTTCAAAGGATTCTTTTCTAAACATCTCTTCTTCATCTGCCTCAATTTTTCATTTCAGAACCCCTGAATTGAATTTATATTTCGCAAGCAAGTCAAATATTTAGTTTTACCAATTATGGTCTATTATCCAGGGGAATAACAATAAACCCGTAGTCTGAACAGCTAGGATTTAGTACCATGATTTAGAAATTGAGTTGATTTAGAAAGCATAGTCTAAACGTGGCATTAGTCTTTGAGAAAATATATTTCTAATTATAGTTTAAGGTAGAATTAGATATGACATGGTTCGATTAGCTGAATGATATGGCTACATATCGACGCCTCCGAACCATAGTATGCTAAGTCTGAAAAGTGAGTTTTTCAGTAGAAGCTCTCAAAGTATGGAAGTTTCTTATATCTTACGTGCAATGCTAAGTACATTTTTGCTTATAACTTTGGTTTGGATTGGCCGATGATTACCAAAATTGCAGAGAATATAAATTAAGGACCGTAGTATCTAATAGCGTAAAGATCTTTAAAACATGCTAAGTCGACTTAGCATACTATGGTTCGGAGGCGACGATATATCAATCAGCTGTATTCGATTGATAGTGACATAGCAGACTAATACATTGATTTCCATATGTTTGAATCGATCAGCTGTTTAATATGTATAACGTCATATCAATCAGCTGATCCAAACATGTCATAATCCAAAACTATCTCAATCCAAACTATCTCAGTTGTACCAATTTTGTACTTCGTTCGTACCAATAAGTACGAATTTCCAAAACTATCAATCAGCTGATCGAACCAAACATATGGAAATCAATGTATTCGATAAATAGTGACATATCAGACGAATATATTGATTTCCATAGGTTTGATTCGATCAGCTGATTGATAAAATAAAGCCATATCAATCAGCTGATCGAAACATGTCATAATCCAAAACTATCTCAATCCTAAATTGTACCAATTTCAGTACTTCGTTCGTACCAATAAGTTCGATAATAGAAATTAATTGGATAATATACATTAATTGGTAGACCTACGTTGATTTATATAAACATTCACAGGGAAATGTTAGCTTAAATATTTTTTTATTAATATGTCTGATTGTTGCTCATAGTTCCAGTGATATTTTCCATACATTGATTAATAATCAGACATATTAATGTTTAAGCTAACATTTCACTGCGAGTGTTTATTTCAATCAAGATAACCTATTAGTAAAAAAATATACATATAAATTCAAAAGTTAAAGATGCGATTTGGCTTTGCCTTCTAAATCGACTCGATTTCTAAATCCAGGTACTAAATCTTAGCTGTTTAGATTAGTATTAAAATTGTATAAAGTCAATCAGCTGATATTTGTTTACGTATACATAGAAAATTACGTATTTTTGTAGGGTTCCATGTGACATACACGCTTTTAATTTAGGTTGGTCTTACTTGCATTATAATTCACTGTAAAATGTTAGCATAATTATAATAGTTAAATATTGCTAATTAAAACTGTAATATTTAATTTAAAATTTTATTAAATTTAAAAAATAATATTTCCCAAATTTTTCATCAAACCAAAAATAAGTCTCCCTTTTCATTCTAACTAACCACAACATTAAATATTCAGTTATTTCTGTCCAACCACTTCCTTTTGATAATTATGACATTTCTTGGTTTTCGAAAAGGATAAACCGTCAAGGAAATGTTGTGTGTGGTTAAAATTTTGCGTGACATTTAAAATTGAAATAATTTGTTACATAAGACGCATTAAATGACTTTGCAAAACCATTACCACTTAACCACGTTTATGGTGGGGAGATTTCTTTTGATTAACGACCAGTAATCAAATGACCACTACACTGATTGATAGCAGAGTCCGTGTGTCTGTTTTTATATATCAAGTCAAATGTCAAATCTACAAATGTGTCAATCACTTCAGCATGTGTCTAGGGGGGTTTTTAATGACAGATGATTGATTGGTCGGCTTTTCGGCATACACCAATAAGAAAAGTGAATCATAAAAATTAACGGCAAAATTTGGTAAGGGGAAAAAGTAATTCTTGAGCATGCGATTTAATTGGATTGAGGAGATTTAATCAGATGGAGCTAATTGTATTATAGTGTAGCAAACAAATTAATTTTCCTTCCAAAAGGTTTAGTATTTTAATTTTTTTGATTGAAATTTAACCAGCGACCATTTCTCAGGAATCTTATTTAGGGAAATACTTTAATTTCGATCTTTGTGCCATATTTAGTACTTTTCGTACACATAAGTACGAATTAAAATAAACTACCTCAATCCTGCTTTCAAATGTTAATCGGAAGTCAAAATTTAATCGATATCTACATTGTATCAGATTTGCCACCGTTCGGTATTTTTCGTACCCATATTCCAAAACTATCTCAATCTTTAATTGTACCAATTTTAGTACTTCGTTCGTACCGTATAAGTACGAATTGCCAAATCTACCTCCTTCATGCTCTCCAATAAGTCCACATTTATGGCTTGCACCTCCATCCGTTCACCAACATCCAAATTGTACCAAATTTAGTACCATTTATTACTTTTTGTGAACGAAAGTTCAATCTTCCAAAACAGACACAATTTCGGATTACTCCAACTTTAATCAAAAAAATCAGTATCCCAGCCCTATTCGTTCCCATAGATTTATATTGTACCATATTTAGTACCATTTTATACTGTTAAGTACCATTTAGTACTACTTAGTACCATTTAGTACTATTAGTACCAATTTGTACCATTTGGTTTCGAATTTCCAACACAACCTCAATCATGTACTCTAACAGTAATCCTTACTCCGTATTAAGAGTTAATCAGGGGTCAATGACCTTAATCCGGGGTCAATGACCTTAATCCGGGGTCAATGACCTTAATCCGCGGTCAATGACATTTAGTAGGATTAAGCCTTAATCCGGGATCAATGCCCATTAATCCGGAGTCAATGACCCTTAATCCGGATTAAGCCGTAATCCGGGGTCAATGACCCTTAATCCGGATTAAATGTTAATCCAGGGTCAATGACCCTTAATTCAAATTAAGCCTTAATCCGAGGTCAATGGTCATTAATCCGGATTAAGTCTAATCCGGGGTCAATGACCCTTAATCCGGATTAAGCCTAATCCGGGGTCAATGACTCTTAATCCGGATTATACCTTAATCCGAGGTCAATGACCCTTAGTACGGATTAAGCCTTAATCCGGGGTCAATGACCTTTAATCCGGGGTCAATGACCTTTTATCTGGATTAAGCCTTAATCAGGAGTCAATGACCCTTAATCCGAGACCAATGATCTTTAATCCGGGGTCAATGTACCATTTAGTACTATTTAGTACCATTTAGTACTATTTAGTACCATTTAGTACTATTTAGTACCATTTAGTACTATTTAGTACCATTTAGTACTATTTAGTACCATTTAGTACTATTTATCGGGGTCAATGACCCTTAATCCGGATTAAGCCTAATCCGGGGTCAATGACTCTTAATCCGGATTATACCTTAATCCGGGGTCAATGACCCTTAATCCGGATTAAACCTTAATCCGAGGTCAATGACCCTTAATCCGGATTAAGCTTTAATCCGAGGTCAATGACCCTTAGTACGGATTAAGCCTTAATCCGGGGTCAATGACCTTTAATCCGGATTAAGCCTTAATCCGGAGTCAATGACCCTTAATCCGGATTAATCCTTAATCCGGAGTCAATGACCCTTAATCCGAATTAAGCCTAATCCGGGGTCAATGAGTCTTAATCCGGATTATACCTTAATACGGGGTCAATGATATTTAGTACCGTTTAGTATTATTTAGTACTATTTAGTACCATTTAGTACTATTTAGTACTATTTAGTACCATTAAGTACTATTTATCGGAATCAATGACTCTTAATCCGGACTAAGCCGTAATCCGGGGTCAATGACCCTTAATCCGTATTAAACCTTAATCCGAGGTCAATGACCCTTAGTACGGATTAAGCCTAATCCGGGGTCAATCACCCTTAATCCGGATTAAGCCTAATCCGGGTCCAATGATCCTTAATCCGGATTTAGCCTTAATCCGGGGTCAATGACATTTAACCATATTTAGTACTATTTAGTACCATTTCGTACTATTTAGTACCATTTAGTACTATTTTTTCGGGGTCAATGACTCTTAATCCGGACTAAGCTGTAGTCCGGGGTCAATGACCCTTCATCCGGGTGACTATTTTTTCAGTTTTTTTTTGTACAAAGTATTTTAATTTTTAAATTTGTAAGCATTCACAAAGAACTGATAGCCACATATAGAATAAATATGTCCATTGATTTTTCTATGTGTACTTTATGGATATATAACTCAAGATAAATTTAAATTTAATCAAATAAACATTCACTGGGAATTGATAGCACAATCAAAGGTATTTAAAATTGGGCTATAGGAGGAATATTTTTGTGGTTTTTAATATATTTTTTGTCAGTTATAAAATATCAATTCTCTTTACATCTAAACCTTGTTAAATTGTTTTCCCGCACCTAATATTGAAAAATAAAAAGCATTTCACCCAATTCTGGCCACTTTGGCCATTATTGACCGCCCGGATTATGTTTATATTTAATTTACACATGAGAATGATGATGTTGATGATATCCTCTGACAAGCTCATTTCAAATGCAAATAACCTCAAAATCGAGTAGTATCAAACATAAATATTGAAACAAACCAAAAATTCTCCAGAGAGAATAATGATGATTGAAGCACAATTTTAGTCATTTCGGAAAATTTCAATGAAATTTTTACTGATGAAAATGAAAAAAGAATGCATCAAAAATCCAAATACCAAAAAATACAACAATCAGTTAAATGTCAAGCTCGACAGCAAAAACATGACAGAAGTAGAACAGCAACACAATTTAAGCTTAAATGTCATATCATCATCATCAAGTGTGAACTAAATTTTCCATGTCGACAATTTGAAGTGGAATAGGGAAGGGGAAAGTGAAAGTGAAAACATGAAATTTATCCCCCGAAAACATATAAATTTGCAACTACAACAAAAATAAAAAAGAAAAACTGATTTCAACTTTAAATGTTGTGGAACAATGAAGTTCAGGAGTAATGGATGAATGCCATTTTAGAGTAACAAAATTGGAAGTCAAGGGCAAAATTATAGGGAGAAGGGGAAAGGGAGAGGAGGAATGAAAGTGAGGGAAACTATTCGAGTTAGTAACAATAAAGAAAAAAACAATTTAATGGCAAATTGTTGTTAGTTTTCATATGGAAGAAAATTATTGTTGTTGAATCAAAAACTTCCACCTATATGTGTACGTATGTCATTGATGCTCCTCCATTTAATTTTACATATATATAAATGTAGTTGTAGTTGTGTAAAATTGTATTAATGATTCATAAACTTGTTTTTTTATATGTCAATTTGTATACGATTTATACAAATTATTAAATTATATATGTACGGGGCAATTAATTATAACTGGGTCACAATAAAAAGTACCACCTGCAGGTGGTACTTTGCATAGAGGCCAGGGATGGGAATGTGGAATTATGGAAATTAATATTAAAATTTAATTTTTTATAAGTCTATTTCAGAACCTGCAAAAATTGAAAAAATGTTCCCTTATATTATATCTAAAATAAAATAGTAAATTCTTCTTGTACGGGAACACACCGTATATTTTCTTAAGTTCCTCGACCTCGTTAAACTGTTATCGATTTTGTTGTACAAAGAAATCGAAATAATAAATAAATAAATAAAAAAAAAAAACAAATACCTATCACGGCAATTATTGTGATGATATCCTTTTCATGAGGACATAACCGACACGCAATGTTGTCAGTGTACTTGTAAAATGGTGTCCTTATGTCGTGACCGAACAATCCGAGGGCAGGTGTTCATGTTCACAAAATTCTTAAAGGAAAAGTTCCAATTTTTTTTTTATTGACATGACATTTATCAAAACCAATAAACAAGGATATAAAATGGCCAAATAACCCAGCAAACAAATGGTGGAAGTTTTTATACCAATAGGGACAAATAAAAAAATATCGAAGTACAACTTTGTAATCGATAAGAATTTTTAGAGGAAAAAATAATCCAAACATTTAATATAGTTATCGGTATACATTTTGTTATATAAATTATCGATAACAATTTTAATAGAAAATCGTATAATCGATAACATTTTAAATAGAAAATAGTGTTGTCGACAACGTTTTTAATAGAAATTCTTATGATCGATTAATTTTTTTTTTATCTGTAAAAAATGTGAACCCATGTTATCGATAACAATTTCAATAGGAAATCGTATAATCGATTACATTTGAAATTGAAAATCGTGTTATCGACAAAGTTTTTAATAGAAATTCTTATAATCGATAAATGTTTTTTATCTATAAAAAATTTGAATAGAAACTCATGATATCGATAACAATTTTAATAGGAAATTGTATAATCGATAACATTTTAAATAGAAAATAGTGTTAGCGACAACATTTTTAATAGAAATTCTTATAATCGATAAAATTTTTAATAGAAAATCATGTTATCGATAACAATTTTAATACAAAATCTTGTTATCGACAAACATTTTAGTACAAAACCATGTTATCGTTAACAGTGTTTAATAGAAAATTGTATTATCGATACCATTTCTAATAGAAAATTGTGTCATCGATATTATTTTTAAAGAAAATCGTGTTATTGATATCATTTTTAATAGAACATTATATAATCGATGACTTTTTAATTAAGAAAATCATGTTATCGATAATAATTTTAATGGGAAAACATGTTATCGATTATAATATTAATAGAAAACCATGCTATCAATTTAATTTTTAATAGAGAACCTTGTTATCGATACAAATTTGAATAAAAAAAGTGTTGTCGATAAAAATGTTAATAGAAAATTTTATTATCGATAAAAAAATTCGACATAAAATAGTGTTATCGACAACAAATTTAATAGAAAATAGTGTTATCGATAACATTTTAAATGGAAAAACATGTTATCGATAACATTTTTAATAGAACATTTTATAATCGATAACTATTTAATTAGAAAATCATAATAATAATTTTAATAGAAAACCATGTTATCGATTATAATATTAATAGAAAACCATGTTATCAATTTAATTTTTAATAGAGAACCTTGTTATCGATAAAAATTTGAATAAAAAAAAGTGTTGTCGATAAAAATTTTAATAGAAAATTTTATTATCGATAAAAAAAATTCGACATAAAATAGTGTTATCGACAACAAATTTAATTGGAAATAGTGTTATCGATAACAATTTAAATAGAAAAACATGTTATCGATAATAAGTTTAATAGAAAATAGTGTTATCGATAAAAATGTAAATATAGAATCGTGTTATCGATAAAAATGTAAATATAAAAACGAGTTATCAAAAAAATTTCGAATAGAAAATCATGTTAAAGATAAAAATTTTAATAGAAAATCTTACAATCGATAAAAATTTTCAAAGAAAATCGAGTTATCGACAAAATTTTCGATACAAAACCATGATAATGAAAACATTTTAAATAGATAATCTTATAATCGATAAAAAATTAAGTATAAAATTGTGTTATCGATAAAATATTTAATAGAAAACCATGTTGTCGATTAAAATTTTAATAGCAAATCGTGTTATCGAAAACATTTTTCATAGAAAACCATGTTATCGATAATAATTTTTACAGAAAATCTTGTTATCGATAAAATTTTTAATATTAAAAAATTTAATCGATATAAATTTAAACATAAAATCGTTTTATCGATACAAATTGTAATAGAGAACCTTGTTATCGATACGAATTTGAATAGAAAACCATGATATCGATGACATTTTTAATAGAAAAACGTTTTATCGATAATAATTTTAATAGAAAATCTGGTTAATGATAACACTTTTTATAGAAAGCTATTTTATCGATAACAGTTTTAATAGAAAATCTTGTTATCGATAAAGTTTTAATATAAATTTAAATATAGAGTTATCGATATTTTTTAAAGGAATTTATGTTATCGATACAAATTATAATAGAAAATCGTGTTACCGATAACATTTTTAATAATGCAACATGTTATCGATACGAATTTTAATCGATATTTTTCTTATTAATAAGAATTACTACAGAAAATCATGTTATCGATTATTGCTTGTATACAAAACCTAGTTATCTATAACAATTTGAATAGAAAATGTTGTTATCGATAATAATTTGAATAGAAAAATATTGTTATCGAATTACTGTTATCGATAGCAATTTCTATAGAATGTTATTTAATCGATAAAAATGTCATCTCAAAATCTTGTTATCGATAAGTGTATCGTTAGAAAATGTATTTATCGTTACTGATTTCTTAAACAACACTAGTTATCGATTGCATTTTCTATTGATAATTTTTGTTTCAATAGAAAATCTTGTTATCGAATGAATTCCCTATACAAAATCTGGTTATCAGTAATAATTTTAATTGAAAATCTTGTTATCGACAATAATTTTTATAGCAAATATTATTATCGATAGTAATTTATAAAGAAAATTTTCTTATTGGTAAAAATTTTGTCTGAAAATCTTGTTATCGATAGGTATCCCGTCACTTCTATCGGAAATATAAATTATGATCGATAATAATTTTGAACAAAATTTTGTTATCGATAATAATTTCAATGGATAATCTGTTAATCGATAATAATCGAACATTTTGTTATCGATAAAAATATTTTTATAGAAAATTTTTTTTCGAAAAGTATTACCGAAAACAATTTTGTGATCGATAATAATTTCTATAGAAAATTTAATATCAAATAATTGGAACTGAGAAACGGGTAATCGATAATGATTACTATTGAAAATCTTGTTATCGCTAAACATATTTATAGAAAAATTTATTATCGATAGGAATTTTAGCAAAAAAAAAAAATCTGTTATTGATTATGACTACTATATAAAAATCGGGATATCTATTATGATTTCTATATAAAATCTTGTTATCGATTATATTTTTATAGAAAAATTTATTATCGATAAGTATATCTAAAGAAAATTTTGTAATCGTTAATAATTTCTATAAAAAATATTGTAATCGATACCTAATCATTTTTATCGAAAATCTGCAATCGATAAACATGTTTATCAAAAATTTTGTAATCGATAAAAATGTTTATCGAAAATTTTGTAATCGAAAATTTTGTAATCGAAAATTTTGTAATCGATAAAAAATTTTATCGAAAATTAATTATCGATAAGTATTTCTCGAAAAAAAATATTGTAGTCGATAATAAATCCTATAGACAATGTTGTTATCGATAAAAATTTTTATTGAAAATTTTGTTATCGATAAAAAAATTTAACGAAAATTAATTATCGATAAGTATTTCTCGAGAAAATATTTTAGTCGATAATAAATTCTATAGACAATGTTGTTATCGATAAAAAGTTCTATCGAAAATTTTGTTATCGAAAAAAAAATCCAACAGAAAATCGCCGGAAAAAAATATTTGAACGTAGTCATAGGTAAACTATATTGCCTAGAAACAATTATCACATTGTTACCTGACACATATCTCTAAACGTCATTGAGGCAGGGCTCCATTACCTCCTACCTTTATTATTAGTGCACTGACTTTTATAAACGATGTTTCGATTGCTTTTTTTTCGATTTATTATTTATTTAATACATCATAAATTAAAGGGGGTGATTGCAAGTTCTATTTTAAACAGTAAAAACTGAAAAGCTGTTTCTATGTTGATACAATTGTGTAAGTGTGTGTGTAGGTGTGAGTACGTGTGCCTGACATGACACCCACCATCCACCATTTACTCAGTTACAATGGACGCGTCGCCGAAAAAAATAACTTTTACAAGTGTAACTGACTTCTAAGTATTTCAAGGGAATATTGATTTAAGACACAACAACAACAAATTAGAGCGACCAAAAATAAACAACAACAAAAATGAGAGAGTGAGGCGAAAATGAGTGAAGGCAGTTCAATAACCCCCCAGGGCGGCCAGCCAAAAGTGTGAAACGAAATATTTTCGTTATCACGAAAAGAAATATTGAAACTATATCAGATGTAATGGAATGTTTGAGATTACAAAATTACATTTTAAAGAAAAAAAGTTTGAAAAAAAATTGTTGAGTTAGCAAAAATTGTAGAGTTAGTTGCTGAGAATATTGAGAACATGAAGGGCTTGCCTGTTTAGGCTAATCATTCGCTGTGACTTTTATCTGTCATTACTGGTTGATGGTTGATGTTTGGCTTGATAGAATATCTTCGCAATGACCTTCACTTGGTTTCTGAACTTTTTTATCGTCATCAATTCAATGTCAAGTGCAGTTTGCCCGCATGGTTGATTGGCTGGCTCGCTTGGCTTGCTTGTCGCATGGCGGACGCATGGCTTGTCTAATCATGCCAATTCAATTCAGTTCAGTTTTTTTAATTGAATGAGAGGCATAACAGTAATTTTTTCTATGGCTGCCGCCGTTGCTCTCTTGAATATGAATTTGTTTTTGAAGCTGTAATTAAATTTTCTTGTTTACTTTCTAGTCAACAATAAAAAAGATGACAGCTTGATGACAAGTTAGGTAGGGGGAAGAGGAAAATTATGATTCTACAATTAAGAGGAGGCCACGACTGAGAATGGGAAGAAATATCTTGTTATCGACAAAAGAAATTAATTCGAATATTTTGTCAACGGTCGGAATAGATAGAACAAATATTAAGAAACAAATTATGTTATCGATAAAAATAGATTATCGATAAAAATTTCTTTATAAACTCTTTTAATCGATAATAATTTGTATATAAAAACGTGTTATCGATAATTATTTATATATAAAAACGTGTTATCGATAATAATTTGTATATAAAAACGTGTTATCGATAATAATTTTAATATAAATATGTGTTATCGATAGTAATATGCATAAAAAAATCTTGTTATCGATAATAATTTTTGTAGAAAATGTATTATCAATATCAATTTTTATATAAATACTTGTTATCGATAATAATTTCTATAGAAAATCTTGATATCGATAAAAAATTTCTATAGAAAATGGTACTATCGATAATAATTTCTATAGAAAATATTGCTATCGATAACGATTTCTATAGAAAATCTTGTTATCGATTATATTTTCTATAGAAATTCAACAGAAAATCTTATTATCGATAACAAATTTTATAAAAATCTTGCTATTGATACTAATTTCTATAGAACATCTGGTTATCGACAATATTTTCTATATCAAAACTTGTTATCGATTATAATGTGTATATCAAATCTTGTTTCCGAACACAGAAATCTTGTTGTCGATTATATTTTTTATAGAATACATTCATTAAAACTTGCTATCGAAAGTTATTTTTATAGAAAATCTTGTTATCGATGATTATTTCTATAGAAAAAACTTGTTATCGATAGTAATTTCTATGGAAATCATGTTATCTATAGAAATTTCTATAGAAAAACCTTGTTTTCGATAATAATACCTATAGAAAAACTTTTTATCGATATGAATTTCTTAAGAAAATATTGATATCGATAACAACTCACATAGACAATTTTGTTATCGATAATATTTTCAATCGAAAAATTTATATCGATACATTTTTCTATTAAAAATCAAGTTATCGATAATAATTTCTATTAAAAATCGTGTTGTCGATAATAATTGATAGAGCTAAGTTTGTTATCGATCATAATTTCTACAGAAAATGTTGTAATCGAACACTTTTTCTGTAGAAAATACTGTTATCGACAGTGATTTCTATAAAAAATCATGTTATCGATAATAAATTCTATGGAAAATATGGTTATCGACAAAATTTTATGTATAAAATCTTGTTATCCATAATTATTTGAATACAAAATAACGTTACCGATAACAATTTCAATAGAAAATCTCGATATCGTTAATAATTCATATAGAAAATATTGTAATCGATAAATGTTTCATTAGTAAATAGGGTTATCGACAATATTTGCCATAGAAAATCTTTTAATCGATAATAATATCTATAGAAAATCTTGTTATCGATAAGCATTTGCATACAAAATTATGTTATCGATAACAATTTCTATAGAAAATTTTGTTATCGACAAAAGTTATTATAGAAAATATTGTTATCGATAATAATTTAAACAGGAAATCGTGTTATCGATTTGAATTTCTTTCGAATATATTGATATCGATAATAATTTCTTTAGAAAAGTTTGTTATCGATAAATAGTTATGCAGAAAATTTTGTTATCTATACAAATTTCAATAGTAAATAGTGTTATCGACAAAATTTTCGATAGAAAATCGTTTAATCGATAATAATATCTATAGAAAATCTTGTTATCGATAAGCATTTGCATACAAAATCATGTTATCGATAACAATTTCTATAGAAAAATGTGTTATCAATAAAAGTTCTTATAGAAAATATTGTTATCGATAATAATTTAAACAGGAAATCGTGTTATCGATATGATTTTTTTTAGAAAATACTGATATCGATAATAATTTCCATAGAAAAGTTTGTTATCGATAATAAGTTTTGCAGAAAATTGTTATCGATAAAAATTTTCACATAAATTGTTGTCGATCATATTTTCTATAGAACACCTTGTTATCGATAATAATTTTAAAAAATCTTCTTAGTGATAATAATTGCAATATAAAATCGTGTTATCGCTATGAATTTCTTTAGCAAATATTGATTGATATCAATTTTGTTATAGATAATAATTTTTACAATAAAATTTGTTATAATAATTTCTTTAGAAAAGTTTGTTATCGATAGAAAATAAGATAATATTTTTATGCAGAAAATTTTTTTTTGTTAACGATAATAATTGCAATTGAAAATTTTGTTATCGATAACAATTTCAATAGAAAAACTTGTTATCGATAATTAGAACACTTTGGTATCGACAAAAAACTGTTATCGATTGAAATTTCTTCTATAGTGAAATTTTATCGAAATTACATTTTCGATAATATTTTGTATAGAAAATCGTTTCGACAAAATGCGAAAAAGTTTAATCGCTAATAATATCTATAAAAAATCTTGTTATCGATAAGCATTTGCATACAAAATCATGTTATCGATAACAATTTCTATATAAAAATGTGTTATCTATAAAAGTTCTTATAGAAAATATTGTTATCGATAATAATTTAAACAGGAAATCGTGTTATCGATATGATTTTTTTTTAGAAAATACTGATATCGATAATAATTTCCATAGAAAAGTTTGTTATCGATAATAAGTTTTGCAGAAAATGTTGTTATCGATAATAATTTTCACATAAATTGTTGTCGATCATATTTTCTATAGAACACCTTGTTATCGATAATAATTTCAATAAAAAATCTTCCTAGTGATAATAATTGCAATATAAAATCGTGTTATCGCTATGAATTTCTTTAGCAAATATTGATATCGATATTAGTTTCTATAGAAAATTTTGTTATCGATAATAATTTAAACAGGAAATCGTGTTATCGATATGAGTTTCTTTAGAAAAATATTGACATCAATTATAATTTCTATAGAAAAGTTTGTTATCCGTAATAAGTTTTGCAGAAAATTTTGTTATCGATAATAATTTTTACATAAATTGTTGTCGATCATAGTTTCTATAGAACACCTTGTTATCGATAATAATTTCAATAAAAAATCTTTTTAGCGATAATAATTGCAATATAAAATCGTGTTATCGTTTCTATAGACAATTTTGTTATAGATAATAATTTTTGCAAAAAAAAAAATGTTATCGATGACAATTTCAATATAACATCTAGTTATCGATAAAAGTTTCTCTGTAAACTTATATTATTATTAATATTTTCGATAGGAAATCGTGTTATCGATAATATTTTCTATAGAAAATCATGTTATCGATAATATTTTCTACAAAAAATCATGTTATCGATAATATTTTCGGTAGAAAATCTAGTAATCGATACTTTTTTATGAAAATCTTGTTATCGATAATAATTTCAATAGAAAAGTTTGTTATCGATAACAATTTCAATAGAAAATCCTGTTATCGATCATTTTTTCCTATATAAAACATTGACATCGACAAAAAAAACTGTATCGATTGAATTTTCCCAACCCTCTCCTAACCCAATACAGATCAAGTGTGAAAACATTTAGTGTGTGAGAAATCATAAAATACAAACTGCCACTGAAATTGCCACTTCATTGTGTCCCGCAAAAGGTCATTAAAATCAATTCATATAACATTTACTAATCGAAATGACTTATCTTGACCGCATACGTATATAAAACACAGACATTTATGGTCACTCAAGCGTAACCAAATAACATCGAATCTTTGGCAATAACATTGACTGCTTCTTAAGTTTCCAAAATAGAGAATTGATTTTAGGGTGGCAAAAAAAAAAAGAAGAAAGAATATTGTATCCATAAATTTCCTGGGTATAACTCAATAATATTGGCAGTGGCTGCTGCCTTTGGGAGGAGGGGGCTGGTGTATTTGCCCGGCATATATTAACAATAAATATTTATAAGCAAAAGAAACTCCCACTACAAAAAATATGGCAAACATTGCAAAAATTATCTACTTCTTGGCCACAGGATATTATTTGCAGCAGTTACTGCTGCTCCTGCTGCACAGACAAAAGGAAGATATAAAACTCGGGGCATTTATTATTCATACGCTCTGTGGGCGGGCTGGTGTCTGGGTGTAATTTGGTGGAAAAGAAAGAGCAGTGAATAGAACGGAAGGAAGACACACTAAAATCAAACACGGAGAGTAGTTTCGTGGTGGACTAACGGTTATTTTTGAAGGATTCAAAATACATTTACACAACAATGTGTAAACAAAGGCGGGATGTCCGTATTGTTGTTGCGGTATTTGTTGTACACTATGAATGGGATATTTATGCGGGGTTTTTTTCTATTTTGTTTCTTTTGTGTTGTGGCGGCTTTGTTTTGTGGTTAATGTTGCAAATATATGCATATAAATCGAGGATAACATATTTAGGACAATATGTGAACTGAACGTGATGATGGGGAGGATAATAATAAAAACCACATATTTAAAGATTTTAATATGGAGAGACTAAACACCGTTTTTAATTAATTTGAAAACAATATTTTCGATAACAATAAGTTACTATGCAAATTTCCGGCCAAAAGGAAGATTTTGTACAGCAAATTTGATCGATAACAACATTTTCTATAGAAATTGTTTTCGATAACTCGATTTTCATAATAAATTATTATCGATAACATGACTTTATGTAACAAATTTTATCGATAACATCATTTTTAAAAACAAGTGTTATCGATAACTGGATTTTCATAATAAATTATTATCGATAAAAAAATGTTTTGATGAAAATTTTTATCGATAACAGTATATTCGATACAATTTTTTTATTTTTTATAAAAAAAAATTACCGATAACGAGATTTTCTATAGTAATTATTTTCGATAACATGGATTTATCCAGAAAATATTATCGATAACAAGATTCTTTATCGAAATTATTATCGATAAAAAATGTTCTAAAGAAATTATTATCGATATCAAATTTGCTATAGAAATTATTATCGATAACAAATTTTTCTTTAATTTTTTTTATCGATAACAATAATTTTCAATAAATAGTTCTAACGATAAAAACATTTTCTATACAAATTAATATCGATAACAAGATTTTCTATAAATAATGTAATCGATAACAAGATTTTATATAGTAATTATTATCGATAACAAGATTTGCTATAGAAATTATTATCGATAATAGATTATCTATAGAAATAATTATCGATAACAAGATTTTCTATATAAATTATTATCGATAACAAGACTTTCTATTGAAATTATTGTCGATAACAATATTTTGTATGGTAGTTTTTATCGATAATAAGGGTTTCTATAGAAATTATTGTCGGTAACCAGATTTTCTACAAATATTTCTACCGATAACAAGATTTTCTGTTAAAACTATTATCGATAACAAGATTTTTATTAGGCATTATTTTCGATAAAAAGTTTTTTTAGAAATTATTATTGATAGCAATATTTTCTATAAGAATCACTATAGCAAGATAACAGTATTTTCTATAAAAATAGTTATCGATAACAAAATTTTCTATAAAAATTATTACTAATAACAATACGATAATATGATTTTCTATAGAAATTATTATCGATAACAAGATTTACTATTAAATTTATTATCGATAACACGATTTTGTATAAAAATTATTATTGATACTTATAGAAATTAATATCGATAACACGATTTCCTCTAGAAAATACCATCGATAACAAGATTTTCTATTAAAATAGTTATCGAGAACATAATTTTCTATACAAATTAATATCGATAGCAAGATTTTCTATAGAAATTATTATCGATAACAGGAGTTTCTACAGAAACTATTTCCGATAATACGATTTAATCTATAGAAAATATTATCGATTACAAGTTTTTATATCGAAAACATTATCGATAATAAGATTTTCTGTAGAATTTTTTTCCGATAACAAGATTTACTGTAGAAATTTTTTTCCGATAACAAGTTTTTTTTTATCGAAAACATTATCGATAACAAGATTTTCTGTATAAATATTTTCCGATAACAAGATTTACTGTAGAAATTTTTTCCGATTGATAACAAGATTTTCTATAGAAAACAATATCGATAACAAGATTTCCTATAGAAAACATTACCGATAACAAGATTTTCTACAGAAAATATTATCGATTAAAAGATTTAGTGTTGAAATTATTATCGATAAAAACATTGTTTATATAACTTTATATCGATAACCATATTTTCTATATAAAATATTATCGATAACAAGATTTTCTATAAAAATTATTATCGATAATACAATTTTTTATAGAATATTTCATAGAATTTTCTATAGAAAATATTATCGATAACTAGATGTTCTACCGAAAACATTATCTATAACATGATTTTCTATCGAAAATATTATCGATAACTAGATGTTGTTTTAAAATTATTATCAATAACAAGATTTTCTATAAAAATTATTATCGATAATACGATTTTTTATAGAATATTTTATAGAATTTTCTATAGAAAATATTATCGATAACAAGGTGTTCTACCAAAAAATTATCGATAACATGATTTTCTATCGAAAATATTATTGATAACAAAATTTTCTAAAGAAAATCTTATCGATAAAAAGATTTTCTACCGAACATATTATCGATATTCCATAAAAAATATTATCGATTACAAGATTTTTCACAGAAAATATTTTCGATAACTAGATTTTCTGTCGACATTTTAATTGATAACACGATTTTCCACAAAAAATATTATCGATAACATGATTTGTAAAGAAATAATTTTCGATGACGATATTTTCTATTGAAGTACTTAACGATAACAAGATTTTCTATCGAAAAAATGATCGATAACATTAAAAGATTTTCTATAGAAATTATAATCGATAACAATAATTTCTACAGAAATTTTTCTTAATTTTTTTTCTCTATATTTTGAGATTTTATCGATAAGTTATCGATTTCTTTAATATTAATATCGAATATGAAATAAAATATATTTATTAATTATTAAAAAAAAACACTCACCCAATATTGCACGCAAATGTCCTTCGAGCGTCTGCAGGATCGTCTGTTTAATTTCGCTAACACTCTTGCCCAGGAACTGTTCACTGGCGGTGCCCAGAAGTTCGTCAGCCTGATGATGAAAATAATAGACATTCATCATCTGCATGAACAAATCCGTTCATTCATTGTTCAGGGGTTTTTGTTTTTTTGGAGAATATAAAAGGAATTTTTATGGTTTTATTAATATGTGTTGTTGTTGTGGGGTTTTTGTTGTCGTTGTCAGCAGCGTCAGCGAAATATATATATTTTTATTTCATTTATATATGTACATTATGACAACAATTATTTGTTTATTTATTTATATATATGTTTATATATCCATGTATATTTATATTTATTATGAAATACAGAGAGCGTTCGTTGGCAGCATTTATTTAATTCAGGATGAAACGGCAGAGAGAGACAGAGAGGAGTAGTTACAGCAGAGAGCAGCACAACAGCCAAAAAGCGCAACACAAAAGATAACGGTACAACATCACACCCACACAGACATCAAGGTATCCATCAAAACAAACAATGACGTTTGCATTTGTATCGGTTTTTTGTTTTTTGGGTTATGTTTTCAATTCAAACGGATACGGAAATGCATGGTTGTCAATAGAGTATAAGAGGGTCGGGAAAGTAAAAGAAAAAAACATCTTTAGTTTTTTATTTAAAAATATTTTATTATACAAAATTAGTTATATAATTTAATAAGGGGATGATTTTTTTAAAGTAATTTTTTCAGAATGATACTATCGAGTTAAAAAAAATAGTTATCGATTAGAATTTTCAATAGACACGCATGACATTAACAAAAATGTTTAGAAAATCTGGTTATCGATAAAAATTACTACAAAAAATTGTGATATTGACCATATTTTCTATAAAAAACCTTGTTATCGATAATATTTTCTGTATAAAATCCTGTTATCGATATATATTTTTTATAGAAAATTTAGTTATGGATTAAAATTACTATACAAATGGATACCAAAATTATATTATCGAAAAATACAATTTTGGTATCCATTTGTATAGTATAGAAAACCTTGTTATCGATAAAAAATTTTATAAAAAATTTATTAATCGATAAATGTTACAATAACAACATTTTTATTGATAGAAAAATCGTATTATCGAAAATAACTTCTGTAGAAATTTTTGTTTTCCATAAAAACTACGATAGCAAGTTTTGTTATAGGTAAAAATTCCAATGGAAAATTTGGTTTCGATAAATATTACTATCGAAAATTTAGTTTATGGATAGAAAATTCATATTATCAAAAATGAGCTCTATAGCAAATTTTGTTATCGATACAAAGTACTATAGAAAATTTTGTTATCGATAAAAATTGCAATAGGAAAATTTGTTATCGATAGAAAAATTATGTTATAGAAATTAATTTCTGTAGAAAGTTTGGTTATCGATAAGAATTTTTATAAAAGTTTTTGTTAACGAAAAATTGACTATAAACAATTTTGTTATCGATAAATATTACTATAGAAAATTTAGTTTTTCGATAGAAAAATTATATTATCGAAAAAATTATAAAGATTTAGTTATCGATAAAAATATTTGATATATAATCCGAATATTGAAAAGAATTTTTATAGATAAGTCGGTTATCGATAAGAATTTGTATAGAAGTTTTTTTATCGATATAAAATTACTATAGAAAATTTAGTTTATCGATAGAAAAATTATATTATCGAAAAAAAATCTAGTTATCGATAACAATTTTTATATAAAATCCAGTTATCGATAAGAATTTTAATAGAAAATACTGTTATCGATATGAATTCGTATAGAAAATTCGGTTATCGATAAGAATTTGTATATAAGTTTTTGTTATCGATAAATATTACTATAGAAAATTTAATTTATCGATAGAAGAATTATATTATCGAAAAAAATTTCAATAGAAAATCGTGTTACCGATAACAATTCTTACAGACTATCGATGAGAATTATTATAGAAATAATTGTTATCGAAAACAATTTTGTAGAAAACGTTGTTATCGATAGAAATATAATATTATCGAAAATAATTTCTTGGTATTATCTGAAATCAATTTATCGATAATAACTTCCATAAAAAATTTTTATCGATAGTATATTGGACAAAAATTTAATTATCGATTAGCTTTTCAACGAAAACTTTTGATATCGAACACAATTTCTATTAAAAATATTGTTATCGATAAGAATTACAAACACAAAATGCTGTTATCGACATGAATATATGGGAAAATTTTTGTTATCGATATTAAAATTCGAAAAAAATCTTTTTTATTGTCTATATTATCGATCACAATTTCTATGAAAAATCCAGTTATCGATAGAAAATGTTGTTATCTGTATAAATTTAAAGGGACATTTTTGTTATCGATAACAACACAAATATATTTTGTTAGCGATGGTAATTTTTTTTTATCAAAAATCTTGCTAGCGATAAGAATTTCAAGGGGGAATTTTTAATCTTCTTTAGAAAATATTGGTAATTTCTGCAGAATGTACTGTTATCGGCAATTTTTGAATCGATATTAAAAAAATCGATAAAGAATATATATTTGAAAGTTATCGACACTAATTCTAATTCTTGCTGTAGAAAATTCTGTTATCGATATGAGCTTATTTGGAAATGTTTGTTATCGATATGAGCTTATTTGGAAATGTTTGTTATCGATAAAAGAAATTCGATAAAAAATCTTTCAATCGACCGTATTTGTAAATTATTGATAAGAATGTCTGTAAAAACATTTGTTATCGATAGCCATTTTTATTAAAAGTCCTGTTATCGATTAAATTTAAAACGGAAAACGTTGTTATCGATCATACTTTCTTTGGAAAATGTAGTTATCGATCACAATTTTTGTGGAAAATGCTGTTATCGATAAGAAATTAAGAATTTTGTTTTCGATAACAAATTTTGTTTTTGAAGAGATTTTTAGGAAAAAAAATATCGACAGTAATTTCTATAGAAAAAATTGTTATTAATTATTTGAACGGAAATTTTTGTTATCGATTACAATTTCTTTTGAAAATATTGTTATCGATCACCATTTTTTTTTGGAAATAAAAAATTTTAAAATAAAATCTTATAATCGACTATATTTAAAAGTTATCAAAAAATTTTTCAGTAAAAATATTTGTTATCGATAAAAATTTTTTTAAAAATTCTTGTTATCGATGAGATTTGGAACGGAAAAATTTTCTTATTGCTCAGAATTTCTTTGAAAATTTAGTTAGCTAAAAGAATTTTTACCGAAAATGCAGTTATCGGTATAAAATCATGAAGAAATTTTTGTTATCGATATAAAAATTTATATAGGATATTGTCTATATTTGAAAGATTTTTTTTTTTAGATTTTTATATAAAATCTGAAAAAGTTACTTTGAAAAAAATCAACCCTCTTGCTTTTAATAAAAATCGATATTTTAATACAATACTTTATTTAGTCAGGAATATTTTTACAAAACCAATACATGTTCAGCGACCCCTGATTTTGAAGGGCAGTCTTGAAGTATTTTTTGAACTTGTAGCACAGTGGTTAATGTGATTATTTGTAAAAAATTCCTTTTTATATACAGTCAAATAATATTGTTTTTTGTTTTGTTTTTTTATTTGTTTTTTTATTCGACTGTACATATATACTTATATTTATATATTAAATTTAAATATATGAGATGTGAAAAAATTAAAAAAAATATAAAATTATTTTTTTTTGTTATTTAGACGTGGACAAAATGTACAACATTTAATGGCAACATATTAAGAAGTTAGGTGAAAACAATTAATTAATTTTTATAAATAATAATAGAGTGAGAAAAAGTGGTGAAAAACACAACAAAAATTACTGAAAATATTATAAAAAAAAAATATTTAAAAAAATAAAATAAATATTAAAATATATTCAACATACCTTTTATTTAGAAAAAACATATTCAAAAATCATATCATCAAATGGGGAACTCAAAACTACGGCAGTAAATACTCCAACAAAATTATGGAAAACAAATTACAGGATGAAGATCATATATTAAAAAAATTATAAAAAAAAATAAAAATTAGAATTTATTAAAAAAGAAAAAGAAAAAAATAAATAAAATTGAAAGGAGATTTTGGAATTATTAAAAAAATATTTTAGGCATGAATATATATGAACATATTTGAAATTATATATATATAACATATATATGTATATATATATAATTTAATTATGTTCCATTTTATTTATTTTATATCCCATTTTAATTATTTTTAAAGACCTTTTGGCTTCTAAAAAAAATATTTTTTTTATTTATTTTTAAAATTCCAAAATCTACCCTTCCATTCAGGATGAATTCTTCGCGATAGAGAATTAAAAAAACTTAAACATATCACAAACTGCAAATCATACCTCATCATCCATTTTTCCATATTTGCTAGACTGCAATCGAAAAAAGAGAATAGAAAAAAGAAATGAAGAAAAAAATATACAACAAATAATAAATAAAGGAGTTTTGTTTTTTTGTTCATTCCAGAAAAGAAATGGGAAAATAATTTACAATAGGCATGATCAAACAAAATAAACGGACTACTAATTTTCTAAGTAAAAACAAAATAAAACTAAATAAAAAATATAGAATAAATAAAATATTAATAAAAAATAAAATTAAATTAGGGGGAAATGTGCCAAAAATTCTAAAAAAATTGGAATTTGTGCAAAAAATCGAAATTAAATTGGAATCGAAATATTATTTGTTGTGCTTATTTGTAAAAATTCAGAAAAAATCTATCAATTTTCTGTTTATTGATTTTTATTCTACGTTGAACGGTATGATTTAATTCTTTTAGAGGTCTGTGCCAATAGATGTTACAAAACTAAAGCATACTTTGAGGCGTTAACGTTACTGGCAATGGAAGTGTTCCAAATTAATACAAATGAAGGCTAATGAAAAGAAAATCTCTCTAAAAATAAACCAATAATAGGTAAGGTTGAAAAGAGGGGTGCATGATACCACAACATGTTCAACATGAAAAGGACAAACACATAAGCCAAATGAGGCCTGTTGTGCGCTCTAGAAATCCGGAGAAAGTCAAGTCCAGAATTAGTGAAAGTTTATATTAAACAAGTGAAAAAAGCGTTAAGTTAACTTTGGATACCCTCCACCATAGGTATACTGATAGATACTTGAAATGTAAATATAGGGAAAATATCAGAAAGTGAACCTATACCGATAATTCTACAAACGGATTTATGTAAACCATATTATAGACACCAAATAAAAAATTCAGCAATTTTTAATGGGGATATTTTCTAAAATCTGAAAACCCCAAAGCATGGACTGATAATAATAACGTATGGTAGAGTATAAAATCCTCAAACTACTGCAATTTAGATTGCAAAGTTATATGAGGCAATGCGTAAAGGGAGACCAATATTGATTACATAGTGTAGGAATTAGAGAATATTTGGGGTTATCATTATATGAGGGCTATGCATAATTAATGACCGATATATGTAGATTTCGAAACCAATATTTTAGGTATGTATCTCAATTATGTATCTTATTATAAGGAAGAGATGCCTGCCGATATACAGGAAATACAAATTTCAGAAATTTTTAGGACGTTTTTACTAAAAACCCCCCAAAAAGTGGACCGATATAGACGACGCATGGTACCAAAATACTGCAATGTAGAGGTTACAGTTAGAAAAGGCCATCACCAGAGGTTTTATATTGTTCATTCAGGAACCTCACGTTCTAATTGTTTATCTCTATATCCTCCACAGGTAAAATGATTACAACAAAGTCTTAGAACCCAACCCAAAACGCGGAACAAATCAGATAACTATTTTAATATAAAAAGGGGGCTATATGGGGACTACCCCTAAAAGGGGGGGGGGCGAATATTACTAATTGTTGGGAGGGAGGTTTGTTACCATATACGATTACAAAAAACCAAATTACAAAGAATTTGGTTGAAAAGCGCGTTCAAGAACCCCAAAATACCGAAAATGGGGGGGGGGTACCCTTATATGGGGGCTATCCGAAAAAATTGACATATATTTATAATTTTTAGTGGGGTAATTTGGTATCCAATAATAAACCAATGTACGAAATTTCAGCTAATTCAGTTGCAAAACGAGTCCAGGAACCCCAAAATACCGAAAATTGGCGGTACCCTTATATAGGGCCTATCTGAAAAAATTGATTTATATATATAATTTTTAGTAGGGAGATTTGCTGCCCAATAAGAACTCAAAGTACCACATTTCAGCGAATTTGGTCGGAAATGCGATAAAAACCCCAAAATACCGCAAAATTGAAGGGTACCCTTATATGGGGGCTATCCAAAAAAATGGACCTATGTTTATAATTTTTAGTGGAGAGATTTGCTACCCAATAAGAACTCAATGTGCCAAATTTCAAGAACCTCAAAATATCAGGGTACGCTTATATGGGAGCTATGCCTAAATGTGGACAGATGGACATGCTTAAATCGTCATAGAATTTTACGCTTAAGAATATATATATTTTATAGGGTCGGAAATGATTATTTCGATGCGTTACAAACGGAAAAACAAAACTAATATACCCTCCATACTATGGTGGAGGGTATAAAAAGCATTTGAGTTTGATTCCCCTATGAATCTAGGAATTCCGTATTTTTTGTGAACGCCTTCAGTCTTCTCTATTCACACCCCCTCAGATCGGTTAGTCCGTGAAGAGTGTCATTTCCCAAGAACAGTTTCCGAAGGCTTGTAAATGCTGGGCAATAGCACAGGAAATGTTCCACCGTTCACTGTCTTCCCCACACGTTCTGCACATTCTGCTACCTTCGCATTCAATCTTAAGTAGATATGCCTTCAGGCTAAGGTGTCCTGTTAGAATACCCCTAAGTCGGTTTATTTCTTTTTCGTTTAGCGTTAGGATTTCCTTAATATTGTCTCCATTTGGGTCACCCCATAAGATTTTGGTGATTTTTTCTGTCCCCTCATTTTCCCAAAGGGTTTTGTGGGTCTCATTCGCCCATTTCCTCATTTCTTGGCGTGTTTCCCTAAAAGGGTTTGGCGGTACTCAAATCTATTGTGGATAGTGCTGCAGTAGCACTCCCGGCTAGTTGATTTGCTATCTCGTTGCCTATGATTCCTTGGTCCGTAATGCTTGCTGTCCATAATAACTTGAACTTAACCAGTTAAGACACTCTGTTATAGCTTGAACGTGCTGTGATCTGTAAGACGAAGAGAAATTTCAGTACCCGGTTCTTCGATAAAAAAAAGTCCCAGTCCAGTTTTTCCTCCGTGAACCTCCGCCTGTAAGATCGTGCTGTGATCTGTAAGACGAAGAGAAATTTCGGTACCCGATTCTTCTATAAAAAGTCCCAGTCCAGTTTTTCCTTCTAATCGAGAGCCATCTGTGTAGCAACAGTTACCAGGCGGCATGCGAACTAGTGTTCCGTTCTATACCATTGTTCTCTATCTGGTATTATAGTTTCGCATCGTGTTACTAATTTCGTTTCAGGTATGCGGTCTGAATTGGAAGGTATTGAATGTTGACGTGCTTTAAGTCTTAAAGCTGCAACCGCCGGATGTCTATTTGGATGTCTATTGGATGTATATATAATATTGTCTCCAAGGCCCTAGTTGGTGTTATACCCATTGCTCCACAATACCTAGACAACACGTTCCTGACTTTCGGGAACGCTTTTACCTTAAATTTTTTATCCATTGCTGTCCACCAGACAACAGACGCGTATGTTAGAATTGGTCTAATAACGCTCTTATAGATCCAGTGTACCATCTTTGGATTGAAACCCCATTTAGAGCCCACAACTCTTCTGCAGAAAGATCTGCCTAGAAGTACAGTGTTATAGACGTCCGATCGATCCGGTGAGCGAATATCGATTCGGACCATTACCTTGTGGCAGCCAAGGTACGCACCCGTCTTAATATAGCAGCAAAGGTGCGATCTAATGTAACACGGAAATTTTACGTCCAAAAGCTGCAAACACAACAGATAGCAGAAGCCTACTCCGCCCAACTTACCCTTGGCGAAAGCACCCCTGATAGAAGTACAATGGCAGAGATTTGTCCACTTCCTACAAACTGCAGCAAAAGCAAGACTTGGATACCAAAGACCACCATCAATGCTTTGGTACAGGCACATCCTCCTGTAGAGATAAAGAAGGAAATTTGGTGACAGATACAGACAGCGTGCTGAGGATCTGGAGGGAGCATTTTGAGAAACTTCTGGTATCAAATAGTAGCAGTGAAGTGGATACCCTAGAACCAATAATATATGACAGTATAGATTGTATACCACCTAGTCAAGATGAAGTCAGAATAGCAATCAATCGGCTGAAGAATAATAAAACAACAGGTGCCGATGGGTTACAAGCCGAACTATTCAAGACTAGTGGTCAGATGCTGGTGAGGAGCATGCACCAGCTGATTACTACAATTTGGCTAGAAAAATGCATGCCCAATGATTGGAACCTCAGCATCCTGCGTCCCGTTCACAAAAAAGACGATATGTGCCAACTATAGAGGAATAAGTCTCCTTCCCATCGCATATAAAGCGCTATCCAGCATACTGTGTGAAGGACTGAAGCCAATGGTCAATGACATTTTTGGACCATACAAATGCGGCTTCAGACCTGGCAAATCCCCATCATTGACCAGATTTTCACTCTGCGCCAAATCCTGGAAAAAACCCACGAAAATCACATCGGCACATTCCACCTATTCGTCGACTATAAAGCCGCATTCGACAGCCCTATCCGTTCAGAGGTGTATAAAGCCATGTCAGCGTTTGGCATTCCTGCAAAATTATTTCGGCTATGCAGGATAACTTAAAGTGCCACAAGATCAGCAGTTAAAGTCGGAAAGGACCTCTCAGAGCCCTTTAATACCGAACGAGGATTAAGACAAGGTGACAGTTTGTCGTGTGTCCTTTTTAAGATCCTGCTGGAAAAGGTCATACGAGAGGCAAAATGGAACAGAAATGACATGCTGTACACCAAACAACAAATGTTACCCGCCTACACCGATGATATCGACATAATGGGTCGAACATTGAGAGTGGTAACAGCCACCTTTGAACAAATTGAGAAGGAGTCTGCCAAAGTGGACGGTGAATATCACCGTCGAATGAACCATGAATTGTACCAGCTGGACATCATCGACATTGTTAGACGTATTGAGCTGCAGCGATTACGTTGGCTAGGTCATCTTGTGAGAATGGATGAAGATGTCTCAGCCCAAAAGGCATATAAAAGCGAACCAGCTGATGTTTCACGCAGAAGGGGAAGGCCAAGAATACGAGGGAATGATCAAGTCGAATTCGAAGACAACATTGCCGAAATTGGTCTTTCAAATTGGAAAAACTGCGCAAAAGACCGACGCGCCTGGAAATCTTTTCTAAGCTCGGCTTATGGAAGTAAGTACCCACAGGAGCGGTGACAAAATCCCTCCCTGTGGTGTTCCCTGAACTACTTTGTCTCTGATTGTTATGTAATATATGCTACAGCTAATCTATCGATTCCTTAGCATATAGTTAACCCAGTCTATGATTGCCGGATCAATTTGGAAGGTATCTAAGGTGGATAAGCGTATTAGTGCTGACACTGTTGAAGGCTCCTTCAATGTCAATGCATACCGCTAAGGTATACATCTTGTCAGCGAAGGTACCCTCAAGTGTAGTGTACTACCTCATTTTTTTCTCTTTAAATAAAAATATCAGGGTGCGGAGAATGATTAAAATACACTCTTTCTCATGGGCGAAAATTCGAATGTTTTCAATTTATCGCGAATGATAATGTTACAAATGAATGAACAAGCTTTTGCAATCTCTCGCGAATGTTCGCATTGTACGAAAAAGTCACGAACGATAACATTTCGCTGCAAGCGTCGACGATTCATTCTTTCGCGAACATTTGTTACTGAAGAACATTCTGTTGAAAAACTCAAAAAACAAATGTTCGCGAATACTCGCGAGTACTGTTAGAAACAACCACAAACAAAAATATCATAAAAAAGTAAACACAAACACAAATGAATGTGTGAGTAGTAGAAAGTGTGTGGAATAAAAAACACATGCCCAACAACTATTGAGTTCACGAACGTTTGTTGTTGCTGTTTTGAGCATTTGCGAGAATTCGGGAATGTTTGTTTTCATTCGTGAGAGAATGTCAGAAATGAAACGGACGAACGTTGTTGTATGCTCTCATTCGTTTTTTATGTGTGTGCGAACATTCTTTGGCGAATGCTCGTTTGGTAAAGAATTTATCGCCATAAATTCATTCGTAAAATGAGCACAAAACGAAAAGAATGTATTTTGAATCATTCGCGAGCCATTTTTTGCGCACCCTGAAAAATATATACAAATAATTTTTGGTTTATTTAAAGAAGTATTTTTTCGAATATACCTTGGCGAGATTTATTTAAAGAAAATATTTTTCAAATAACCCTAGGCGTGGTTTATTTAAAGGAAACGTTCTGGAATATTCGTAGGGGTATTTTTTAAGAGAAAATAATTGCTTCCTATATTGCTTGTGCCAAATAACTCAAATCAAACTTTGAGGCGCTAATTGTGGATAGTGATATGACAGATTTAAATAAAAAATAAAATTGAAAGATTTCGAATTGAAAATAATAAATTAAAAAATGGGGAAGAGTGAAGAAGACATTCTTGGACAAAAATGCTAGTGGACACGAACACGACAAATGATTTATTTTATTTATTTTAATTTTTTAAACAAGACTTACATTTTTCTTATTAAATTCTCTTGGTGTTGAGAACTATAATCGAAAAAACAATGTAATCCAAAAAGAAAAATTAACAAATGAAATTTACAAAAAAGAAAAAAAACAACAATACAGAAATTTTACAAAAGTTGCAAGAGATTTTGTATATTGATTACAAGAGATAAAAGAAGAGAATAAATAGAAAAAAGATTTCAAAAATAATTTTGAAAAAATATTTATTTTTTTTTTCAATAATTCGAATTTGTATCCTTAGAGAGAAAACGAAACAAGAAAGCCAGCATGCATAGTTGTACATACAACAAATAGTTTTTTCTTTTTAAATTTCCAATAAAAAAAAGTGTAGTTGTATTAATTTAATTTTTTTGTATATTAAATATAAAAATAGAATTGGATTAATAATTTAAATTTTTAATACATAATTAATATAAGTAATTAATAAATCTTAAAAAAATTAATTATTGTTATTACTCACCTTCATAATTTTACATTGGGCCACTCCGGTCACCGTCAATGGTACACCCTGTGAGGTCTCCACACTTTCACACATGGGATTTAGGGTCATCACGTTCAGGGAGAGTCGTTGGACATCTGTTACCAGCCACCATGCCCAGGCCCAGCCACCGACAATGGTGCGTTTCTTTGTGGAGCCACAACAGCCACCTGGAAAAAATCAAAAAAAATAATTAAGATTTTTTTAAATAAAAATATTAAAGCTTCTGGGAAGCTGCATAGCCTAGGTGCTATGCAAAAATAATTTCTTTAAATACAGCACGCCTAGAGCACGAAAAAATTTTCTTTAAATACAGCACGCCCAGAAGGTAGGCAAAAATATTTTTTTTAAATACAGCACGCCTAGAAGGTAGCCAAAAATATTTTCTTTAAATACAGCACGCCTAGAAGTTAGGCAAAAATATTTTCTTTAAATACAGCACGCCTAGAAGGTAGGCAAAAATATTTTCTTTAAATAAACCACGCCTAGAAGGTATGCAAAAATATTTTTCTTCAATACAGCACGCCTAGAGGTATGCCAAAATTAACTTCTTTAAAGAAACCACGCCTAGAAGGTATACAAAAATATTTTCTTTAAATAAACCACGCGTAGGAACCTTCTCAAAATATTTTCTTTAAATAAACCACGTTTAGAATATATTTCTTTAAGTAAACCACGCCTAGAAGGTAGGCAAAAATATGTTATTTAAAGAAACCACGCCTAGAGCTATGCCAAAAATATTTTCTTTAAAGAAACCGCGCCTAGAGCTATGCCAAAATATTTTCTTTAAAGAAACCAAGCCTAGGGGCTATGCAAAAATATTTTCTTTAAACGCCTAGGAAGCATCTCAATATATTTTTTTTAAATAAACCACGCCTAGGGGGTCTCTAATAATATTTTCTTTAAATAAACCACGCCTAGGGGGTCTCTAATAATATTTTCTTTAAATAAACCACGCCTAGGGGGTCTCTAATAATATTTTCTTTAAATAAACCACGCCTAGGGGGTCTCTAATAATATTTTATTTAAATAAACCACGCCTAGGGGGTCTCTAATAATATTTTCTTTAAATAAACCACGCCTAGGGGGTCTCTAATAATATTTTCTTTAAATAAACCACGCCTAGGGGGTCTCTAATAATATTTTCTTTAAATAAACCACGCCTAGGGGGTCTCTAATAATATTTTCTTTAAATAAACCACGCCTAGGGGGTCTCTAATAATATTTTCTTTAAATAAACCACGCCTAGGGGGTCTCTAATAATATTTTCTTTAAATAAACCACGCCTAGGGGGTCTCTAATAATATTTTCTTTAAATAAACCACGCCTAGGGGGTCTAATAATATTTTCTTTAAATAATATTTTCTTTAAATAAACCACGCCTAGGGGGTCTCTAATAATATTTTCTTTAAATAAACCACGCCTAGGGGGTCTCTAATAATATTTTCTTTAAATAAACCACGCCTAGGGGGTCTCTAATAATATTTTCTTTAAATAAACCACGCCTAGGGGGTCTCTAATAATATTTTCTTTAAATAAACCACGCCTAGGGGGTCTCTAATAATATTTTCTTTAAATAAACCACGCCTAGGGGGTCTCTAATAATATTTTCTTTAAATAAACCACGCCTAGGGGGTCTCTAATAATATTTTCTTTAAATAAACCACGCCTAGGGGGTCTCTAATAATATTTTCTTTAAATAAACCACGCCTAGGGGGTCTCTAATAATATTTTCTTTAAATAAACCACGCCTAGGGGGTCTCTAATAATATTTTCTTTAAAAAAACCACGCCTAGGGGGTCTCTAATAATATTTTCTTTAAATAAACCACGCCTAGGGGGTCTCTAATAATATTTTCTTTAAATAAACCACGCCTAGGGGGTCTCTAATAATATTTTCTTTAAATAAACCACGCCTAGGGGGTCTCTAATAATATTTTCTTTAAATAAACCACGCCTAGGGGGTCTCTAATAATATTTTCTTTAAATAAACCACGCCTAGGGGGTCTCTAATAATATTTTCTTTAAATAAACCACGCCTAGGGGGTCTCTAATAATATTTTCTTTAAATAAACCACGCCTAGGGGGTCTCTAATAATATTTTCTTTAAAGAAACCACGCCTAGGGGGTCTCTAATAATATTTTCTTTAAATAAACCACGCCTAGGGGGTCTCTAATAATATTTTCTTTAAATAAACCACGCCTAGGGGGTCTCTAATAATATTTTCTTTAAATAAACCACGCCTAGGGGGTCTCTAATAATATTTTCTTTAAATAAACCACGCCTAGGAAGCTTCTCAACATATTTTCTTTAAATAACCCACGACTACAAGGTATATAAAAATATTTTCCTTAAATAAACCACGTCTAGGGGGTCTCTAATAAGATAGGCAAAAATATTTTCTTTAAATAAAAAACGAATAGAAGCTATGCAAAAGTATTTTCCATAAACAAACCACGCCCAGAATGCATGCAAAAGTAAATTTATTAACTACAGCCCGCCTAGAAGGTATACAAAAAGTATTTTCTTTAAATAAACCACGCCTAGAAGGTATGCAAAAATATTTTATTTAAATAAACCACGCCTAGAAGGTATACAAAAATATTGTCTTTAAATACAGCACGCCTAGAAGGTAGGCAAGAATATTTTCTTTAAATAAACCACGCCTAGAAGCTATGCAAAAATATTTTCTTTAAATAAACCACGCCTAGAAGCTATGCAAAAATATTTTCTTTAAATAAACCACGCCTAGAAGCTATGCAAAAATATTTTCTTTAAATAAACCACGCCTAGAAGCTATGCAAAAATATTTTCTTTAAATAAACCACGCCTAGGGGGTCTCTAAAAATATTTTCTTTAAATAAACCACGCCTAGGGGGTCTCTAAAAATATTTTCTTTAAAGAAACCACGCCTAGGGGGTCTCTAAAAATATTTTCTTTAAAGAAACCACGCCTAGGGGGTCTCTAAAAATATTTTCTTTAAAGAAACCACGCCTAGGGGGTCTCTAAAAATATTTTCTTTAAAGAAACCACGCCTAGGGGGTCTCTAAAAATATTTTCTTTAAATAAACCACGCCTAGGGGGTCTCTAAAAATATTTTCTTTAAATAAACCACGCCTAGGAAGCTTCTCAACATAGTTTCTTTAAATAAACCACGCCTAGGAAGCTTCTCAACATAGTTTCTTTAAATAACCCACGACTACAAGGCATGCAAAAATATTTTCCTTAAATAAACCACGTCTAGGGGGTCTCTAATAATATTTTCTTTAAATAAACCACGCCTAGGGGGTCTCTAATAATATTTTCTTTAAATAAACCACGCCTAGGGGGTCTCTAATAATATTTTCTTTAAATAAACCACGCCTAGGGGGTCTCTAATAATATTTTCTTTAAATAAACCACGCCTAGGGGGTCTCTAATAATATTTTCTTTAAATAAACCACGCCTAGGGGGTCTCTAATAATATTTTCTTTAAATAAACCACGCCTAGGGAGCCTCTAAGAATATTTGCTTTAAATAAACCACGCCTAGGGAGCCTCTAAGAATATTTACTTTAAATAAACCACGCCTAGGGAGCCTCTAAGAATATTTACTGTAAATAAACCACGCCTAGGGAGCCTCTAAGAATATTTACTTTAAATAAACCACGCCTAGGAAGCTTGTCAAAATATTTTCTTTAAATAAACCACGCCTAGGCAGCTTCTCAGCATATTTTCCTTAACTAAACCACGCCTAGGAAGCTTCTCAAGATATTTTCTTTAAATAAACCACGCCTAGGAAGCTTCTCAAAATATTTGATTTAAATCAATATTTAAATAAAACATCCCTAAACCTTCAATAATGTTAGTTAAACCACGCGTTGAGTTGTGGAATAAATAATTAGAAATCCATAATCATTTTGCCGATATCGTGAAGTTTGGATCCAATCAGCTGATTTACCTTATTGCCATGAGGCCCCCTAAAACTATGCTTCACACTTTTACCTAATGTTATTGTAGATCATTAGTTAGGTATATTGAGTTACATGTAAGCGGATGCCTAGGGGACCTCTAAACTATTTTCTTTAAATAAACAACATGCAGAGTGATTCAAAAAATATTTTCTTTTAATGAACCACGCCTGAGGAGACTCTAAAAATATTTTCTTTAAATAAACCACGCTTAGGGGCAAACCAAAATTAATTTCTTTCAATATATCACTCCTAGGGCTATGTGAAAAATATTTTCTTCTAATACAACAAACCTAGGGAGCTTTTAAGAATAATTTCTGTAAATAAGCGCAGAGCTGTGGAAAAAATATTAAAGAATCCATAATCATTTTTTCGATATCATCAAGTTTGGATCCAATCAGCTGATTTACCCTTTTGCCATGAGGCCTCCTAAAAGTATGCTTTACACATGCATACATTTTATGGTAGGTTATTGATTGGGTATATTGAGGTATGAAATTTAATTGCCCACAATAAGTCTGCAATTTAAAAAAATGTGGCTAATTAACGTTTAATTTTCCTCGAGTGTATAGTAAGTCGCATAATTCCAATGACCATAAAAACCAGTCTGTTTGCCAAAAAATGTTTTGTTTTTTTATTTATGTATCTGTTTTTTAATTTATTTGCTGACAATACTTTTTGTCAAAGTCAAATGAAACAGACAAATAGCAAGACAGAAGTTCAGACTTCTCCAAAAAAATTAGTTTTAAGATGTTGCTTGAAGCGGGAACATCATCAGCATTGGCCACGGCGGCCAATTATTGTGCGATACCAAGTGTGGGAGCAGTTAATACTTTAGTTTCTCTGTTGGTGCAGGGCATATTATCGGCTCAATGTAATATTTCAAGTCCGGCGTTGTGGCCTGAGGATTATGCGGAACAGGCTTTGGAACAGGGTCTGTCGAGTGGTCGAGGGAGTAGAAGGTTTAGCTGGCTCTGTGTTGAAAAATAAACCAGGCCTAGGGCTATTCAAAAATATTTTCTTTAAATAAACCAATCTTGGCTACTTTTTTTAAATAGGGAACGCCTTGGGGTATTCAAAAAAATTTTTAGATTTTTTTTCAATTCAAATTTATTTTTTATTTATTAAAAAAAATATAAAATTTGATTTTTATTTCTATTTTATTCCCACTTCTTGGTAATCATATCCGCCGCCTTTTCCCCTATCATAATGGTGGGACCATTCGTATTGTGCGAGGTTACCTGAGGCATAATGGAGGCATCTGCCACACGTAGATTGTGGACACCCTTTATCCTCAACTCCCCATCGACACATGTGGCATTATCCCCCACAGGGCCCATTTTAACTGTACCCGCAAAATGATAACCCGTACTAGAGAAATGCTCCATAAAACAATACCAATATTCAGGGGATTTTGAAGCGAATTTTGCACACTCCTTCAAGGGTATGTCCAGCAATTCTATTTGCCTCTTCTTAAAACTCTCCGTTTCCAATAAATCCATGACATATGAAATACCATCCAATAGAGCCTTCTTATCCTCGAGATTTGTCAGATAACCTGAGTTGATTATGAGCGGATCTTTGGGGGAAGAGGATTTTAGGGTTACACTACCGCGAGATTTGGGTTGAGCCAGCAGGATATAGACAATGAAAATATCCTGCACTTCCAATTGCTGCCTTAGGTACTGCTTGATTTCATCCTTCAGTCCCGATATTTTGGCGGATTGTTCCAATTGCGAAAAGCTTCCGCGTTTCATGCCAACCAAATAGGTGTGCATATTCCGGGGGCCATTTGGTCGGGTTTTCAGATAGGCTGTCAACTGGCCAGTGGGAAAGGAGGCCAAGGGTCCTTTGCTATGCATTAGATACTCATATATACCATCCAAATCCGGGGAACCTGGAGTAGATGTAGTGTCGGATCCACTTGGCATCTTGAGATATAAATTTATCACCACATGATCCTGTAAATTCCGACCAATGGGTAAATCATGGCGTAGAGGAATGTTAAGCCTTTGTAGATTTCTAGCCGGACCAATTCCCGACAGCATCAACAGTTTGGGAGATTCCAAGGCCCCTGCTGAAATAATGACGTCTTTGTTGATTTGAACCTTCATTGGCTTCCTTTCCTTTAACAGAAACTCCACCGAGAGTACCTTTTGATTGTGGCTATCAAAATTTAATTTTGTGACCCTGGCATTTTTAATAACCTTGAGATTCGATCTTTGGCGAACCGGACCCAAATAACTTTTGGCCGAACTCCAGCGATGGCCATTGGCAAAGGTGACCATGGAAGGCTGCCATGGAATCTAACAAGTCATTGGAAAATATAGGGAACTACAAAAACACCTCAACATTAAATTGCGAACTTCTTCTTATCTCAATCTTTTTTGTCATACCTCAGATTCCTGTGGTGGATCTCCACCTGCCTCCAACAGCAAAACATCCCATTTGGGATTTTCACTTAAACGACTTGCCACCACAGAGCCAGCTGAACCACCTCCCACTATCACAAAATCAAAACTCTGCAGACCCTCTTTCAAAGCCTGCTCAGCATAATCCTCAGGCCACAACGCAGGATTTGAAATATTACATTGAGCCGCTAAAATTCCCTGCACCAATAGAGAAACCAGAGTATTTACAGCTCCCACACTTGGTATCGGACAGTAATTGGCCGCCGTAGCCAATGCCGATGATGTTCCCGCTTCAAGCAACATCTTCAAACTAAATTTTGCAGATGTTTTAATTTCTTTATTCATTTCCATTGTATTTTATTTCGACTTTGATAAAATAATTGTCAGCAAATAAAATAATAAAAAACATATAAATAAATAAAAAAAACAAAACATTTTTTGGCAAACAGACTGGTTTTTATGTTCATTGGAATTATGGGATTTACTTTACACTCGAGAAAAATAAACAGTAAATTAGTAGTATTTTCTTTTTTTAAATTGCAGACTTATTGTGGGCAATTAAATTTATACTCAATATACTCAATTAATAACCTACCATAAAATGTATGCATGTGTAAAGCATACTTTTAGGAGGTCTAATGGCAAAAGGGTAAATCAGCTGATGGGATCCAAACTTGACTATATTGGAAAAATGATTATGGATTTCTGAATATATTTTCCGCAGGTCTAGGCTTACTTAGAAAAACAATTAGAGACTCCCTATGGGTGGTTTATTTCAAATAAATTTTTTGAGAAGCTTCCTAGGCGTGGTTTATTTAAAGAAAATATTTCTAGAGGCTCCCTTGGCGTGGTTTATTTAAAGAAATTTTAAATAACCCCCACTTGACTTCATTTCACTTTCAATTTCCCTTAGAAATCCAACACAAATTCAATATTACAACATAGCACCCACTTATGTGTTTATCATTTTCTTTTCTTTCTTTTTAAATCAATAAAAGATAGAAAAAAAATAATTTCTAATGACAAACAGATAATAAAAATTGCAAGTCACCCAATTGTAGGCCAGAATTCCATAATCATAGTTTGTGGCCATCATCATCATCAGGCAAATGGTGCTCTACTCTGAGCACCTGCTGTATGAAAAGCTTTACTGGCAGGAAAGGTAAAAATAATAAAAATTACACAAGCCGGCCAGCAGCTAACGGCAAGGCCTTTCAAAACGTGACCACACTCACGTAAGCCGCCAGCGTGAGTAGCCTTTAATGGGCAGCAGGCCCCCCAATAAAAGAAGCTTGGGATTTGAGAAATGTTGACCAAGCAATGATCAAACAATTGAGGAAGAAATACACAATAAAGAAAGCTCTTTCATTTGAAACTTTCTCTTATTAAAGAGAGAGAGAGCGAGAAATTAAGAAATGGAGTTGATCTTTGGATAATTATTTAATGAGTTATTGAAAAAAAATTGGGAGCAACTTCTTGGTAGCTCTCTGTTGTATCGGCCAAAGAGAGTGAGAGCAGGTATTTTTTTTTTCATAGAGAAAATATATTCTCTTATAAACATTTTCCTATTTATAAGCCCTATTTTTTGTAGTGAATTTATTTCTGCTCTATTAACAATGACAAAATAATTTAGCAAAATTATCAACATTTTCACTTCGATTTGAGCTATGAAAAGTCAAAGGGTAGAAGAATAGCTCTACTAAAAATTTTTTTCTTTAAATACAGCACGCCTAGGCATTCACAGAAAATTTTTATTTTAAATAAAGCATAACTAGGGAGCCTCCAAAATTTTTTCTTAAATAAACCACACCTAGGGAGCCTCTAAAAATATTTTCTTTAAAAAGCCTAGAGCTGTGGGTAAAACAATAAGAAATCCATCATAATTTTCCCGATATCGTCAAGTTTGTATCCCAACAGCTGATTTACCCTGTTGCCATGAGGCCTCCTAAAACTATGCTTTACACTTGAATATACATTTAATTGTTGATTATTAATTAGGGGCATCATATTTTAAATACGGAATCCACGGCTAATGAACTTTTAAAAATATGTTCCTGGAAGAAATCACGGCTAAGGAGCTTTTAAAAAAAATTTCTTCAAAGAAATCACGCCTAGGGTTATGCAAAAAAATATGTTCTTTAAATAAATCACCCCCAGGGCTATACTGAAAATAATTTCTTTAAAGAAACCACGCCTAGGGAGCCTCTAAAACTATTTTCTTTAAATAAACCACTTCTAGAAGTTAGACAACAGTATTTCCTTTAAATAAACCATGCCTAGAGAGACTTTAAAATATTTTCTTTTAATAAACCACGTCTAGGGAGCCTCTAAAAATATTTTCTTTAAAAAGCCTAGATCTGTGGGTAAAACAATAAGAAGTCCATAATAATTTTCCCGATAGCGTCAAGTTTGAATCCCAACAGCTGATTTACCCTGTTGCCATGAGGCCTCCTAAAACTATGCTTTACACTTGAATATAAATTTTATTGTTGATTATTAATTAGGGGCATAATATTTTAAATACCGAACCCCACGGCTAATGAACTTTTAAAAAAATGTTCCTTGAAGAAATCACGGCTAAGGAACATTTAAGATATTTTCTTCAAAGAAATCACGCCTAGGGCTATGCAAAAATATGTTCTTCAAAGAAATCACGCCGAGGGCTGTGCAAAAAATATGTTCATCAAATAAATCACCCCCAGGACTATGCTGAAAATATGTTCTTTAAAGAAAGCACGCCTAGGCAGCTTCTAAAAATAGTTTTGTTAAAGAAACCACGCCTAGGGAGCCCCTGAAAATATTTTCGTTAAAGAAACCACGCCTAGGGAGCCCCTAAAAATATTTTCGTTAAAGAAACTACGCATAGGGCGCCCCTAAAAAATATTTTCATTAAAGAAACCATGACTAGGAGCCCTAAAAAAATTTTCTTTAAGCAAACCAGGGTTTGGAATATTCAAAAATATTTTTTTTTAAATAAACCATGTCTAGGACGGCCTATGCCATTTTTTTTCTTCAAACGAATCCCACCTAGAAGCTGCCCAAAAATATTTTCTTTAAATAAACCATGTCTAGGGAGTCTCTAAATATTTTCTTTAAATAAATCGTCCCTTAAGCTCTCCAAAGGATTTAATTTAACCAGGCCTAGAACTGTGGAAAAATTAACTAGAAATCCATAATACTTTTTTGATATCGTCAAGTTTGGAACCTATCAGCTGATTTAATCCTGTTGTCATAAGGCCTCCTAAAACTATGCTTTACAATTGTATATAAGTGTTATTGTAGATTATTAACTAGGAGCCTCTTAAAAAATATTTTAAATACAGCACTTCTGGGGAGCATCTAAAAATATTTTCTTTAAATACAGCACTTCTAGGCAGCACTCCTCGCCAAGAAGGTATGCAAATATATTTTCTTTAAATACAGCACTCCTAGGGTACCTCTAAAATAATTTTCTTTAAATACAGCACTTCTAGAGAGCCTCTAAAAATTTCTAATTTTATTTTCTATTTAAAAAAAATTTTTTTTCTTGAGATCAAAAACTCGTTCCACCCCAATAAATAAATTATGTTGCGCATGCTCAGAGTGTTTATGTTTGAACTCTTTTTTTCGAAGAGCCACTTCATGGCCATTTGTAATGAAGGTAGGGGAGAGAGCCTAAGAAATACCGGCCTCTTCCCCAATGAGGCTTACCAAGAAAAAAATGAACACGAACCTTGGCTAAAAGAAGTTCCAATCGGAAAAAATCAGTTAACCGAGGGAAGTCGTAAAGGAAAGACGTTCAAAACGCTGAAGTCAAAAAAGAAAAAAAAATAAATAAAAAAAAACGAATCGAAATTGCTTGGGTGGTATAGCCTGGCAAACAAAGCAGAAGCTACGTGAAAAAAGAAAGTGAAAGAAAAAGAAATACAAAGAAACAAAAAAAAAAAAAATACAAAAACAAAAACAAAGAAATTTAAAGAAATTCGAATTCCAAGGAAAAGAAAATCGACAAAAATTATTATTTTCAAATAATAAAAATAAATAAATAAAAAAATCGTATTGAATTGAAATTTTTTGTTGCTGTTCGCTCGCATAACAATCTCATCATCGTTCGTCGGTCGTGAATTATTACAGCAGTTTGGAAAAAAAGTTATTTTTATTATTAAGTAAGTGTGAAAAGCAGAATAAAGAAATGCTCACAAGAAAGCAAAGCAAAAAAAAAAAAAATGAAAAAAGAAAGGTGTCTAAAACAAAGAAAGCAAAACGTTAAAGAAAAAAAGAGAATAAAAATAATAACAATGAAATTGGCCAAAAGACAAACAAGTCATCTTTCGAAGTGGTGTGGAGTAGAGTGTGGACACTGTGCGCATGTGCAAAAGTCCATTTGTTGAACAAGAAAAATCGAAGAAGAAGAAGACTAACAAAAAATCTGTTTGAGAAAATAAAAAAGCCATAAACGTAATCGTGGCGGTTACATTAAGTGCTTAAAGGGGGTGGGGTGGGGAAATGTTATATGATTTTTTCTTTGTTTGTATAAATATTATCAGGCCTAAAAAGTTGCCTGATAATAATACCATTATGAGAATGATGATGATAATTATTGGGGGAGGATTTGTCTAGAAAATTATCAAGAGGAAATATGAAAACGGTAATAGAAAAAAATAAATATTAAATATAAATATAAAAAATTAGGAGCTCTTTTAAAGTGCTTTCGTTAAGATTTTTTTTTTATATTCTCAAAAAATAAAAAAATAATACTTTATATATTTTTTTAAATATTAGAAGGTGCCCAAAAAATAATAGTAAATTTGTTTTCAAAACATATTTTATTTAAGGACATAAAGTGTACTTTTGCAAATATATATTTTTATACCCTTCACCACACTGTGGTACAGGGTATTATGTCTTTGTGCATATGTTTGTAACAGGCAAAAATAATCGAGATAGACCCATGGTTCCTTTTGAGAATATGCATAGAATCACTTTCTGAGTCGATTTATGCATGTCCGTCTGTCCGTCCGTCCGTCCGTCCATGTATTTTTGTTAACAAAGTACAGGTCACATTTATGATCCGATTTGGATGAAATTTGGCACAGGTCACTTAATTGGCCCAAGGACGAAACCTATTGAAATTGGAGAAAATCGGTCCACGTTTAGGCATAGCTCCCATATAAGGGTACCCCACATTTTCGGTATTTTGAGGTTCTTGGGCTTGTTTTATAACTGAATTCTCTGAAATTTTGTACATTGGGTTCTTATTGGGTACCAAATTACTCCACTAAAAATTATAAATATAGGTCTAGTTTTTCTGGTAGTCCCCATATAACGGTACCCCAAATTTTTGGTATTTTGGGGGTTCTGATCGTATTTTTCAACCAAATTGACTTAATTTAGTACGTCGAGTTCTTATTAGGTAGCACATCTCTACACTATAAATAGTGGTCAATTTTTTCTGGTACCCCCCAGGTTTTGAGGTTCTTGAACCAATTTTTTTTCTGGCACAGGATATTATGTTTTTGCGCATATGTTTGTAGCAGGCAGTAGGAAACGAGACTGACACATACGACTTCTGTTAGGATTCATTTCTTGAATATACTCAAAGTGGTGAAGGGTATCATATAGTCGGCCCCGTCCGACTTTACTACTTTCCTTACTGGTTTTTATTAGATTCATACATACGGGTTTTTAAAATATATGTTTTAATAATTTTTTTTTCGCTCTAGGTATGGATTCTTTAAAAATTATTTTTAAAGGTATCTAGGATTGGATTAAAATTTAGTTAAAGAATTCTAACCTAGAATTTTTAAGAAAAAATATTTTTTTAAAGAACACAATACAAGGACTTTTTAAGAACAAATATATATATATATATATATATATATATTAAATCTACGAAAAGATTTTTTAAGAGCCATTTCTTTATAAAATATAATATCAAGAGTTCTAAGAAAATTTTTTAAAAAAGTATATTTTTTTTTCATAAAAACACTGCGTGGATAATAAATAAAATATTTTTCACATCTTTTCGATATGGATTTTCTTTAAAATATTTTTAATTTGTTGGTTATAAACAAATATTTTTTTTAAAATCCACGCCTAAATTCGATTTCGAAAAAAATTTATCATAATTATATTTTTTAAATGTAAACATTATAAAAAAATGTTTTTAATTTTTGAGTGAATATTCTTTGGGTTTACTTTTTATAAAAATATATATTTTTTTAAGAGCTATATGCATAGATTTGTTAAAAAAAAAAAAAAATTTTATTGGTTAGATATTCGTGAATAGAAAATTGTTGAATCTTAAAAATATTTTTGGATATTTTAGCATACTTTTTAAAGAGTTCTAGGCATGAATTTTTTTAAAATAAAAATTAAAAAAAAATTGGAAAAAATTAAAAAAAAAATGAAAAAAAAAATTTTTGAAAAAAAAAATTCAAAAAAATTTTTAAAAAATTGAAAAAAAGTTATAGTCTTGACTAAAAATTATTAAAATATTTTGTATGATTATTGTGGATTTTTTAAAAGAATATTTCTTAAACAATTGGTTTTTGACTTTTTTTAAATATTTTTTTAACAACAAAGGGAGTGAGGTTTCTACTATTTTTTAAACAATAAAAATAATTGGCTGAAAAATATTAAATTTTTCTTATTTTTGGATTTTTATACCCTCCACAACTAAGTTGTAAGGGTATTATAGCTTTGTGCAGCCTCAATATTGGTCCTAGACCGACCTTTAATTATACCGATCGTCATATCTCGTCTAGCTGAGACGATCTAGACATGTGTGTCCTTCCGTCTGTCCATTATAATTTGTAAAGACGATACAGGCCACAGTTATGGACCAATCTTCATGAAATTTTGCATGTAGCATGGGTTCTGGCCAATGAAGACCCCTATTGTTTTTGGAAAAGATCGATAAATCTTTAGATTAAATTTTTGTCGGTATTTCTGTCGGTATATTCTGATTTTATTTCGATTTCGAAAAAAAATTATCATAATTATATTTTTTAAATGTAAACATTATAAAAAAAATTTTGTAATTTTTGAGAAAATATTCATTGGGTTTCCTTTATTAACTTTTTATAAAAACATATATATTTTTAAGAGCTATATGCATAGATTTGTTAACAAAATATTTTTTTAATGGTTAGATATTCGTGAATAGAAAATTGTTGAATCTTAAAAATATTTTTGGATATTTTAGCATAATTTTTAAAGAGTTCAAGGCGTGAATTTTTTTAAAATCAAAATTAAAAAAAATTAAAAAAAAATAATAAAATTTTTTTTAAAAAAAATTTAAAAAAAAATTAAATTAAAAAAAAAAAAAATTAAATTTTTAAAAAAAAAATAAAATTTAAAAAAGTTCTAGTCCTGACTGAAAATTATTAAAATATTTTGTATGATTTTTGTGGAATTTTTAAAAGAATATTTCTTAAACAATTGGTTTTTGACTTTTTTAAATGTTTTTGTTTTTTTTTTTTTTAAACAAGAAAGCGTGTGAGGTTTCTACTATTTTTAAACAATAAAAATAATTGGCTGAAAAATATTAAATTGTTATTATTTTTGGATTTTTATAAGTTGTCAGGATATTATAGCTTTGTGCAGCCCCAAGAGTTTGTAACGCAGCGAAATATTGGTCATAGACCCACCTTTTAGTATACCGATCGTCATATATGGACTAGCTGAGTCGATCTAGACATGTGTGTTCGTCCGCCCGCCCGTCTGTCCATTATAATTTGTAAACACGATACAGGCCACAGTTATGGACCAATCTTCATGAAATTTTGCATGTATGATGGGTTCTGGCCAATGAAGACCCCTATTGTTTTTGGTAAAGATTAGGGGATGAAATGGGCCAAAAACTTTATGTTTGTCTGATTTTCTGGTCGCTCCAGAGGCCGCAATCATGGCCCGAACATCACGAAATTTGAAATGGAGAAGGGGATTGGGCCAAAGAATAAGCATGCCTGTTTTGAAAAAGATTAGTCAATGTATAGAGGGTCAAATGGACCCAGACTTTTGTGTGAAAAATTACAAAATTTGTATTCTATTGCGTATATATTTACTCCTGAAGGACAGAGACCCAAAAAAATTGATAGTATATCCAAGACGAGTGGTTGACCTTTATATTGATATCAATAATATTGTCGTATGTACTCGGATGTGAGAGTTACACATAAATATTTACAGGTGCTTACGTATTCAGATATTATTTTCATTCAGATATTCAGATAAACCAGTGTGGTAATGGTTTATCGGAAGAGGGCGGAATTATAGCGCTTATCGCTTTGAAATGTTCCATGAGGTTCCAGTTATGGTCAAGGACAACGAATATAATTTTCGGTGATAATCAGATAATTATTTTGGTATAATGTGGATCAAAAAATTAATGGTTTGTGTTTTTTCGAGTCGATCTATAGGCCACAATTATAAGCCGAACATCACAATACAACACATGGTGAAAGGACTCTAGACAAGTAATTAGAAGGGCTGTAAGGAAGAGAAGCTGTGTAAGGAAGAGAAGCTGTTGGCCTCTAAGCGGGTGCAAATATCACGAAATATTGCTCAGGCTCGGAATAAACATACGCAGAAAGTTAGAGTTCGGTGGTAGTTTTGTAGGGTATCGTATGATCAGACGCGTCCGACTATACTGCTCCGCTCACTGTTTTTTATTGAAAGCAATACAATTTTTTAAGAATTTTGAAAATATAAGGGTTTTGAGAAATTTGATTTTCTTAAATATGAAAAAAACCTTTAAAGAGGTTAAAGGCATTTTTCCCAAATAAAATCCAGTAAGGAAAGTAGTAAAGACGGGCGGGCCGAATATATGATACCCTTCACCACATTGGGTATATTTAACAGATGAATCCAAACAGACGTCGTATTTTTAAAGGACCAGTAAAATGAAATTGGATCAATATCATTCTGCAACCGATACTAAATTTATCGTTTGGTCAGATATAGAAGCTATATCTAAATCTGAACCGATTTTCAGGAAACTTAAAACACATCATTCTAGACCTAATTCATTACGCTGTGCCAAATTTCGTGCAAATCAAAAGATATATAGGAACTTTGGTACACCATTTAACTTAAATCGGACGAAAATATATATGACAGCTATATCTAAATCTGAACCGATTTTCAGGAAACTTAACGCACATCATTTTATACCTAATTCTTTACGCTGTGTCAAATTTCGTGCAAATCGAAAAATATTAAGGTACTTTGGTACACCATTTACCTTAAATCGGACGAAAATATATATGGGAGCTATATCTAAATCTGAACCGATTTTCACGAAACTTAGCACACATCATTCTAGGGTTAATTCAGTACGCTGTGCCGAATTTTGTGCACCACTTACCTTAAATCGGACGAAACTATATATGGGAGCTATATCTAAATCTGAACTGGTTTTCTCCAAATTTCAATAGGGATTGTCCTTAGGCCAAATAAGTGAAATGTGCCAAATTTCATACAAATCACATTATAAATTCGATCTGTACTTTGTTCACAAAAAACATGGACAGAAGGACGTAAATTGACTCAGAAAGTGATTCTATACATATTCTCAAAAGGAACCATGGGTCTATCTCGTTTCCTTTTGCCTGTTACAAACATATGCACAAAGACATAATACCCTGTACCACAGTGTGCTGAAGGGTATAAAAAGTGAAATTGAAAGTGCTACGACTAATTTTATTCCAAAAAAGCCGAATAACCAAAAAAACACATTTGCATATCTTAAATTCCCAACCAAAAGCAGAGACAGAATTTCTTATTAGAATTGTTTTTTTTTTATTATTTTCTATTTTATCATTTCCTATTCATAAATATCCATAACCAAAATTTGTTAGCCGCAAAGGTGAGTGCGCACATGCGTCGCCGCTTCTTAAGCGACTTTCTTACTTTTTACTCTATATGGAAATCAATATTTGTTGTTGTTGTTGCTGTATTTAAACGTGTGCCATATTCTACGCCCTCATATCATATTGTGGGGGGTTAGTCATTTGCTTTTAACCTTTACTTGTTTGGCGGTGTCATTCTTTTCGTATTTTGTTTTACACTTGTCTTCTTCTTGTCCAAACAAATTCGAATAAAATCGTTATATTCGAAAACAAATCTGTGCCAGTTAACGGTAATCCAATGAAAGTTGTTTGAAAGAAAGAATGTCGGGTATTGTGTGCGGAGGTAACAGCCAGCGGCTTTTTATTAAAATTTGAATGAACAAAAAATACGAGGTGTGGATCGGAAAGGTAATTAAGAAAGAATAATAAAAAGAACAACAAAGAAAATATCAAATTTTTATATTTGAGCTATGAGATAGAATTTGTAGACTTCGTCTCCAGATTCACTCCTGTAGATGAGCGATTTGCTATAATCCGCATAAAAACGAAGTTCTTCTCTACATCAGTCTTAGTTGTGCCCATGCTCCGACCGAAAATAAAGATGAACAGACCAAAGACATATTTTACGGGCGCCTAGAAACAGCATATGATCGTTGACCTGGCCATGATATTAAATATCTTTGGCCCCAGCGTCGGAAAATTCAGCCTCCTCGAAGAAACATCGGACAACGGCATGTGGTTGATTGACTTCGCGGAAGCAAAAAACATTGTAGTTAGCAGCACCAGATTCAAGTATTTCGATCTACACAAGACCTCATGGATCTCTCCTGATCAAGCAATTATATTGATAATGTTGTGATAGACGGAAGGCATTCATCCAGTTTTCTAGACGTCCGATCGATCCGGGGAGCGAATATCGATTCGGACCATTACCTTGTGGCAGCCAAGGTACGCACCCGTCTTAATGTAGCCGCAAAGGTTTTAACGGAAATTTGACGTCAAAAAGCTGCAAACACAACAGGTAGCCGAGGCCGTTCATCTTACCCAACTGCTTGACGAAAGCACCCCTTGTCCCGATAATAGTATAGAAGCACAATGGCAGAGAATTGTCCACTCCCTACAAACTGCAGCAAAAGCAACACTTGGATACCAAAGACCACCATCAAGAAATTCGTGGTACGATCAGGAGTGTCGTAATGCTACTGATATGAAAAACGCAGGGTATAGGGCAACCCTGCGGATAGTAGCAACGCGTAATGCGATGAAGAACTATCGGGAGAAAAGGAGAGAGAAGAAACGTATTTTCAAAAAAAAAAAAGAAGAAACAAGAAAACCGTGAGCAAATCGAGATGTACAGGAGTCAGAATGAAGTCCGAAAATTCTACCAACGGGTAAAACATCAAACCGAAGGCTTTGGTGCAGGCACATCCTCCTGTAGAGATAAAGAAGGAAACCTGGTGGCAGATACAGACAGCGTTCTGAGGATCTGGAAGGAGCATTTTGAAAAACGTCTGGTATCAAATAGTAGCGGTGAAGAGGATACCCCAGAACCAATAATAGATGGCGGTATAGAGAGTATACCACCTAGCCAAGATGGAGTCAGAATAGCAATCAATCGGCTGAAGAATAACAAAGCAGCAGGTGCCGATGGATTACAAGCCGAACTATTCAAGACTGGTGGTGGGATGCTGGTAAGGAGCATGCAGAAGCTGATTAGTACAATTTGGCTAGAAGAATACATGCCCAATGATTGGAACCTCAGCATCCTGTGGCCCGTGCACAAAAAAGGATACAAGACGGACTGTGACAACTATGGAGGAATAAGTCTCCTTCTCATCGCATATAAAGTGCTATCCAGCGTACTGTGTGTGAACGACTGAAGCCAATGGTCAATGACATACCATACCAATGTGGCTTCAGACCTGGCAAATCCACCATTGACCAGATTTTCACTCTGCGCCAAATCCTGGAAAAAAACCCACGAAAAACACATTTACACATTCCTCGACCTATTCGTCGACTATAAAGTCGCATTCGACAGCCCTATCCGTTCAGAGGTGTTCAAAGCCATGTCTGCGTTTGGCATTCCTGCAAAATTAATTCAAGGATAACTTTAACAGGCACAAGATCAGTAGTTAAAGTCGGAAATGACCTCTCGGAGCCCTTTAATACCGAACGAGGATTTAGACAAGGTGACAGTTTGTCGTGTGACCTTTTTAACATCCTACTGGAAAGGTCATACGAGAGGCAAAAGTGAACAGAAATGGCACTCTGTACACCAAACAACACCAGTTACTCGCCTACGCCGATGACATCGACATAATGGGCCGAACATTGAGAGCGGTAACAGCCACCTTTGAACAAATTGATAAGGAGTCTGCCAAAGTGGGTCTGGCAGTTGAACGGCGAGAAGACCAAGCTGATGGTATCAACGCGCAAGACGTCCAGTAGACTCGGACCAATTGTGGAACTTGAGAACTACAGCTTCGAGGTAGTCAAAGATTTTATCTACCTTGGTACCGCCATAAATAAAACGAATGACATCAGTTTTGAAATTCGTAGAAGGATAGTGATGGCCAACCGATGTTACTATTGTCTGAGCACACAACTCAAAAGCAAGGCCACCTCCCGCCAGACCAAACTCACACTCTGCAAGACGCTGATACTACCCGTGCTGTTATATAAATCTAAAGCATGGGTACTTCCGCAAGCAGATGAGGCAGCTCTTGGGGTGCTTGAGAGAAGAATTCTCCGAAAGATCTATGGGCCGATCCGCGTTGACGGTGAATATCGCCGTCGATTATACCATGAGTTGTACCAGCTATTCTCGAACATCGACATTGGTAGACGTATTGAGCTGCAGCGACTACGTTGGCTAGGTCATGTTGTGAGAATGGATGAAGATGCCCCAGCCCAGAAGGCATATAAAAGCGAACCAGCTGATGGTTCACGCAGAAGGGGAAGGCCACGACCTCACCTATATTTAAACTATAGACTCCTCTGAGTAAACACAATATAAGCAATCACGTAACGTGTCGTTAAACTAATTCCAAAAATAATTTATCGCCCGCTAATTAACTTCGAAATTTTTAAATATTACCATAATCTTTCTCCCGCTCTAAAAATAGCATTTCGATTTTTAAATAAACAAATCGCTCAGTAATTAACAAAATAAATATTCATCAAACATATGGTTTTTTTTAATTAGTCAATGACGTAACGTAATGATACATTCACCACCGTAACGTAGATTACGTATTAATAACTCCGATGCTTCTCTGAATAACCAAACCAAAGCATTGATGTGAAGAAGAAGAAGAAGAAAATTCATTTTTGGAATTTACTCGATTTGAGGAAAATGCCAAAGGAAAAACAAGTTCCGCCTAGGAGAAAAAAATGTTGTAATGCCAAGGTAATCTAAGGCTGTATGTGTGTGTGGAACTTTAAAACAACAACAATCCAGGCAATAAAAAATAACAACCAGTTGTTGTAAAACAGTTGAATTGTTAACCAGAAAATTCGTCGGCTAGCGGGAAAATTTTTCAAACAGGTTTTCCATTGGCCACCACCTACCCACACCATCGATTTACCTCAAAGAGTGGCTAACGAAAAAAATGAGAAGGCGAAGAAGAAGAAGTAGCTTGAAATGAAATTGAGATAATTATATCAACCCATGAATGACAGCCGCCAATGTCTGCCTCTCAATGGCAGCCTCTGCGGAACACGATGAAAAGTCAAGTTCAAGGTGTTCACAACTGGAAATCCAAAACAGAAACAAAACTAAAAACTAGCCATGTAAATTTATTTTAATTATGTTTTGTCTGACGTTGTTGTTTTTTTTTTGGAAATTATATGGAGAGTGGCGGAAAAGTGACTATCAAATTTTATTTCCTAGTTTATAAGCCATGTAAAATTTTGTAGCAGACATTGGAAGTTCAATGGCTTTGTGTAATTTATGCAGGTGTTTTTCTTTCGGCGAAGCAACGAATTAATTTCATTGCGGGGTCATTTTGGGATTTTTCCGGGGAGTATAACGAAAATTAATATTGGATTGGATTTTTACTAAATATTTTTTCATGGCCCTTAAATAGGCGTGGAATTTTTAAAAGTATTTTTCATGGTCTAAAAATACGCGTGGAATTTTTAAAAGTATTTTTCATGGTCTAAAAATACGCGTGGAATTTTTAAAAGTATTTGTAAAAATAATTTTTCATAGCCTACACACAGGCGTGGATTTATTAAAAATAATTTTTCATAGCCTACACACAGGCGTGGATTTATTAAAAATATTTTTTCATAGCCTACACACAGGCGTGGATTTATTAAAAATATTTTTTCATAGCCTACACACAGGCGTGGATTTATTAAAAATATTTTTTCATAGCCTACACACAGGCGTGGATTTATTAAAAATATTTTTTCAATGCCTATCCTTAGTACTTAGCTGGCTTGTGACAGAACTATCGTTCGGTCTTTTGTGCAGTTTTTCCAATTTGAAAGACTATATTCGGCAATGTTATCTTCCACTTGATCCTCCCATCGTATTCGTGGCCTTCCCCTTCTGCGTGAAGCATCTGCTGGTTCGCTTTTATATGCCTTCTGAGCTGGGGCATCTTCATCTATTCTCACAACATGACCTGTCCAACGTGGTCGCTGCAGTTCAATACGTCTAACAATGTCGTTGTCCGAGAATAGCTGGTACAACTCATGGTTCATTCGACGGCGATATTCACCGTCAACGCAAATCGGCCCATAGATCATTCGAAGAATTTTTCTCACAAACACTCCAACAGCTGCCTCATCTGCTTGCGTAAGTACCCATGCTTCAGATCCATATAACAGCACGAGTAGTATCAGCGTCTTGTAGAGTGTGAGTTTGGTCTGGCGGGAGGTGGCCTTGCTTTTGAGTTGTTTGCTCAGACCATAGTAGCATCGATTGGACATCACTATCCTTCTCCGAATTTCAAAACGGATGTCATTCGTTTTATTTATGGCGGTGCCAAGGTATATAAAATCTTTGACTACCTCGAAGCTGTAGTTCTCAAGTTCTACAGTTGGTCCGAGTCTACTGGACGTCTTGCGCGTTGATACCATCATCTTGGTCTTCTCGCCGTTCAACTGCCAGACTCACAGATCGGCCCATAGATCTTTCGGAAAATTTTTCTCTCAAACACTCCATGAGCTGCCTCATCCGCTTGCGCAAGTACCCATGCTTCACATCCATATAACAGCACGGGTAGTATCAGCGTTTTGTAGAGTGTGAGTTTGGTCTGGCGGGAGGTGGCCCTGCTTCTAAACTGCTTACTTAGACCATCGTTGCATCTGTTGACCATCACTATCCTTCTCCGAATTTCAAAACTGATGTCATTCGATTTGTTTATGGCAGTACCAAGGTATATAAAATCTTTGACTACCTCGAAGCTGTAGTTCTCAAGTTCCACAGTTGGTCCGAGTCTACTGGATACCATCAGCTTGGTCTTCTCGCGCTTTTAATGCCAGACCCACTTTGGCAAACTCTTCTCAATTTGTTCAAAGGTGGCTGTTACCGCTCTTAATGTTCGACCCATTATGTCGATGTCATTGGCGGCGTAGTCGAGTAACATGTGTTTTTTGGTGTACAGAGTGCCATTCCGGTTTACTTTTGCCTCTCGTATGACCTTTTCCAGCAGGATGTTAAAAAGGTCACACGACAAACTATCGCCTTGTCTGAATCCTCGTTCGATATTAAACGGGATCCGAGAGTTCTTTTTCGATTTTAACTGCTGATCTTGTGCCTGTTAAAATTATCCTGCATAGCCGAATTAATTTTGCAGGAATGCCAAACGCAGACATGACTTTATACACCTCTGAACGGATAGGGCTGTCGAATGCGGCTTTATAGTCGACGAATAGGTGGAATGTTTTTTCCAGGATTTGGTGCAGTGTGAAAATCTGGTCAATGGTAGATTTGCCAGGTCTGAAGCCACATTGGTATGGTCCAATAATGTCATTGACCATCAGTCGTTCACACAGTACGCTGTATAGCACTTTATATGCGATGTGAAGGAGACTTATACCTCTATAGTTGGCACATATCGTCTTGTCTCCTGTTTTGTGCACGGAACACAGGATGCTGAGGTTCCAATCATTGGGCATGCATTCTTCTAGACAAATTGTACTAATCACCTGGTGCATGCTCCTTACCAGCATCTTGTGACCTCCAGTCTTGAATCATAGTTGCCTACATATAGGCGTGGATTTTTTTTAAATTAATTTTTCAATGCCTACAATTAGGCGTGGATTTTTTAAAAATATTTTTTTTCGTGGCTGACAATTTTTTTTTTTATAAATTAAAATTATTAATTACGCTACCGCATATCTTAGTGTCAACCATGCGTGCGACATACACACATTTACACCATAATTATCGAGCGTAACCAAAAAAAGGTGTCGACGTGATATATTAACACATTTTAATGCCAAGAAAATGTTGGTGGCTATAATTTAAAATTAAGACCTGCTATTATAACCAATGAGAAAGGGAAAGATCTATTATTCAAAAAAAAAAAAAATTCAATACAGAAAATTATTTCAGATTGTGTTTTATCGAAATACAAAAATAAATTTTAGGGGAATAGTTAAAAATTTGAAATGTTTTTATTTTCAAAAAAAAAAAAAAAAAAAAAAAAAAACAAAAATATGGGAATCTATTTTATAGGTCTTTGGAAATCTCCTTGGGGATTTTTTATTTCACAAAAAATCACTCAAAAAATACTCGAATTTTATTACAATTTTTTTTTTCTAAATAAAAGATGCACATGATGACACTTTATATACCCATATATAAAATCGAAGTCTCACCCTCCCACTAATTGTTCAATTCCCATCACGTCCTTATCAACGCGGCGTATCTGTCTATCAGTTACATTATTATTGTGTCAGTGTGCTGTGTGATTATGGAGCAATATTTCCGGAATTTTTTTATTCAAACCTGCCAAAAAGACGAAGCTTTCATTTTCAATCAGACACAGAGGTTGGTCACAAGAAAAAAAAAACAACAACTAAAAAACTTTATAACCCAGGTTACCCAAAAACAAAAACCTCCAAAGAAATGGTGTCATCGTTACGGTGCATTGATTCGTGGACATGATAACCGTAGCGTAGTTCGGAGTGACCACCATGGCTAATTAATATTCTGGGCGCAATTTTTATTTGTCACTCACAGTAAATTTTGGTGTTTTTGCTATTGGTGGGAGATTTCTTGTTGTTGTAGTCACCATGTAAATGTAGATGGGGTTTTAATCGTGTTTCGATTACAAAAAAGTACTATTACTTGGGGAAAAATTATCGATAAAATTTTTTTCATATACAAAATTTATCGATAACAATTTTTGTGGCTAAAAAAAATTATCAGTAACAATCGATAAGAATTTTTCTGTATAGAAAAAATATTGATAATACTTTTTTTTATATAGAAAATTTATCGATAACAATTATTTTTTGTATACAAATTTATCGATAATTAATTTTTTGCATTGACAAATTATCGATAATTAATTTTTTGTATTGAAAAATTATCGATAAAAATTTTTTGTAAAAAAATTATCGATAATTAATTTTTCTATACCAAAAATTAATTATCGGTAATTATCAGTAACAATCGATAAGAATTTGTCTGTATAGAAAAATTATTGATAAAACATTTTTTATATAGAAAATTTATCGTTAACAATTTTTGTATAACAAATTATCGATAACATTTTTTTGGTATAAAAAAATTATCGATAACAATTTTTTTGTATTAAAAATTATCGATAATTCATTTTTTGGACAGAACAATTATCGATAATAATTGAACAAACTATAAAATTATCGATAACAATTTTTCTATGAAAAAAAAGAACGAAAATAATTTTTCGCAATCAAAAATTATCGATAACAATTTTGTATATAGAAAAATTATCGATAAAAAGTGTTTTTGTTAAAAAAATTTATTGATAACATATTTTTTGTATAGAAAAATTATCGATAGTGATTATTTGGCATAGAAAATTTATCGATAACATTTTTTCCGTATCGAAAAATTATCAATAACAAATTTTCTGTATACAAAAATTATCGATTAAAATTTTTCCGTATTAAAAAATTATCGACTACAATATTTCTATATAAAAAGTTATCGATAACAATTTTTCTATATAGAAAAAATATCGATATTTTTTTGTATAGAAGAATTATCAATACTATTTTTCTGAGTAGAAAAATTATCGATAATAATTTTTTTTTTATAAAAATATTATCGATAAAAAATTTTGTATAGAAAAAATTATCGATAAAATTTTTTTGTATGGAAAAATAATCGACAATAATTTATATGCCAAGAAAAATTATCGATGATAGTTATTTTTTATAGAAATATAATCGATAATAGCTTTATTGTATAGAACAAATATCGATAACATTTTTTGCATAAAAAATATATCGATAACATATTTTTTGTATAAATAATACATCGATAACATAATTTTTGTATAAAAAATATATCGATAAAATATTTTTTGTATAAAAAAATATATCGATAACATATTTTTTGTATAAAATAATATATCGATAACATATTTTTTGTATAAATAATATATCGATAACATGTGTTTTGTATAAATAATACATCGATAACATAATTTTTGTATAAAAAATATATAGATAACATATTTTTTTTAAAGATAACATATTTTTTGTATAAATAAATATATCGATAACATATTTTTTGTATAAAAACTATATCGAAAACACATTTTTTTGTATAAAAATATATCGATAACATATTTTTGTATAAAAAAAATATATCAATAACATATTTTTGGCATGGCAAAATTATCCATAACAATTTTTATGTATAAAAAATAATCGATAACATTTTTTTCATGTAGCAAACCAATCGATAACAATATTAGTGTATTGAAAAAAACAGTCGACAATAATTTTTCTGCATTGACAAATGATCGATAATATATTTTTTATCGATAATAATTTTCTATATTTAAAAATTTATCGATAACAAATTTTCAGTATAGAACAATTATCGATAATTATTTTTCCGTATGGAAAAAATATCGTTAACATTATCTATATAGAAAAATTGTTATCTAAATTATCGATTACAGAAAATGATCGATAATTTTTCTTTCAAACAAAAACTACCGATAAAATTTTTCTTTTCTATATATATTTTTCAAACTATCGATAACAAAATAATGATCCCTTATTCATAATTTTATTTTCTTTCTCTTTCCAGTTCGTTCTTTCTCCCTGGGAAATGTTCTCTCACTCCCAGTAAACTCTCCCAACGATCTGCCAACAAAAAAGAGAATTCCCTTGAGAGTAGCTCTTCTCCCACAACATGAGCGCAATAGCCAATACGGCGGCAGTGGTGGGTGGCGCCCTGACGGCGGCCACAAGTAACAGTTGGTTCATACCCACCCTACTAGCAGCAATTGCCTATTTTCAATATGAAGAAATTATGGATCCCGAGTCGAAACCCATTGATACCGCAGGAGATGAAATCAGAGATCACTACGATTTTATTGTGATAGGAGCAGGATCGGCAGGGGCTGTGGTGGCAAATCGTCTAACGGAAGTGGAAAATTGGAATGTTCTGCTGCTTGAGGCAGGTGGTGATGAAACGGAGATATCAGATGTACCACTAATGGCGGGATATTTGCAGTTGAGTAAAATGGATTGGAAATATAAGACAGAACCGTCGGGAACCACTTGTTTGGGTGAGTAGAGGAGGAGAATTTTTTTTGGATTTAAAGAAGTTGCTAATTTGTGATTTTTCTTTTAGCCATGAACGGAGGTCGCTGTAACTGGCCCAGAGGTAAAGTCTTGGGTGGTTCCAGTGTTTTGAATTATATGTTATACCTTCGAGGCAGCAAACATGACTACGATGCCTGGGAGGCCTTGGGCAACCCCGGCTGGGGTTATCGTGATGCTTTGTATTATTTCAAAAAATCAGAGGACAATACCAATCCCTATTTGGCCAGTACCCCTTATCATTCGACGGGTGGATATCTAACGGTGGGAGAGGCTCCCTATCACACCCCATTGGCGGCAAGTTTTGTTGAGGCCGGCGTTGAAATGGGCTATGAAAATCGCGATTTGAATGGTGAAAAGCAGGCTGGCTTTATGATTGCCCAGGGTACTACGAGGCGTGGCAGTCGTTGCAGTACCGCCAAGGCTTTCTTGAGACCGGCACGGCTCAGGCCCAATTTACACATTTCCATGAATTCTCATGTCACCAGGATTATGATTGATCCTGTCACTAAGTTGGCATTTGGTGTGGAATTTGTCAAGGACCAGAAGCTGTATCATGTGCGAGCCAAGAAAGAGGTAATTTTGTCCGGAGGTTCCGTCAACTCTCCCCAGCTGTTGATGCTGTCGGGTATTGGACCTCGCAAGGAATTGACCAAACATCGCATCCCTGTCATCAAGGAGCTGAATGTGGGAGAAAATATGCAGGACCATATCGGATTGGGTGGTCTGACCTTCATGGTCAACCAACCGGTGTCGATTGTGGAAAATCGTTTCCATTCCATGTCCACGGTGCTGCAATATGCCGTCTTTGGTCAGGGTCCCCTCACGATTTTGGGTGGTGTTGAGGGTCTGGCCTTTGTCAATACAAAGTACGCCAATGCCACCATGGATTGGCCGGATATTGAATTCCATTTTGTCTCAGGGTCAACAAATTCCGATGGTGGTAATCAGCTGCGCAAGGCCCATGGCCTTACGGATGCCTTCTACCGTGCCGTCTTTGAGAAGATCAACAATCATGATGTCTGGAGCATAATACCCATGTTACTGAGGCCACGTAGTAAAGGTTCGATAAAACTGCGATCCGGAAATCCCTTCGACTATCCTTACATTATACCCAATTACCTGACCGATGATTTTGATACAAAAACTCTGATAGAAGGTGTGAAAATTGCAGTGGCCCTATCAAGGACCCAGGCAATGCAGAGATTTGGTTCCAGGCTTTCAGCCATTAAATGGCCTGGGTGTCAACATCTGCAAATGTTTACCGATCCCTATTGGGAATGTATGATCCGTCATTACACTGTGACAATTTATCATCCGGTTGGTACCTGTAAAATGGGTCCCTATTGGGACCCCGAGGCCGTTGTGGATCCACAACTGAGGGTCTATGGTATTCGTGGTCTACGTGTCATCGATGCCAGTATAATGCCGAATTTGGTTAGTGCCAACACAAATGCTCCTGTCATTATGATTGCCGAAAAGGGTTCGGATATGATTAAGGAATTTTGGATTAAAAATACGGTGGTGTAGGAGGAAGGAGGGAGAGTAAGAGCGAGAGAATGCTCGTTAGAGGTCCAGTGTATGAGAGTGGAGACGAGTGAATGAATTATTTTTTAAATTATTTTTTAAGTTATGTGAAACCAAATCGAAAAAACTGTATTTAGTGTGCCTGTCATAGTTTAGTAATTTTTTTTATATAGCAACAACAAAAAAAAATTATTTATATAAGAAGAAGAGGAAAGAAATGACAATTTATTTATAAAAATTATGATATTAAACTATAAAATTAGGTTAAGTTGAATAGTCCTTAATTTAAAATATAAAAATAAATTATTTAAATATATAAAAAATGTTTATTCGTTATATTCGGTTCGTAATTGTGGCCTTTGGTACATTTTGCGCACAGGATTCTAGGTCCATTTGATCAACTAAATCTTGGTCGATTATCTTGAAATTTGCCATGATTATTAGTTGGACTTATACCTCTCCCCATGAAAATTTTAATTTTACTTGGGTCATAATTGTGGTCCCGAGAACGATTTGAACAAGAAACAAAAATTATGTCTCTGGTCCAGATTGCGCACAAAAGTCTAGGTCCAAATATCCCATTAAATGTTGAGCGATTGCCATCAATGTACACATGCTTATTCGTTGGATGGATCCAATTCTCCATGCAAAGTTTCGCGACACTCGGTTAAGATTTGTGGGTTCTAGAGCAATCAGAACAAGAACCAAAAATTAAGTCGTTGATTCATTTTGCGCACAAAAGTCTAGCCCCATTTGACCAACTAAATATTGAGCGATCATCTTCAAACTAACCATGCTTATTCGTTGGATGAATCCACATCTGCGTGCAAAATTTCGTGACATTCGGTTAAGATTCATGGCCTCTAGAGCGATCAGAACAAAAAACAACAAATAAAGTCGATGGCCTATTTTGCGCACAAAAGTCCAGGTTCTTTTGGCCAGCTAAATATCGAGCGATTATCTTCAAAGTAGCCGTGCTCATTTGTTGCACAGATCCCCTTCCCTATGAAAAATTTCGTAACATTCGGTCCAACATTGTGGCCGCGAGAGCGACCAGAACAAGAAATAAAAATTAAGTCGTTAATCCCTTTTGCGCACAAAGTTTTAGGCGCATTTGACAAGCTAAATATTGAGCGATCATTTTCAAACTACACATACTTATTCGTTGGACAGAACCCCTTCCCTGTGTAAAATTTGGTGACATTCGGATCATAATCGTGGCCTCTAGAACGACTTAAAAGACTAACAAAAATCGTTGATCAATTATGCGCACAAAAGTCTAGGTTTATTTTACCAACTAAATATCGAGCGATTATCTTCAAAATAGCCAAGCTCATTTGTTCTACAGATCCCCTTCCCTGTGTAAAATTTTGTAAAATTCAGTTCATAATTGTGGTCCCGAGAGCGATTAGAACAAGAAATACAAATTAAGACGTTGGTCAATTTTGGGCATCAAAGTCTAGGTCCAAATGAACCACTAAATGTTAACCGATAATCATAAAACTAGCCAGGATCATTTGTTGGGCATATCTCTTTCCCCATGTAAAATTTGCTGACATTCGGATCATAATCGTGGCCCCTATAGCGACTGGAATGACAAACAGAAATATTTGGTAAATTTTGCGCACAAGAATCTAGGTTAATTTGACCCGCTATATATTAGTTGATCATCTCCAAACTAACCAGGCTCATTTGTTGGTCATGTCCCCTTCCTTATGTAAAATTTCATGGCATTCGGTTGAAAACTGTGGTCGTGGGAGCGATATGAATAGAAAACAAAAATAAAGTCTTTGATCAATTTTGCGCACAAACCTCTAGGTTCAAATTAACCGCTATATAGTGAATGATCATCTTCAATCTAGCCCTGCTTATTACTTAAGTACATCTCCCTCCCTATGTAAAATTTCGCGGCATTCGATTCATAATTTTGGCCCCGAGAGTGATTAGAACAAGAAACAAAAAAGTAAGTCTAAGGCCCATTTTGCGCACCAAAGTCCAGATCCATTTGACCAGCTAAATATTGAGCGATCATTATGCCATGATTTCTGGTTGGACGTATTCCATCACCCGTGTTGAATTTCGTGACATTCGATCCGTATTTGTGGTCCCAAGAGCGATTAGAAGAACATACAATAGATAAGTCGTTGGTCCATTTTCCGCACAAAAGTCTAGGTCCAAGTTACCCACTAAATGATAGTAGATTGTCTTCAAATTAGTCATACTTATTCATTGCATAAATCCCGATTAAAAATTTGTGACATTCCGGTTATGATTCCGAACTCTGGAACATTTAGGTCATCAAAGAAAAATAAAGTCTTTGTTGCATTTTGCGTATACAATTCTAGGTCCAAATGACCCGTTATACGTATAGCCATGATCATCAAACTGGCCATGATTATTCATTGGACCGATCACCATCTTCGTGTAAAATTTCATTACATTCGGGTCATAATCGTGGCTTCTAGAGCGACATGAAACACAAACAATAATAAATTTGTTGGTATACTTTGTACATAAAAGTCAAGGTCTAATTGTCCTGCTAAATTTTATGCGATCATCACCAAACCAGCCATGCTTATTTGTAGAACTGATCTCCTTCCTCCTGAAAAAAATT